>NW_027493335.1:0-468598 GCF_021521415.1 Bidens hawaiensis | reverse complement strand
TGCAAACCCTCCTTAATAAATGGCTGTGATTATTTATTTGAGACATTTTATTTTCATGGGTATAATTGTGATAAACATAAATGAACATTCTCTTCGATACAACACACTATATTTATATTTGTGGTTCATTACATCTGGATACATATATTTATGTGGTTAACGTTCTTTTAAAGTCCCTTTCAATATTTCATCACCGGGGTTTCGTGTTTAAGCAAGAATAGCACAATGACAAAACACAAAATACCATAATTAGCAAGAGTACTTAAATGCTAAGACTAAAATGGCTAAACAGCCCTCTACTATCCTCAAAGAAACGCTACCAAATAATGAGAAGAAAGAAAATAACCAAGAGATGTACCAAAGTTAATTACATAACATGTCATGTTAATTAGTAACAGTACTACCTAAAGTCATTGAATATTAAACAGTTTTTCTTATTCGATAATGTACATTGTTATTCGGTACTTATATATTTTCTATTTGATATAAATTTTAATAATTATAATTAACAGAACTAGTTAGCTTATCTTTTGGCCATTCCAGCCTTCGTTGGATAGTAAAGCTATTGCCCTTTGAAGGAGAAGATCAGGGTTCAAATTTCAACAAATATAATCTTTAATATAAAACCCTTGTTTCAATTTCAAACAAAATAATCTTTAATTTTAATTAATCAAAGGGTGGTACGTGGAGGTGCCTAGCGGGTAAGAACCACGAGTACCCTTACAGTGCCCCCCCACACCACCACCACAGCCACCCCACCCCGTTCTTCTCAAATTCTTTTTTGCGGGTGATGATTCCAATTATACTACCCGAGAGTGAGCGAGAGAATGTAGGCGTTGGACATTTACCGTTTTTTTAAGAAGTGGTGTCACCCCTTTAAGTAGTCTAGGGTAGTTCATGATAAAATTTAGGTGACATTGCAGGACTAGTCAGATCTTAGGGTCATTTAAATTTTTGAAAGAAGCATCCCCACCATAAAACGCCCGAGTTTATATAATTGTATTAAGAGCGTAGGGAGAAAGCTATTCAATTATTGATATTCAAATTAGGAGGCTACTCAAATAGGGTAGTAAATGAGACTTGATGATAATTTCCTCACATTAAGGCCGCGTTTGACTTAACGAATTGCCCTAAACCAGTTATGATCTTCTCGTTAACTTTGAAATTATATTTAGAGGTGAACAAGTAGGTATATTTGGTCGTTGGTTCAACTGCTTTGCCTAGTTTTAGGTGTATTACCGGAAGTTAAACGGGTATAGTACTAGTGGTTCCCACAGTACTCCATTACTTGCAACGTTGTTTTAAATTACAACATTTCGTTTGTGAATTTGTTTCTCATTCCATCTTTTCCCTACATGTGTATAATGGTTTGGAACAACAATAAAAATTACATCATACATGGAGAACTAAAACATAAATTGTATTATTATGACGCGTCTAATTAAAATTGTAACGTTTATATTAGGAACTTTTCTACATTCCCTAGGATTTTGAAAATTTGATTTCAAACGGCCATACCTGGCGTACCTAATATCCGTAAGGAAACTTCTAAAACATAATAAAAGTATAAAACGATAGTAATCCAGTGCCTAACACATATGAAACCCGATATGATATACATTTTTTAAACGGTCATGAGACATTGAGACTGACAATATCAAAATCCATAATAATTGAATCCAACCTATTATCATCTTTGAAAGAAGATAAATCTCTATTGATTTTACATTATGATTTACAATACTATAAATAATAATACAATAGAGAATAATGGTCAGTTACAACAAACTTGACTATTCAATTTGAATATTGACTAGAGTAACTTTAGGAGAGAAAGGTGGAGACTATTGACTTTGTTGAGTTTGTTGCTTTGATTGAGTGATACGGTTGTTACCCCCGGCAAGCGAAACGGCGACGGATGTACGCGAAGCAAGTCTCGAAAATGTTCAAAGAGAGGTCTTGGCAAGCTCTTTGTGAATATATCCGCAAGTTGAAGCTTGGTAGGAACAAATTTAGTGTGTAACTTTCCTGACATAACTAGCTCCCGAACAAAGTGATAATCCAAATCGATGTGTTTAGCACGTTTGTGTTGACTTTGTTGAGTTTGTTGCTTTGATTGAGTGATACGGTTGTTAATCTTAAAAATAGTGGCGGAAACTAAATTTATAGGAAATTTTGTTTAAATAATTATGAGAACCCATGTGAGGAAAATATGAAATGAAGAAAAAAACATTAGATTGTATCATTGTAAGAGAGATTGGTAAAGAGAAGTGGTGCAGAAGAAAGTTGTCACAAGTATCACTGAAGTATATTTATTTATTTATTTTGTAAAATCTTAGCCTACGATCTATAATGAGATAAAACTAAACTGCTCGAAATTTCTGTGCTTGATAAGTAGCAGGATATTGAATCCGCCGAAACAAATTATAAAACCATCATTAGCATTGTGATGAGGTTTGGATGATGACCAACTTTTAACACAAAAGCAATGCCGATTGCCGACTGCATAAATCATTTTAATGCACTACACTGCTTTAAGATTTCATCAGGCCTTAGAAAAAGATGGAGTTGTCCTTGCTATTATGTTACAGTCAATATATATTAAGAACTGTGTGAATCACATCAGAGCATTTATAGTTCATTCAGTTTATCCATATCTTTATAATTATATTCAAAGTAATCATTTTTTATCTCTCATTTTTCATTATATAATGTTTTTATATATTTATCATTATCTTTTAGCTTTCCTTCATTGACAATTAGTTTCAGAAAATACTAAAAATTATACGGTGTAAATAATGTTTTTAAATTTAACTTTCCCGCATAATATATATTTTCTTCTCTACTTACAATTATTCTCAACCACATCCTATAATTTGCAAAACCTCCTTACAAAATATAGGAAACTGGATGTGAATGCTCTAATGCATTATGCATCAGACTATGTGTAGTGGGGCGCTTCCCACACCAAATGCGCTCCCAAGGCGTCGGGAACATCGGCCCCGGAGGCTTTGGGCGGGGGGGGGGGGGGGGCTTGCCACAAAGCGCTGGTGAAGGGTAGAAGAGGGGGAATATGACTAATGGGTTGGTTTAATTGTGTTTGATTAATGTTTTATAATCAAAGATTGAGAAGAAAACCAAGGAGAAGAGGCTAGAGAAGGAGGGAAGCGGCTGGAGAAGAAGAAACCGGATTTTGGGTTAAACATTAACCCGTATTTTTTTTTATTTGGAACATAAATTTTACATTTTTGACCCTTAGGTTTATAACTTTTAGAACCTATATCTAAAACTTTAGCTTTCATAATTTTTAAGTTTTATCTTATGATTGTATTTAATGTAATTTTATTTCTTTATTTTATTTATTAAGTTTTTTTTGTTTATTCTTATTAAATAATAATAATAATAAGAAGGTAATGTTTGGAAGGTGTTCCACCCATTACTGCACCATTTTTAGCCAAAAAAACCCCTATGGTGATGTAGCATTACATGACGCAAAACGTCTTTATAAGGGCTTCATCCAATACACATGGTCTTAGTGATATTAATGGTAGCCGCATTGCGAAAATGTTTTAGTTACATAACCGTTTATTAATCTAGTTCAGAGCACCACCTATAAATGTAGTATTACATTTACATTTTGATTTATGACTACTACTTTATGAAGTTAACATCGTAAGTCACAAATTATTGGCGTTACACAATTCTACTTAATTAATTGATAACGTTATTCTTTAAGGGAATTAATTACATTGTGAAAGAGTGATCTCTTTAATTACATGTAGAATAAAATGAAGCCAATTACATCTTCAATAAGCTCCATAAGATTCAGTGGATGGAGGTTTCAGCTGAGAATCAAGACCTGGCTGTACCAATCCAATAAACCCGGTTCGCAGTTTCCTGCTTGTGGTGTTATTCACACCCACAAGACACCCCACATCCACCTTATGCCTCTTGGTTCCAACCTTTTTATACCTATACGTACCCACCAAATCCACACGAAAAGCCACCAAATCCGTCCCTTCCAACACCGTTGGCACACCGCTTGTTTCCACCAAGTCTCTTACGTCCTTTGTCTTCCCGTTACCTTGATAAAAACTATCAACCGTGTAATCTGCTAAAGTAACCATCATGGAAACATTTGGGAAGTAAGAAAATGTTATTTTGAGTGGATCTGGATAATGAAGGCCTATTGCCGAGTTTACGTTCTTAATCTTGAGATGAAAGTGGAGAGTAATGTTATTTGGAGAGCCGTGATCGGCTTTTGTCATGTTAAACGCTTGATTATCGAACAAATCAATTGAAAACGAGGGACTTGATGGCGATGCGTATAGAGCTAGCAAGACAGGCATCAAAACAACTAAACCCAAGCAAAAGGAACCGATACATAAGCAAGCAATAAGACCACCACATGCCATATATATAAGTTAGTGGATCAAGAAAATTTAAGGATCAAAAGTATAAGTAGAATAGATGTTAAGAGTTTGTGATTTATAGTCGAAAAAACACGGTGGAGTAGGTGCTTATATCCCTTACAATGTCAAAACCCTTGATAACAATATATTCTGTTGTTGAAATTCTAAGTTGCAAGGAAATTTGGCTGATGTTTCTTTAGAAATTAAGACTTTTATTTAATTATATATTTTTTCTGGAAGAGAGGATTTCATCTTTGCATCACACCTACCGCGGATCGTTTACTAGGTCTAAGATATTTTAAAAAATATATGAGTATTAAAGTCATATAGATCTTAAATTCCGTCGACTTTTAAAGAGAAGACAGTAAATGTATCATCTGAATTTATGATCTTCAGTTATTTATTTATTAAAAACAAACTTGATTAATGCAAAAGTTAATTATTTGATCAATTGTTACCATGAGGATCATCACACTTATCTTTCACCAATGTTCAATACACTTAGTATATATGCTAGTAATTACTATTTAGTAAGGGAAAATCATCAAAATAGAGTCAAGAACAAAAAGTTTATGAACCGGTAACTGACTTTTTGAATTTAACAAAATAACGTTGGCTTTCTGCTCCTGCGTCACCATTTCTGTCCTACGCCATATGGGACGCCAATATAGGTTTGTGGCGAGAATCTCCCACACCTTCGTTAGGGCTTTGGAAGGTCGTTAACACAATTTCCCAAGTCTCTGCCGTTTAGTGAAAAAAACCCTCATCATAATTACACCATTAAAAACATACACTCGTATTTCTTAATTAATCTCACGCACCACCATTTCTCTTGCGCCAATTCTCGTATTTCGGTTCCATCCTTAATTAATCTCCTGCACCACCATTTCTCTTGTGCCATTACCCGTATTTATGCGCCAAATGGATTAAGTGGTAATTACTAAAGTTCCATATTTGAAAAATATTTACGGTCAACATGATTTATATTTTATATGGTGATTTCCTTTTAACTATGTCCTAGAGGTGGGCAAACATATCGGTTAACCGAACCGACCTGAAAATTGAACCAAAACCCAACCTGTCTGAAACCGATTATGTAAAAACCGGTTTGGAACCGGTTTGTAGTTTTCTTCACCAAAACCGGTTTCAAACCGGTTAACCGAAACCGGTCAAAACCCGAACCGAAACCGATCAAAACCCGAACCGAAAACGATCGTAACATGCTAAGAAACCGGTTTCAACCCGAACCGATACCGATCATAAACCAGTTTTTGACTTTTGTTGACAAAACCGAACCGGTTATATTTTAATGAGTAAACAGATTGACAACCTACTTAACTTGTATACACACTGAAAACGAAATTTTAAACCAAATGATACCTTAAATAATTTGGAAATTTCCACACAAATGATTTATTAATATTAAAACAAGAAAAGGAATTTCCTTACATTAGTCGAACACAACCAAAAGTCAGCTTCTTCCATTATATTCATACACTACTCATTCCATTGTTTTAATACTAAAACCAATTCTTCATTTTGCAATCACCAAATCAAACAAACATGGCATGTAACACTAGATGTTGGTGCATAGTCATTTCAATACAAGCCCTCATAACCGCGGTTATCGTTATATGCGTGTATTACACCACACCATCAGATCCATCTTTCACCATAAACAACTTCTATGTTTCAGCCCTTAACTTATCAGATACATCCTCCACCAACACTACATTCAATCAGACCATTTTCTTTGACATGAAGCTCCATAATAAGAACAAAGCCATGGGCGCTTACTATGATCCTATCACGATTACCTTTTCGTACGTCCCTAACGTCAAGTTAACCTTTGTTGTGGCCGAACACACAGTGCCCAAGTTTTTCCAACATAATCAGAAAAGCAAACATGTGATACAAACAGTGAGTTCCCGTGGCATTGCACCACATAATCGAACGATAACATCTTCGGTTTTTAAGGTGGAGGTGTTAACCAAAGTCGGGTTTACATCGCCTGCTTACCGTAAGAAGTGGACAGTGGATGTGGTGGCCAACGTGAGGGTTGGACAAACGGGAGAGAAAGATTCGAAAAAGGGTATTAAACTCTTTGATTTCGGAGTTGGTGATGGGTTTGGTGGCTTGGGTGTACATATAGGGTTATTGATCATTTCTACTGCCACCATTTTAGTGATTATATGAACGTGGATGTTTATACTTATGTAATGTGTGCTAAGATCTACAATAAGATGTGAAGAAACACTAACCGGACCCCGGGCTGATTACGGGTAACCTGGGGGTTAGATAGATGTTTCCCACGAGGGGTTAGACCCAGAGAAGATGGTTCTTCTGATAACCTGCAAAACAGACACCGTGAGCTTGTCACTGAGAAGGGGGGGGGGGGTTCCTCCTTGTGACCACCCTCCGGCGTGAGAATCAGACTAGATTGCTCTTTAAATATAAATGTATATTAAGAGATTGCTAGAGCAGATATCAGGTATAATATGATGATAATGTTGAGATATGATAAGATGAGATGGTCATACCATTTGTGGTATTTATAGCCGAAGGTAGGTTTCCAAGGAGGTGTGGCCGGCTGCAACAGAATTCTGTTCCACCAACAGTGGCCTACGCACGTGCCCTGCTGGTAGTTGGTGGGTAGGCAGCGGCTGATAGTGACCAGGCCTGCTGTGTACTATTCCTTTTCCACCAACTGCCGGCTATGCACGTGGTATGGCAGTAGTTGGTGAGTAGGCAGCGGCTAATAGTGACATACAGTACAGGAGCATGCTGCTCGCCATACTGTTGTCAATAAGCTGTCGTATCTTTAGTCAGATCTTTTGCCCATACCTCGTCAGGTACAGTACAGAAGATCTTCCCGTATCGTACGGACTGGCTTATTTGGGCGGGAGTATTCCCCCTCCCGCCCTTGTGCGGGATTGTTCCCGGCTTTGCTCATTCCTTCAGGTGACACTGAGTGATTGAGAGCTAAGTGCCTTGTGCGTGTAGCCTTGCTGCGCGGGTGGCCTTCCCTGATGGCTTGTATCCGAAGCTGCGGGAACAGGCGGAGTCCTTCACCATTGGGAGGCATTTCCTGCGGGAACAGCTTGCGTACTGCGCGTAAGGACGTCACGTCTCTGAGCATGGTGGGTCCTGCGGATCCAGTTGGTTTCTACACAGACGTCCCTCTTCAAGGTGAGTCTTGCGGGTCCAACTGGGCTCTGCTGGGACCTACCTCTTCAAGTCCCCCCAGTCCAATGTTCTTCTCATGCGTGTTTAATAAAGTGAGGTGAACTTTTGGACTTAAGCAAAGGGTTTTTGAAAAGGGTTTTTTAAGGTTTTCCATGGGGATTCTTCCCGCGGAAGTCCTTGTCACTTGCAGAAATTCCCGAGTTTCCTGCTTGATCTTTGGGTATGATGCGGGTAGGCTGTAACCTCCTCGCAAGTCAGGAGCGTTGAGTCCCACTTGTGTGGATTCTCCCTGAGGTTTTGGTAGTTTTGAACATAGTGATCAATTATGTTAAAACCACCAATTCCATCCTGGAGCCTCAAAACAATGTAGTTCTCGACGTTCCCGCTATGCGGGGATGTTATTTCCGTTTCCGCAAGCATTGCCCAGAAGATCCTTCTTGGTTTCAATTCCCTGCGGAGCGCTAGGTATGTGAAGGGTTTTGCCTTAACACTGTACCCGCGTTCGTCTTACGGTTACTTTACTTCCAAGGTACCCCTGGCGTCAATTCCCTGCGGGTGCTAGGTATGTGAAGGGTTTTGCCTTAACACTGTACCCGCACCCGTCTTATAGTTACTTTGTTGCCGGGGTATTCTTGGCTTCAATTCCCTGCGGGTGCTAGATATGTGAAGGGTTTTGCCTTAACACTGTACCCGCATCCGTCTTACGGTTACTTGGTTGCCAAGTTATTCTTGGCTTCAATTCCCTGCGGGTGCTAGGTATGAAGGGTTTTGCCTTAACACTGTACCCGCATCCGTCTTACGGTTACTTGGTTGCCAAGTTATTCTTGGCTTCAATTCCCTGCGGGTGCTAGGTATGAAGGGTTTTGCCTTAACATTGTACCCGCATCCGTCTTACGGTTACTTGGTTGCCAAGTTATTCTTGGCTTCAATTCCCTGCGGGTGCTAGGTATGTGAAGGGTTTTGCCTTAACACTGTACCCGCATCCGTCTTACTTGGTTGCCAAGTTATTCTTGGCTTCAATTCCCTGCGGGTGCTAGGTATGTGAAGGGTTTTGCCTTAACACTGTACCCGCATCCGTCTTACGGTTACTTGGTTGCCAAGGTAAGGGGTATTTCCCCGCTTTTGAATCTTTTTGAATTTTGAAATTCGAAGAGTTGGTGAAAGGATAAGAACAGTCCAAACCTCTGAAACGTCGTGCGACGGTTTCTTCTGACTGTGTCAGGACGTGCAGGAAGTTATGGTGACGTGACAGTACATGGTCATTCCAGACGCTTTTTCAGGCGCGTGGGCGCGATTTTTCGGGCGCGTGGCCGCGAAATTAATGGTATGCGTCCTGTCAACAGCTGTTGCCAGCTTGCTCTTTGCCACGTGTCATAGTTTCATTGCACCTTCGATTTCTCTCTCCTCCGCATTAAATTCATCGCATTAATTGCGATTAGTATATAAAGGGGGAGAGGGTTCTTTGTAATCCACACTTTCACTCTTCTCTTCATCTTCTAAGCGATTTCCGGCGAATACTCACCTTTTCAGGCAAGCATTCTCCCGAAATCGTTTTCTTCTTCTTTTACAAGATGTCTCGTGATCTCGAATCTACAGCCGATGACAAGAGTACTGCTGGCGAGTGCCAGTGTGCTCTGCCTGGCGATCTGTATCGTTACATCGTCAGGAAGTTCATGCTCGAGTCTCTCGAGCCTGAGTTTCCTGAACCCCACCAGACGGTGTATGATGCCCCCAGAGGCAAGATCGGGGTTTATGCTGCATTCTTTGTTTATGGGAATCTTAGGTTCCCATTGACAAAGTTTGTTTACCGTGTCCTTGAGAGGCACGGTGTGCACCTGACCGAGGTGCACCCGATGGCGATTGCCAAGATTCGGCACTTCGAGTGGGTGTGCCGGATCTTGGGCATTGAGCCCTATGTTGACCGCCTGATGACCTTCTACACTTGGAGGTGCATCCAGGGGTGGTACACGTTGATAACCCGGATTAAGGGTTTGAGGATTTGTGCAACCGAGCGCAGTCTTCGCGCGTGGAAGCGGGAGTTCTTCTACATCTCCGCTCGCGCCATCCCACTTGCCATGAAATTCAAAAACGGGCAAGCACTTCCCAGCCTTCACGCTTCCAACTATGAGGAGGCGGAATGGTTTGCGAAGATATCCCGAGTCCAATCTCCGGTTTACCGGTTTGCGGAGTCCGGGATGGTGATGCTGGGGATGAGCCGGGTGTGGAAGGAGGCGGATGCGCGAAAGATTCCGATCGTCCTCGAATACGGTTCGAACTCTGTTCCTTACGGTATGCTTTGTTTCTTTTTGTTGATTCTGAGTTTCTTCTAACTTCTTTCCTGTTTATTTCAGAGGGGAACGACTTGCAGTCGCTCCTGAACCCGCGGGAGGCTGACGGTCCCGCTCGGATGGGTACTCGCGCTCTGGACGAGAACGAGTTGCCCATCCTAGAACAAACGGCGGATCGGTTCGTGGAGGTCTATCCGCAAGGCCATGAGATCCTTAGCGCCCGGCGGCCAGGTAAGGCGCTATTCGACCCTCGACCCCTCAATGTTGAAACCTCTGCTGGAATTCCTCTAATCGTATGTTCTGATGAGGAATCCGCAGATGGTCCTCCGTTGGTGCGGAAGAAGAAGGCTGCCGGCGGGAAGGGGAAGGAGAAGGTGGCCTCCACTGCCGATCCGGCGCCTCGGTCTGATTCGGAGACCGAGAGCGAAGAGGTGGCGGGGAATCCCGGTGGTGATAAGACCATCGCTCCGGAGGCTGCAACTGTCACCTCCGGAGAGCCCAAGAAGACGACGGTAACCGGCGCAAAGAGGCCGGCTCCATCGGGTTCGTCCCCGCCTCTCCGTACCTTTAGGCTCAAGAAAACCCGTAAGTACAAACTTTCTTTAGCTTTTATCTTCATAGCTTAATATCATTTAACACTTATCTTCTTTGTGCAGGCGTGGATGTTGACGCATTCCAGGGTGGAGCGCAGAGGAGTACCTCTCCGCCAATGACGGTAGGCTTGGTCAGCCTACCTGAGGCGACGACCCAGGCGCCTGCGCCTGCCCCCGCTGGTTCAGTTGCTCACTCCTTTGAGCCGACTGTTCCAGCCTAGATGACGTCACCGCCGGCTGTGAGTGCCATTTTTCCGGCATCTTTCACCGAGCCGGCGGTTACTTTTGCTGCAGATTCCGCGGCGGCGACCGCGGCGGCTGCTATCATGCCCCCGTCATCGGCAACGACGGTCGATCCATCAGGTACGCGTGGGGCTTCACGCCAATCTCTGCCACCTTCCCATCTGCCTGACCTCTTGGATGGATTTCCCTTGGGTTCAGGTGATGGGTTCGGCGGCTATCGGCCTGTTATTGACCCTACAGGTGCGTAGGGTTCTTTTGGCCCTTTTCATATTATTTTATTTTTTTTTTATATATATCATCTTTTCCTAACTGCTTTATGTTTTTGCAGTGTCGGATTCCAATGAAGTGTATGTTCCACGATGGAACATTCGCCGAGGAACAACCCTTCGCACCCCTGTGGAGTGCGTGGAATGGGCTCGTCACGTTGCTCCCAGTGGTGCGTTGGGGGAAGCCATGGCTAGCTACCAGGAGGGTAGGCTAACCAATGAGCTTCGGGTTCTCCTGGCCCGGATGCAGCCGCGCGTCGAGCTGCTTTGTCGTGAAAACGACAAGTTAAAAGCAGCTCGCCTTAAAGAAGTGGCTCAGGCGCGGGCTGTCCAGGAGGAGAACCAAAGGCTTTCCGCAGTGGCCGCGGAAAAGGAGAAGGCCTTCAAGGTCCTCGAGGTTGAAGTTCAGGCTCGACTCGAGGCCCGTTCCAAGGCTGCCCAAGCTGTTAATGAACAGCTTCGGCTGCCTAAGGAAACTGCGAGGAACGCAACCGAGAGGGCCACCAAGGCTGAAGCCGTTGCTGAGCCTCTACGCGTGGAGAATGAAGAGCTTAAAGCCAAATTAGAGGCTCTCCAGCAGGCTCATGATGCCTTGGCGATGGAAGACGCCAAAAAGCTCCAGGAGATCTTGGACCAGAGGGGGGTGCTTGACCATACTGAGCGGAAGTTAAAGGGCGTCGAAGAGGCTGCTGCAAAGGAAGTGTTGCTTGCCAACCTCAACAAGAGTGAAGCCGAACGCGCCCGTAACGAAGCTCAAGCTGCCCTCCAAGAAGCTCTGGTTGCCAAGGAATGGCTTCTTCGAGAAGCGTTGTCTCAGGCAAGCTTTCATGTCTTTACGCTTTTCTTTGTAAATAGAAAGGGTTCTGATACTTGTATATTTTCTTGTAGGTTGTGCATCGGGTCTTCTCAGAGACGTCTTATGACGATGCTATGAGCGCAGCCCTCAACGCTTCTCATGAGGATGGGGAAAAGGCCGGCTTCCTGCTTGGTCTAGGGTTCGTTGAGAAAGGCATCCCGCCTTCCAACTTCCCTTTGTACAATGTTGATACTGAAGCTGTTTATGACCAAGCAGTGAATCAGTAGGCAGCCTTCCCGCATCCGGTGGTGGAGAAGGTGAACGAAGTCGCTGCTGCTGATGATGGGCTTGCTATCCTTAAAGCTTTCCTTGAACCACCACGCTCTACTGATGGAGCGGGTCCAAGTGGAAGTGGTCCTGAAGCTTGATTCTGAAGATCCCTTTCCACCACTAGCGTAGATTTTTGCTTTTGTATAGCTCTTTGTAATATTTGAATTTTGATGAAATAAAGACTGTGTTTGTTCTTTGCCTTGTTTATTTTACGCATGTTTTGATCTAACTTAGCAATTTCTTTAGTACTTAGATAAGTTAACTTTTTAACGTGGTAAATTATAAGTTTGTTTCGCTTCCTCTTTCATGATTGTGCGGGTATGACCGTCACTTACACTTAGTAGGATGGCTTAACTTTACTTATATCTGACCTGCGTGGAAGTTTTCCTCATCTTTTCCTTTGAAATTTTCTAAGTGTTCAGAATAAGTTAACCTTTGAACGTGGTAGATGATAGGTTGAAGTTTTGCTTCCTTGTTCGTGATTGTGCGGGTAAGACCGTCACTTGCACTTACAAGGATGGCTAAACTTTACTTACATCTGACCTGCGTGTAGGTTTTCCTTAAAACCTTAAGATTTTTAGCGTTGTGTTTATGCTGGTTTTTCCGCCTTCCACACGTAACGACTTACTTCTTCTCCCATTTATGCGGTGAATACCGGCACATCAGTGTGGGAAGTTCATAAGTATAAAGGTAAGGCTATCAACACATTGTGAAAGGAGAATCATTTCCATTAGAAGTGGCTCTAGGCCTTTTCTTTACAAGTTTGGAATTGATCTACATATAACATTTGCGTAATTGAGCTCCATTCCATGTTCTTGGGATGGGAGTGCCATCGAGCCTTTCGAGCCGGTATGCGCCCTTTCCCAGGACTTCTTTGATGATGTATGGCCCTTCCCAGACCGGGGCCAACTTTCCTGGGCGTTCTTGGTTCGAAGCCTCGTTGTTACGCAGTATGTAGTCTCCTACTTTGAAGTTGCAGAGTTTTACCCGCGTGTTGTAGTACTTTTGCATTTGTCGCTTGTAGTTCTCTTCACGCACTGCGGCTAAGTCTCTGCGTTCCTCGGTTAGCATAAGGTCCAACCGTCTTTCAGCATCATTGTCTTCTGGCTGAATCAAGAACCTTGGTGAGGGTAAACCAATTTCGACCGGGACCATGGCTTCCGTGCCATAAGTGAGGCTGAACGGGGTTTCTCCCGTACTGGCCTTCTTCAGCGTTCTGTTTGCCCAAAGGACGTGCGGAAGCTCGTCCACCCAGCCGGATCTGTGTTCCAAGAGTCTTTTCTTTATGCCTTCGACGATGCTCTTGTTTGCTCTTTCCACCTCACCATTACCTTGCGGGTGTGCCACTGAGGTAAAGGTGTGGGTGATTTGAAGTTCTTTCAGCCACTGTTGTAGCTTCTTGTCAGCAAAGTTGGTGCCGTTATCGCTCACCAAATTCTGTGGAAGTCCAAAACGACAAATAATAAATTCCCAAATAAATTTTTTGATATGTTTCGCGGTTGTTTGGGCTAAGGGTTTTGCTTCTATCCACTTGGTGAAGTAGTCGATGGCTACCACTAGGAACTGAACATTTCTTGCTGCTGTAGGAAATGGGCATGTCACATCGATGGCCCACTTCTGAAATGGCCATGAAGAGGTGACTGGAACAAGTTCATTCTTCGGGCGGTGCGTGTTGGGTGCGTAGAGCTGGCAAGACCTACATTTTCTGATGTATGCCAGCGCATCCGTATGCATCCCCGGCCAGAAGTATCCCGCATTGTTTAGCTTAGCTACAACAGCGCGGGGACCTGCGTGTATTCCACAGATGCCTTCGTGTACTTCCCTTAGGAGGTAGTCAGCATCTTGGTTGTCCACGCATCTCAAAAGTGGGCCAAGAAAGTTACGCCTGTAAAGAATGTCATCGATGAGCTGATAATTCAGTGCTTTACAGCGTAGTTTTCTTGCCTGTGCTTTTGACTCTGGCAGTGTACCTGTCGCAAGGTATTTTATTATTGGTGTCATCCACGTTTCCGTGCTGGTTTGGATGACACAAATTTCCTTGTGCGGGACCGAAGGTGTCTCGAGGAGTTCAATGCGGATGTCCTTTCCTAAGTGGGTGAAGGCTAATGATGCAAGCTTGCTTAACGCATCCGCAGATTTGTTTTCACTTCGCTTGACGTGTATTACTTTGCAGTCGTTGAAATCGCGCATAAGTGATTTTGCTTGTGCGAGGTACAGGGCCATTGTGTCGTTCACGGCCGTGTACGTCCCTTTGATTTGATTGGCTACTAACATGGAATCCACGTGGGCTTCCAAGTTTTTCACTCCCATCTTACGCGCAATTCTCAGCCCAGCCAAGAATGCCTCATACTCGGCTTCGTTATTCGTACTTGGAAAATCCAGTCGAATAGCGTAAGTGTATTCTTGGCCTGCTGGGTTGGTTAGTTTTAGCCCTGCGCCTGAACCCTCGTTACTGGCTGCTCCATCAGTGTAGAGTCGCCAGACATCATTGATGTCTTGTGCTGGAGAGGGTTGAGCCTTTTCCTGGCACTCTTTTTCCCGCGATACAGGCACTTCTGCAATAAAGTCGGCCAGAACCTGGCCCTTTTGGCTTATACTTTATCGCGTATTCCCCCAACTCAATTGCCCATTTGGCCAGGCGTCCCGATAACTCGGGTTTGCCTAGAACGTTTGCAAGTTTGAAGTTAGAGAGAATGGTGATTGGGTGACCCTGGAAATATCGTCTTAACCTGCGTGAAGCGTGTATAAGTGCCAAGACTAATTTTTCGAGGGTAGAGTACCGGGTTTCTACGTCTGTTAGGATACGGCTAACATAATAGATTGGCATCTGGATGCCTTTTCGTTCTACTAGCAGGACTGCCCCGGTTGCTCTATCTGTTGCGGAAAGGTATAGGATTAACTCTTCTCCCGCTTGTGGTGCTGTAAGTGTTGGGAGTTCGATCAGGCGTGACCTAATCTCCTGAAAAGCTGCTTCCGCTTCTGGTGTCCAGCGGAAGTGCGTTTTCTTTAAACAGTTTCTCAACGTTGACACGAAGGGAAACGACTTATCCGCGTGGTTTGCCAAAAAGCGATTCATTGCCACTAGTCGTCCATTCAGTGTCTGAGCCTGTTTGATGGTAGTAGGTGATTCCATTTTGATAATGGCTTCAACCTTTTCAGGGTTCGCTCTGAAGCCATCTTTAGTGACGATGACCCCCAAGAACTTCCCTTCTTCCATTCCAAAGGCACACTTGCTCGGGTTGAGCTTCATGTTTATCTTCCTGAGCGTGTTGAAAGTTTCTTCGATGTCTTTCAACATCGCTTCTGGGTCAGGGCTTTTGATGACCAAGTCATCCATGTAGACTTCCAAGTTCCTCCCAATTTGGGAATGAAACTCTTTGTCCATCAGGCGTTGGTATGTGGACCCGGCATTCTTAAGTCCGAATGGCATCATTTGATAACAAAATGTGCCATCGGGCGTCCGAAAAGCGGTTTTGTCCTGATCATCAACGGCCATGTGGATTTGATGGTACCCCTTATACGCGTCCAGGAAGCATTTAAGGCGGAACGGTGCCAACGAATCCACCTTAAGATCAATTTCAGGTAACGGATAACAATCTTTGGGGCATGCTTTGTTCAAATCCTTGAAATTTATGCACATGCGCCATTGTTTGTCATTCTTCGGTACCATAACGGGATTTGCAACCCAAGTTTGATATCTACTAACGCGTACGATGCCTGCGTCAAGGAGTTCCTTGACTTGGGTTCTACACGCGTTAGTTTGTTCTGGCCCCATTACTCTGCGCTTTTGTACGATCAGCGTAACAGCCGGATCGCATTTGAGCTTATGCTCTGCCTTACTTCGGGGTACACCAGTCATGTCAGCTGGTGTCCACGCGAAGATGTCAGCGTTTTTTTGTAATAAACGCTTGAGTAAGGTGCGTGTGGGATCAACAATTGTTGGGCCAATGGTGACGGCCTGGTCAGGGTACTTGCCGTTGAAGGCCCATCTTTCTGGTTCGGTGATGGTTGGTTTAGCCATCTTTGGTTTGGGTTTAGATGAGACAGATGCGATGTATACCTGGGGAATGCCGGTGATCATCGCTACACCCTCAGCTGTTGGCCATCCCATCATGCCGTTGACTGAGGATACCACGGCGTTGAATCTTGCCATCCCGTCTCTCCCAAAGAGGATGTCGTATGTGTGGTGTGGCTTCCTCATCACGACAAAGTCCACATCTTCTGTGCGGGAGTGTTTCCCATCCGTAAGAGTGACGGGGAAAGATAGGATACCCAGGGGGGTGTTTGTGCTGCCATCAAACCCTTCCATCGAGGCGCAGATCGTTTCCAGGCGTTTCTTGTCTTCGTCATCTAGCTTGTCGAAGAACTGCCTGTACATTACCGTTGACGAGGCGCCGTTGTCAGCAAGAGTGCGAGAAGTGATGTAGTGCCCCAGCTGGCTTTTGATGACGATAGGGCCTTCTTTGCTGGGTCCTCCTGGCACTCGCGGGAAGCGCACTTCAGCTTCCTTCCACGCACATGGTTCTATCGTTCGCCTCTTTCTTCCTCTGATCTTACCATGAACCATGTTGATGCTGATGTCAACGGGCTTTCGTCCGTTGCCTCGGTACCGGTTGTCGTTCCTTCCTCCCTTCTTGATTGACGCCACCAGGTGTGCCAGTCTTCCATCCTTGACGAATGCTTCAATAATATCCTTCAAGGATGTACACTCTTCCGTACTATGACCTTTTGTCCCATGGAAGTCACAGGATTTACTCTGATCCGCATTAGGTCGCTGCCGGATCATTGGAGCTTTTGGCCATGGTAGCTTTTCAGTGGCAAATATCTCCGTGACGCTTTTGGTGAGTGGCGTCCACCGGTGCTTTTGGCTTGAAGGGTGTGTGTGATTTCTTCCGCCAACAAGAGGGTGAGAGCTGGATGAGGTGTCAAAGTTTACCCTTGACTGCCAGATACCTAGCTTCCTCTTTTTGTTCTGCCGGGCGATCCGAACATTGTTCTCTCTTGTCCTCTGCGTGTAGAGGTGTGTACTCTGGGGAAGATCCCTTCCCAGTTGCTTCTCCGTCTCGGCAAAGCGCTTTGCCGCCGTCATGATGGCATCCCATGTTGATGGCATGCCATCCTTACCCGTTAATGTGCGGATGAGCTCTGGGTCGTTCGCGCCCTGGATGAAAGCAGCGCGAACAAGATCTTCGCTGATATTACCCAGGCTTAGCTTCTTGGAGTTGAAGCGGGTGATGAAGTCTAGTAAAGATTCATCCTCCTCTCTCACGCAGTTGAGGATCGTCCACTGTTCTTCAGTATATTTCCTTTGTTGGCTGAAGTGCTGGCTGAACTTGTTCTGAAAGTCCGCCCAGTCATATATGTGGTGGACCGGTAAACGATCGAACCATGCCCTGGCCGCTCCAACCAGGGTCATCTGGAACATATAACACCACGTGGGTTCCGTCCAGTTACTGACGGTCGCCCCCGCAAAGAATCTGTTCAAGTGGTCGTCTGGGTCGGATAGACCATCATAAGTGCCAATGTTGGACATTTGTTTGGCACTTCTCGGGGCGATTGCTTCCGCAATGTCCCTTGCGAACTTTGACTTTCCTGCATTTGTAGCAGTTGGCCTAAAAGTTTTGGAGAAGTCACGCGGGTTTCTCTCCGCATTCGTGGGTTTAAAAGCTTCCCCAAAATTCCTTTTCGGCTGGAAGTCCGTTTCCTTACGCTTCCCTTTCGCCTTATGGCGAGGGTTTGCGTCGGTATCGGATTCTTCCCTCTCGTCGTCTGAGTACTCGCACTCGCTGTTCATATTGAGATGTTGGCGAGTACTGCCGAATTCGTCAGCCTGTTGAACTGAACGCAAGCGTTCATCCAATTCAGCTTGGAACTCTCTCTGACGTGTTTAGGCCCACGCCTTCACTTGATCTAGTGTTTGGCGAGGGACCCTCGTTCGTTTTTCCAACTGGGCATCGGTGAACCCCAGTGGAATATTTACTGCACTTGCCCCGGCTTGGGTAGTCGGGGTAGTGTTCGTAAGATTTGTATAACCGCCGGTGTTCCCCCCAGTTGCTGGGGTTGTGGTTTCTTGGTCGGTTACTGGCCTTAGGACCGGAGTAACGTTAACCATTTCTTCAGAAATTTTGAAAAAACTAAATTAGTTCTAGCTTTGTCCCACGGATGGCGCCAATGAAGAAACACTAACCGGACCCCGGGCTGATTACGGGTAACCTGGGGGTTAGATAGATGTTTCCCACGAGGGGTTAGACCCAGAGAAGATGGTTCTTCTGATAACCTGCAAAACAGACACCGTGAGCTTGTCACTGAGAAGGGGGGGGGGGATTCCTCCTTGTGACCACCCTCCGGCGTGAGAATCAGACTAGATTGCTCTTTAAATATAAATGTATATTAAGAGATTGCTAGAGCAGATATCAGGTATAATATGATGATAATGTTGAGATATGATAAGATGAGATGGTCATACCATTTGTGGTATTTATAGCCGAAGGTAGGTTTCCAAGGAGGTGTGGCCGGCTGCAACAGTATTCCTGTTCCACCAACAGTGGCCTACGCACGTGCCCTGCTGGTAGTTGGTGGGTAGGCAGCGGCTGATAGTGACCAGGCCTGCTGTGTACTATTCCTTTTCCACCAACTGCCGGCTATGCACGTGGTATGGCAGTAGTTGGTGAGTAGGCAGCGGCTAATAGTGACATACAGTACAGGAGCATGCTGCTCGCCATACTGTTGTCAATAAGCTGTCGTATCTTTAGTCAGATCTTTTGCCCATACCTCGTCAGGTACAGTACAGAAGATCTTCCCGTATCGTACGGACTGGCTTATTTGGGCAGGAGTATTCCCCCTCCCGCCCTTGTGCGGGATTGTTCCCGGCTTTGCTCATTCCTTCAGGTGACACTGAGTGATTGAGAGCTAAGTGCCTTGTGCGTGTAGCCTTGCTGCGCTGGTGGCCTTCCCTGATGGCTTGTATCCGAAGCTGCGGGAACAGGCGGAGTCCTTCACCATTGGGAGGCATTTCCTGCGGGAACAGCTTGCGTACTGCGCGTAAGGACGTCACGTCTCTGAGCATGGTGGGTCCTGCGGATCCAGTTGGTTTCTGCGCAGACGTCCCTCTTCAAGGTGAGTCTTGCGGGTCCAACTGGGCTCTGCTGGGACTTACCTCTTCAAGATGGGAATTTTAAACCAATCAATGTGTGTATATATTAAATGTATTTTGTTGGATAATATTGATGGGAACGAGTTCTAAATTGGGATGGATACGGGTCAAAAGGAAATTGTTAATTCATTCACGTTTATTTAAGTGATATAGTCAAAAGTTGTGGGTTGTTCCTTGCTCATAGGAAGTTCATATGGAGTATTTTTTTCTAATGGCTGAGATTATATAAAAACAAAGAAATCGACAAGACACCGAAAAAAAAAACAACTTACATCAACAGGAGAAGGTTTTTTAACCACTCGTCCCAAAGAAATAAAACTTTACGGTTCCTATAAGCATACCAAAAATACGAATAATATAAAATAGGGTCAAAAATCTCTCTGCTTCTTAGCTTGGATGGTTGAAAGATGAAAGTGCTCCTATATCTCCAAAGCACCCACCACGTCGAGAAAACGACCGCCTCAATAAGCCTTTTCTTCTTAGCGTTGATCTTCACGTCATCAAGCAACTTAATCAATGTTTTAGGTTGTACCGCCACCAAAAAATCTATGTCCAACCAGGATGCAATCAAGCTCCACGCCCTAGAAGCGACATCACACGAACCAAAAGCATAATCATTATCCTCAACCTTCATACTACAAGAGGGACAAAAGATAGATTGAATATCGAAAGCACGGCGACTGATATTCCATTTGGTGGGCAATCGGTCCCGAAGCACCCTCCAAGCCATAATATTCACTTTTTTTGGAACAAAAGAATTCCATCGAGTAGGGGTCAAGTTTGAAGAACTAGAAAGGAAGGATGCTCTATCAACATGCTTTCTAAGATCCTTAACAGAAAATTATATGTGGTTATTTATAGACCAAATACAACCATCATCTGCATCCGAAATATGAACCTCAATAAGAAGGTTCAAGAGATCATTAAGTTGTAATTGTTCAACGCTTCCTCTCGGGACTCTACGCCAATCCCAATACCATCTATCCTCTGATCTTCTATCCGAAATGAGGCACGACTTGTTTTTCTCTAACGCAAATAACCGTTTAAAGCGAGATGCCAAGTCAATCTCGCCTAGCCAAATGTCTAACCAAAAGCGAGTATATCTACCATTTCGAACCTTTTTTACAATAATTGAAGGAGGCAAAATATTAGTTGAATGTAACCGAGATGTGGTGAGACAAATCTGTTTCCAAATACCAGTACTCTTTTTCTTTAGGTTCAAGTGTGTTTATTTCTCTATTTAATGTATGTGCATGCATGCCAGTGAATTAATGAAATTGTGACAAGTTTTTTTTTTTTTTTTTTTTTTTTTTTTTTTCTGCCTTGTATATTCATTCACATATGCTAATTGTAATTGTTGAGTGTATATTTTGGGGTTTAACAACTATGGTGAATACTCCTTTGGTTTACTGCTTTGCACTTTGCCATCTATTGATATTGATACTGATGTGGATACCTGAACAATTCAAATGCAATGATATGCTTCATAACTTGCTAACTATTGGGATTCAACCAATGTGTGATGTGAACCATATAAAGTCGTGCAAACATCACAAGTTAAATTTCACTAACTATTGATTATTCAATTCCTAAAATCATTTCATTTTAAGCTTGTTTCCCGTTTGAATGCATTCGGGTTTATGGATCGTGCGACTTTCATGACAATAATGCGGTTGAAGAGCATCTGGATGAGTGTTTTCAAGCACATATCGTCGAATTGATAGAAAGAAAAACACTTTGAATTACAAACTTTTTCATGATATCCAAACTACATTTAGGTAGAAGTTCCAAATGTTGTCATCATTCCACATGATTGTTGCTTGATCCCCAACAGCTATATGTTTCACCACCTTGCAATTTATATGGTTTTTCGAAGTCGTGTTTCCATATTCCTCAAAAAATTTCTACCATATTTAATGTGTCAAGCTTTTCTTATTCTGCTAAACATTTCACGGAAATTGAAATGCTGCTAAATATCTCAGTTTCTTTTTGCAAGTACAATCGCGACAACCAATAATTAGTCTCTTGACAAAAACGCAACACTAACTGAAGATTGTAATTGACTATATATTTGGTACCAGAAGGAGCATTTTTTAGGGATTGGGGAACGTTTAAGAGTTTTGAAAGATTAACAAGCTTTTTTTAGTGTTGTGATTAAACCAACACATCCAATACCTATAGATCATAACAAAGGAGGGGTAGAAGAGTCAAAATGGTCAAAATGATACAAACTTGATTGAACAAAATGGTCATATAGCGGCAACTAACAAGCACATAATGGCTATATATGTTTTCAAATGGTACAAATTTGTTTCCAACCTTGTTCCAATAGTAAATTATACGAACTAGTTCTAATATGATGCGTCAGATATGGCAATGCCTCATTACCCCATTAGTTGAGTTATCAACTTATCATAAAATCTAACAAGAAATCTGATGAACTTGCTCTACACGTCTAAATGTGACTAGGTATCAGGTAAAACAACTCATTAGCACATGATAAGGCCATTAATGAACTTATCATCTAATATATGTCATTAACACATAAATAACTTTTTTATGAATTAATGTGACTAGAACTATGATAAAATAACACATTAACACATGAAAGAGGCCCATTCATGGACTTATCATTTAACATATTTCATTAGAATCTAAATAACTGTTTGTAACTAATGTGACATGGTATAGGATAAAATAAGGCATTAGTACATGACAATACTCATAAACGACGATTTAGTGGAGTTGTCATCTATTATGTGTTGCGAGTCATCGTGATTATAAGGAACGGATTTCCGACAACTATAGTTTTGTGACAAACTTGTTCGTCTTTTATCCATTGCTAACTTAGGCCTATAACTTAAAACTAGTGCATTAATGATCTTTTCTAAGTCCGACATTTCACTATAATCATGTCAATCTCCCAAGATTTTTTCCATTCGAGCTCGTGTCCATTGTCAAAAACCACTAACGCTCCAACAACATCCCCAACCCATTTTCCCATGACGTGAAAAACTTTGTTCTTCTTTCATGCTTCACTCATTCTTCTGTTTTGAACCAACGAGGCACATATCACCTCTGAACTCTAGACACTATCGACCTTCAACTCGACTCCTTAAGCTAGGCAATTAACTCCCAAATTTGTGTTCTTGTAAAGAAGTGTGAGTTTGGCCTAATTTAATCCAAGTACTGATTTGGTAAATTGTGTTTTGGATGAGTAAATTAGTGTGTTGAATTTATTCATATTTTGATTTTTATTGAATTCTTTTTGAATAGATATATACAGGTCATGACTCATGAATAACCATGCTTTTCATATATAATATACCTAGTGTTTGGCGAATATTGTTCCAAGACAAATAACAAAGTCTCTAATTTGATGTTGACTTACATGTTGATTGCCCATAGACTTCAAATATTATTTATAACATAATGCACCGTAACATATGACTTGGTATTATGATCATCAAACAGAATTGGGTGTGATGATACATTCAACTGATCATCAACTTGAACAATTCCTCGCCTTATGTAAGAGGTCCGGAACATCATTTTATGCAATGACGACTCTATTTCGAATAGTTTCATCTCAAATCCGTATTCATAATGGCTCTTTTTATGATTGTCATAACTTACCTCCTTGGATGGTATTGAAAGATTCATATGTCGACGTTGTATATAAATTTTGTATGTGCTTCTGAGCTTGTTAACCTATTATGATTGTCGTCAATAAATAAATAATTACATTTGCAATGTTTTCTAGTTGAGTACACAAGACTAGTTAGCACAATCATACTATATAGGTGATGTCGATTACATTCAACTACATAATTAGATGGAAAGGTGGTTGGTTTAATTGTCAATGAAACAGTTACCTAGAAGAGAAAAATGTGGTACTTATAAAGAAATGCATTTCATATAGAAGAAGTGTGTCAAATGATCAAGCCTATGTGTTAACCAATGAATAGATTTTGAATAGATTTGACAGTAGATCGATGGATACCCAAGAGTTATGAAAGAATATTTACTAATCAGATTTAAAAATATTTTGAGATCTAGAACAACCATTATTGTATTACATGTGACCCCGTTAATTCATTAGCATTTTGCTCGTGTTTAGTTTATTTTATGGTTTTCGTTTATTTAGTTATTTTAGTACATTTAAAACAATGGTTTATGTTTAGTATTGATCCCGTTTGGATTTGTTTATGTCCAACAGGTTGGATAAGATTGTAATTTTTTTTTTTAAAATAGGAAAATTTTGAAGGGTGAATTGGTTTCTAGGAGAGAGAAATGGTGATACTAGTTTCTATGCAGGCTACTTTGTGTATCGTGAACCGTCAGTCAAAGTGACGTATCAGATAAAGTAGTATCCGTCATTTGAAACGGCGGATCACACAAAAAAGGTACCACATCCGCCATTTCAAATGACGGAACACCATCTAATTTGTCCAACTCACCTGACAGAAACTGACATACCCTATATATAATATGAGATCCTCCATTTCAAATGGCGGATCTCCTCGAAAACATTACCACTTTTCTCTCTTCTAGAAACTATTTCATCCTTCAAAATTTTCCTATTTTAAAAAAAGGATATTGGTTTTTAATACTCCAAACTTTGACTCATTGGTAAATAACACTTTCAACTTACGAAATGTTCCCCAACACTCCCAACTTTTAACGTATTTTCTTCTAGCACTCCCGGAGTAACGAGACACTAACTTCATTAGTGTTTGGGATAAAAAAATGTCATTTTCCAAAGTTCAAGAGATAAAATCAAAAATTCATTTATTATATATTTCACCATCCCTCTCCACCCAACCACCACCCCTCTTCCTTGCCGACAACCACCAACCACCACCGCCACAGACAGCCATCAACCACCACAGCTGCCACCACCACCACCACCGGAACTATTTTACAGAAACTTGGAAACATAACAAGCCTTCAACAAGTCTACCTAGGATATTACAATACTTACACCGACGGTATTCCGCCGGAAATCGATAACATATCTAACCTCCATAGCTTCGGCTCCGCTAACTGCGACCTCTCTGATGAAGTCTTGCCTGAAATTGAAAAACTTTAAAACTGTGATACCTTATTCACAGGCGAGATACCAGACTCATTCCAGAACCTCAAGAACCTCACTTTACTGAACCTATTCTGTAAAAAGCTTCACAGAATAATATTGGATTTCCTCGGTGAGTTACCGGTTAGAGGTGTTGCAACTCTGGAAAACAACTTACGCCGACAATGTTGTAATCCTCGAGGTAGATTTGTTGAAGGCTTGTTATGTTTCCAAGTTCTGGCGGTGTAGTTCCGGTGGTGGTGGTAGATGTGGTGGTTGGTGGCTGTCAGTGGCGGTGGTGGTTGGTGGTTATCGACATGGAAGAGGGATGGTGGTTGGGTGGAGATGGATGGTGAAGTATATAATAAATGAAATTTTTTTTATCCCTTGAGCTTTGAAAAATGACATTTTTTTATCTCAAACACTAACGAAGTTAGTGTCTCGTTACTCCGGGAGTGCTAGAAGAAAATACATTAAAAGTTGGGAGTGTTAGAGAACATTTCGTAAGTTGGGAGTGTTATCTACCAATAAGTCAAAGTTAAAGAGTATTTAAAACCAATATCCCTTTAAAAATAATCTAAGTTTGTTTGAACCGTAAGCCAACAAACTCGTTATAGACGAGTTTAAACTCCACGGATACAGGGAGTTGCTTATTAAGATTATAACGGTTTTCAAATAACCATCCTCATCCAAACCAACGTGACCTTTCAGTTCGTATACATAGCGTTCCAATTTCATTGTAAACAAGTTACAAGTATATCGCGTTGTCTAGATCACATTCAAGTTGGGTTGATTTGTTCTTGTTATTATGCAAGTGCTTATTGTGGTTATGAATACGATGCCCAATTCTAAGTCAAACTCGTTTAATCAAAGATAGATTCAAGATGATCGAGAGGGCCATCAATACAAACAAGGTTACAACTTCATTTTCATGTAAATGAACAAATTTGTTTTCACGGGAAACACTTATTGTGTTCTTTAAAGAACATTTATGTGTTATCTGATTATTAATACCGTATACATATTAACGAAATACTTTAATCTCACGGTGATTTGATATTTTGTTAAGAATGTTATCCAAATTGATTGAAGTGTCTACTTATAGAGGCTTTTGATCGCAAATTTTATGGTAAGAAAGCATGTGTTTTATATCTCTCATTTCGTCTCATTTTACAAGAAATTTTTGTGGCTTCATTATGGGTAGACCGTAGATGTAGATCGATCAAATGTTTTTCTATAGCCCCATGCCATTTATAGCAAAAACATATGAGTATAAAACCACGAACATGTCTAAACAACTTTCAAGATCTGAGCTACATGAAGGAGTTGACTTTATAAAGATTCCTAATAAATAAGCTTAGAATATTAACAAAAGAAAAACTATTGAGATTAACCATGTGTAGAGCTAAAGGATCACTAACGTTCTTAATTTTCTGTTTATATTTATATATATAATTTTTAATACATTATTATTAATGTTGGCAGTTATAATCCTCTTTAAGAGGAGTTATTTAGAAGCAAATAGGGTTTTATTAATAGATATAAAGTATGAGTATCCGCGAACAAACAATGCGGTCCAAGGTCCGGGTGACATGACAAAGCGACAAACTTGATCGAGGTGGTGGACTTTCATTGTTGAGGAAGTTTGTCAAAAGTGAAGTGTGCATAGAAGCAGGCGAGTCCACAGACGGCTAGGTGGCCACACACACTCTCTCAAACACATACATATACATATAGTTTTTATCATTTTTAATGGAATTTGTGAAAGTTTGTTTTTTTGGAAAAAAACAAGAGATTTTATAAAAAGATGGAATATGAGATAGAGCTTATGTAATAATTTGTTGAGGTTTATTGTCACGTGTGCTCATGGAACTATGGAAGACATCATTACCAGGTGTTGTTCAAGTATTATATTCTAGGTTAGATATCTATTTGAGTTATTAAATAAAAACCATTGGCAAACAGACTTTATGAATACTTTTGGAATGTGATTTGAAGATCTACCAAAAATAAGAAAACAAGTTTTCACATGGCACTTTGCTTTTCTAGTTTCCAAACCCAAATACTTCCTCATAAATTCATATTAAACTTCCAAGTACCATTATTGAGGGGAAAAAAATGGGGCATCACTTATGTCTTGAAAGCCTTAAGATCATGATCTAAATCACCGGATCTTCAGTATTACTTAAATTATTCATACAAAGTTTACACCGCAAAATTCCCACAATCACTATAGAAGAATTCTACGTGCCTACCCTCAACAAAACCGACACGAAAACCACCATCTACTTTGAACTTAAGCTCTACAACAAGGATCCAGTGGGGATTTACTATCGTCCAATGAACCTCACTTTCTCATACTTCCCTAACAAAACAACTAGCACTAGTGTCCCAGTCCCCTTATGTGTGTACACCTTGCATGGGTTTCACCAGGAGCATCACAAGGAAAAACATGTTCGTGGCACGGTGGAAACAAGTGGAATGACGGTGCATGGTGGTGGTGAAGGGGTTGTGGTGATGAGGGTGGATTTGGTAGGCAGGGTTAAGTTTAAGTCTATTGCACAATGGAAAAGAACAGTAAAGGTAGGCGTTGACGTGACAGTTGATGAGTACACCGGGGGAAAAGTTGTGAAGAGTGGCATACACATGGTGAAGTCCCGTGCAGCTCCGGTGGCAGAGGTGGTGTTTTGGATCTATTCTCCGGTGGCATTGTTGCTTGTGTTTGTTAGTCTCTTGAATTTGAGGTTCCTTTGAGATGTGGCCGGTTAGGTTAATTCTTTTTGTTACATATAGCAAACATTAATGGCCATAAGTCATAACATGGGGCCTTTTGTTTTTGTGAATTTTTATTTGAGAGTTTGACATGTTAGTGTATTAACATTAATTGCAAACCAAATTTTAAGATGGACCCAACTTTCCTTTTTCTAGTGAAAAATTTATTTAAAACTGTCAAACTAGCAATAATCTAGAAACAACCAAAAAAATATGAAGTACATATAAGCAAGAGCGAAACTAAAATCGAAATTTACACCATCTTCCAAAACTAAGACAAGATATTTGCTCATTGCCGTGAAACTTTTTTTATACGAATATGTTTGCTTCTGTGTCAGGTATTACCTAATACCTATTGGCAGGGCCGTCCCCGAGAGCTCAATGGTTTTCGTGGGCCTTGCACGAGTTATATAACCGGGCCCCAAAAAATTTAACGCAAATATTTATATATCAAAATAAAGCGTTAAGTTGTTAAATGTAATAACGATAAACAAAACAATACAAACGTAGCAAAATGACATACTTTTTAAAGTTACTTGATTACACGAATCTTGAGGCTTGCCTAGCATTTTTTTGAGCAAATGTCTCGATCAACTTGCTATAATCCATACTCTCTAGCATCTTGCTCTCAATAGCTAACAATGCCAATCCATTGAGTCTTTCTTGGAACATTGTAGATCGTAAGTAGGACTTTAACAACTTTAATTTTGAAAAACTTCTTTCCGCGGATGCGACCGTCACTGGAATCGTCAACAAGACTCTCTATGCAACTAATGCATTCGGATAATGATCGGCCTTCTTAAGAAAGTTTAACGCATCAATAGGGGTGATAATATCATCAGGTAGATACATGTCCATCAGTTTCAACTCCATATAAAGTTCCTTAGCATCAATATCGGATGCTTCTCCATACTTCAATGCATCTTGAAGAAGAATACAACACGACATAAGATCTTTGTCTTCTAGTTCCTTCAACTTTTTAGGAAACAAAAAACCAAAAAGTTTTTTGTACTCGTTGTATTGTTCAAATCTTGATTCTAGAGAAGCAATTGCTTGATCAACAACAAATAAGAAGTAATTGACTTTGAAATCCTCCTCGGCTGAAAATAAAACTTCTTGTTCACTTGAAGTCTCGCCAAACTGTTTTTTCCTAAGATAGGCCACCTTTGAGGGAAAACTGAATCAACACCCATTTCAATAGCAATTTCCTTAGCTACTTCAATTGCCTCTGATAACCCCACTTCTCTATATTCCTTAAAAAAGTTAATCAAATTTTTCACTTCTTTAATAGAAACATTGAGAACCATTTCTTTAGATTGCAACTTTTTGCTCACCACCTTAACTGTGTTTAGTATTTGATACCAAATGACAATTGCTACCAAAAACCCAAAATCACCAATTTCTTTTCTTGCTAGTGTGTCGGCTTCACTATGAATTTTAAAATCACCATCTTTTTCTGCAAGTTCAAGCAAAGCTTCTCTTATATCTGAAAGTTGGAATCTAATAGCCTTAACACTATCAACACGACTTTCCCAACGAGTGGCGGACATCGATTCAGGAGTCAATCCCTTAATATTGTCTTTCAATATTTTCCACCTCTTAGTAGAACTGGCAAAGATATTATAAATTCGTTGTATAAGTCCAAAAAAACCTCTAGCTTTAGTGCAAGTAGTAGCCATGTCAGATAGTGCAAGATTAAGAATATGGCAACCGCATGGAGTGTAAAAAGCTCTAGGATTTATATCTAAAAATCTCCTTTGAACTCCTTGATGTTTTCCTCTCATGTTTGACCCATTGTCATAACCTTGACCGCGCATATCATCAATATCAAGACCAAGAGCCTTTAATTCCTCATGTGTAATATCAAATATTCCTTTACTGGTGGTATCATCAACAATCAAAAAACCTAAAAAAGATTCCTCAACTGTAACAAAACTAGAGTTGAAATCGACATACCTCACTAGTAAAGACATTTGTTCTTGGTGACTTGTATCCGGGGTGTAATCAAGTATGATGGAGTAATACTTTGCTTGTTTTATCTTCTTGATGATTTCGGATTTAAGTTGTTGAGCTAGTAACAAGATTAACTCATTTTGGATACCGTGACCAAGATAATGCACGTGAAGTTCATCACTTGTGATACGTCGCACGTGTTCTTTCATAATCAGATCACTCTTCTACCTTCTCAACCAATCCCAAAAAATTTCCATTATCTTCTTCATATAACTTCTCATTTGTCCCACGGAATACCAAAGTTTTTTTACCAAGAAATTTCACGAATGCAATAATTCTCAAAAGGACCTGTCTCTAATAATCGCATTCTTTCTTAAAGTGCTCGTATGCCACTTTATTAATTGTTTCATTGACTTTTAACCTTTGACGCACTTCAAACCAACTAGCCATATTCTTCAAATGTTCTAAGCTAACTTCATGTTCTTTAAGGCTAGTGGTAGAATGTTGCCAATCTCTATAACCTTCACTATCCAATCGACCTTTTGGAAGCCCTTTTCTTAATAGCTTACAACAAAAACAAAAGACTTTGTCAAGCTCTTTTGAATACACTAACCACTCTCTATCACAATTCTCCTTATTTGATAAAGTTCTAGTATATAAAGTGGCATGAAATCGTCTTCCAAGTTTATCCTTGGGACCCTTATCAATGGTCAAATCTCGTTTTGGACCTTTCTCTACCAAAACATTGATCATGTTAGGATTAAGTCCATCCCAATTTCAAGGATCAAAAATATCAATTTGATCCTCCCCATCCTTTTCAACATTAACACCAACATCATCTTCTTCAACATTAGTACCAACATCATCATTTTCAACATTTGCACCAACAACATCTTCTTCAACATTAGTACCAACATCATCCTTTTCAACATTAGCACCAACAACATCTTCTTCAACATTAGCTTCATCAACATTGGCATTGACATTAGATTCATCAACTTTAGAACCTTGAGGTTGTTTTGGTAAATACTTAAACATATCCATGGCTTGAGACTTTCTTATGGCTTCATCTATTTTTCTCTTTTTTCCTTTTTGATATCCGGATAAGTGTTTAGGAGGCATAACTTCTGCAAAATATACAAAACTGTTAATATACCAACACAAGGTAACACTCGTTTCTAAATTAACAATTTTACATGATCTACAAAATTGTTAATATACCACAAAATTATATTTGTAAAGCAAGAATTAAAAATCTAACATGATAATTTTTTATCATCCTCAATACACCACTCAATTTGTAAAGCAAGAATTAAAAAATCTTACATACACTACTGTTACGAATTTTATAACAATACCTCAATTTATTTTTCTACAATGATTATTTCTATAATACATACCTTAATCAATTGTCAAACTTAATTAAAGAAATCACAAAGTTGCTTCAATTTCAACTAAGAAAAAAAAACCCTGTTCAGAACCAAAACCTAGTTTGGAAGCCAAATTAAAGATATTATCAAATAATCAACGATTAATACCTGTTTTAATGTCGTGAATCCTTAAACTTGGTCTTGTTGTTTCGTGAATCCTTGTAACACTCAGAATCAGTGATTACAGAAACCCCTCGGCCCTTGTTGTTGCTCCCTGCCGTTCATAATATGAAGCGATGTTGCTGCCTACGTATTATTATTATTAATTTGAATAAAATTGGCCACTTAGGAATTGGGCTGCTGGACTAATATTAGATGTGGAAAAAAATGGGCCCCTCTTGGGTTTGGGCCCTGTGCGGCTGCCTAGCCTGCACAGGCCCAAATCCGGCCCTGCCTATTGGATCATATCCACGTATGCATGGAAGAGCAATTATGTTTCTGTTTGGTTTTTGCTTAAAATAAGTGAGTCATGCGGACTCCAACTTCTAGTCTTTAGTTTGTTTCATTCTTCCTTTATATTCTGCTAGTTCCTATTTTCTAGTTGTTAGTTGCTTATGAATGTTGTAGTCTTTTGGCTATTTAAAGCCGGTTAAGTTTATTGAAGAGGTATGCACTAAAATACTTTGTGTTCTATTTATTCACTTGACAATTCAAGTGGTATTAGAGCGCAAGACGATCGTCGGTGTTATCAGAAGACTGTTTAGCGATGGCTGAAGAAGGAGGAAGCAGTTTCCAGGCAACTCATGTTCCAAGGTTTGATGGAGATTACGATCATTGGAGTATGGTCATGAAGAATCTCATTCAATCCAAAGAGTGTTGGAGTGTCGTGAACGATGGGTATGCTGAGATTAAACCCGGAGAGCAAGCCACTGCTACACAAAGAAAGAACTATGAAGAAAATAAGTTGAAAGATCTGAAAGTATTGAATTATCTTTTCCAGTCAATTGATAAATCAATACTAAAGACAATTACCCTAAAGGAGACCTCTAAACAAGTGTGGGATGCCATGAAGATAAAGTACCAAGGAAGTGCCCAGGTGAAGAGGGCACAATTACAATGACTTCGGAGAAGCTTCGAAGTGCTCGAGATGAAGACATGTGAGAGCGTGACTGACTATCTTGGAAGGGTAATGGTTATTGCCAACGAGATGCGATGTGATGACGGATGTTACTATTGTTGAGAAGGTTCTAAGGACACTCACTGAAAACTTTAATTTAATTGTGTGTTCTATTGAAGAATCGAAGGATCTAGATGAGATGTCAGTAGATGTGCTGCAGAGTTCTCTCCTTGTTCATGAACACAAGTTGATGAAGAGATCAACAGAAGAACAAGCACTGAAAGTTGAACAAGAAGCTTCAGGAGGCAGGGGTCGTGGAAGAGGAAGATCTTCATTTGGTAGAGGAAGGGATAGAGGCTCGTTTGATAAGAATACAGTGGAATGCTATAGATGCCACAAGTTTGGGCACTTCCAATACGAGTGTCCATCGGAAGAAAATGCTGTAAATTATGCAGAATTTGATGAGAATGAAGAACTAAACTCAGGAAGAGAAAGTGTTGATGGTTGAGTTGGAATCCGCAAGAGATGGGAAAGAAAGAATTTGGTTTCTTGATTCAGCTTGCTCAAACCACATGACCGGAATAAGTCATGGTTTGCAAAGTTGGATAGTTTTTCTCACTCTGTGAAGCTAGGGAATGATAAGAGACTGGAAGTACGGGGTATTGGAGATGTAAGGCTACAGGTTGACGGTACATGTCAACTGATCAGCAAAGTTTATTATGCTCATCCCGAGTTGACATCAAACCTTCTAAGCGTGGGGCAGCTTCAAGAGAAAGGGGTTAGCTTTCTATTTCAAAGGGGCAAAGCAAAAGTGTATCATCCGACAAGGGGGCTGTTTATGACATCCGTAATGACAAAGAATAAGATGTTTCCAATCTTTGTTAAGATGGGTGAGTTGGCTTATTGCTTGCAAGCTACCACGGGGGGAGACTTATGGCATAGGAGATTTGCCCATGTGAATCATAAAGCTTTGAGAACCATGCAATTCAATTAGCATGGTTGAAGGGATGTCAAAGGTGGCTCAGAAAACTAGAGTTTGTGAAGTTTGTTCTCTTGGAAAGCAAGAGCGTGTGGAGATACCAAAGAAGAGCAAGTGGCATGCTTCAGAAAGGTTAAAGCTGGTGCATACTGACATTTGTGGGCCCGTCAAGCCTATCTCCTTAAGCAGTAAGAGGCATGTGTTGGTCTTTGTTGATGATTTTAGTAGAAAAACGTGGGTATACGTATTGGGGGCAAAAGGAGAAGCTTTTGAGTGGTTTAGAAAATTTAAAGTAGAGGTTGAGAAGGAAACTAGGAATAATATTAAATGTCTAAGAAGTTATAGAGGGGGGAGTTCACCTCCCAAGAGTTCAAAAGCTTTTGTGAAGAAGAATGGATCAAAAGACAACTAACGGCTGCCTATACACCCCAACAAAATGGGGTGGCTGAAAGGTGTAATCGAACACTCATGAAATGGTTAGTTGTCTCTTATCCGAAAAGGAGATGCCTAAGCATTTCTGGGCAGAAGCCGTAGCTTGGGCATGTCATGTTTTAAATAGATGCATAAGTAGAAGCCTAGATAAAAAGTTCCCTGAAGAATTGTGGACAGGGAGAAAACCAAGTGTAAATTACTTTAAGGTTTTTTGCTGTGTTGGATATGTTCATGTTCCAAAGCAGTTGAGAACCAAATTGGATGACAAGAGTCATAAATGCATACTTCTTGGGATGAGTACTGAATCAAAGGCCTTTAGGCTGTATGATCTTAACACCAAGAAGATAGTCATTAGTCGTGATGTGACATTTGATGAAGAAGGAAAATGGGATTGGAATTTGGGAAAGGAAGATCAGGAACAACTGGTTATTGAAGAAGAAGAAGAAGAAGAAGAAGAAGAAGAAGAAGAAGAAGAAGAAGAAGAAGAAGAAGAAGAAGAAGAAGAAGAAGAAGAAGAAATGGGAGAGACCTCTGAATCATTTTCAATAAATGATGATGAGGAAAATGAAGATGTTGAAAGAACCCCTAATGAAACAGTATCTCAAAATGAAGAACAGGAGGGAGAAGAGGTAAGTGAAAGTGAAAATGACGGTTTTTGCCCCTGATGTTCGTTCGGGCATAATCAGGAGGGCACCAAGTTGGATGAATGATTATCATACCAACTATGCAGAGGATGATTTGATGATGATGTTCAGTGCAATTGAAGATCCAATGAATTATGAAGAGGCTTCAAAGGAAGAAAAATGGGTAAAAGCAATGAAAGTTGAAATAGAAGCAATAGAGAAAACTAACACTTGGGAGCTGGTAAGTATTAGGCCTGATGTGAAGCCAATTGGGGTTAAATGGGTGTTCAAGACAAAGTTAAACGAGAAGGGAGAAGTTCAAAAATATAAGGCAAGATTGGTTGTGAAGGGGTATGCTCAAAAGGATGGGGTCGATTATGGTGAGGTCTTTGCACCGGTGTCTGGATGGGACACCATTAGAATGTTTCTTGCTGTAGCTGCCAAACGAAACTAGATTGTTTATCAACTGGACGTGAAAAGTGCATTCTTGCATGGAGATTTGAAGGAAACTGTGGACGTTAATCAAACTGAAGGGTTTATGAAGAAAGGAGAGGAAGAAAAGGTGTACAAGTTAAAGAAAGCTTGTATGGGTTGAAGCAGGCTTCATAAAATTGAAGCATATTTCAAGAAAGAAGGATTCAAAAGAAGTAGTTATGATCATACTTTATTCATAAAAGGAACAACTAATAAAACTTTAATGGTGAGTTTGTATGTACATGATTTATTATATGCAGGAAGTGACGAGGCAATATGCAGTGAGTTTAAAGAGTCCATGAAGAAGGATTTAATAATGGATCCTAAGGTACATTATTGGTACTTACAATTTTGGTTTAAAGTATGATAAGTTTAAAAAGGATGGGTTGATGGTGTACACGGACAACAACTATGCAAGAGACAATGATGATAGGAAAAGTACTTCAGGATATATGTTTATATAGTAGTGTTGCAGTGTGTTGGTGTTCGAGAAAGCTATAAATAGTTATTTTATCCACTATCGAGGCTGAATATGTTGCAGCAAGTTTGTGTGCTTGTCACTATGTGTGGATGAAAGGATTGCTTTAAGAAATGGGAGAAGCTACAGGTATATCTACTATTAAATTATCAAATTAAGAATCCAGTTATGCATAGAAGAACAAAGCACGTAGATATCCGCTATCATTATTTAAGAGAACTGGTTGAGAAAGAGGTGGTTCAACTGGAGTTCTGTGGTACAAAGCAACAAATAGCAGATGGTATGACGATGCCCGTTAAGGAAGAAACGTTTAAAAAGATCCGGGAAGCTATGGGTGTTTGCATGATTAAACAAGACTAGTGAAGATATCTTGATTAAGGGGAGGATTTATTGGATCATATCCACGTATGCATGGAAGAGCAGTTATGTTTCTGTTTGGTTTTTGCTTAAAATAAGCGAGTCATGTGGACTCCAACGTCTAGTCTTTAGTTTGTTTCAGTCTTCCTTTATTTTCTGTTAGTTCCTATTTTCTAGTTGTTAGTTGCTAATTATGAACGTTGTAGTCTTTTGGCTATTTAAAGCCGGTTAAGTTTATTGAAGAGGTATGCACTAAAATACTTTGTGTTCCATTTTCTCACTTGACACTTCAATACCGTACTTGTCTAATTTTCTTGTCTGAAATATAAAAAGTCTCATACTTGTCTGAAATATTTCAAATTTCATGTTTATCCATCAGGTTCGAGTTCATTTATTAACACTAAATGAAAATGTGAAATTTTATAGTTGTATTAACATGTTCAATTTCAATAGAAATGCATTTGAAGCTTGTTAACTTGGCCACTCTAGTAATAACTGATAACCACGCAAGGATCAGGCGGGCCTATATGGGCTAATGAGCTATGGGTTATGGTGTAGACGTATTCGTTAAGAAATGAGCTCCACTACTGCCCTAGTTAACCCATTTGTAAATGTGAGTAGATAAATAACAATTAATTCTCAAGTGTGTAGCAAACAACACAATTAACCAAAACTTGATTTGAGATATAAAATTAACCAAAACTTTTGGGAATTATTAAATTCTAAAAGATGTTGACAAAATCAAGTTGAGAAAAGTTTTCGAATACAAGAAACGTCACAGAATTTTTATTTTTTTATTTTTGGATATCTAATGAAAATTGGTTGTATAAGAAAGTTAAAAACGGAATGCATTACAAATTGTGCTAAGTATCTAACCAATTGGCCATAGAAGGATCAACCAACTATTCACGGTGACGATGCCGGAACCACATCAACGTAGTGACAATCAACGTGACCAACCCATCGACATTGTAGATGGCATAAAAGAACACGCCAATATAAGTGAGTGCGAGCATGGCAAATTTAGAGTGAAATAAGCGGTGTGACTTAAATTTTGTAAAGTTTCCACCGTAGTTGTTACTTCATATATATATAATGTTACTTGTTTCTACTCGTTTTTGTTCTCCGGCTCTTTGCTAGATGTGTTGTTTATTTGTTTTGATAATAATCAATTGTTCTGAAAACTTGAATTATAATAATTTATGTTTTTAACCCCACATTATCCAATGTTTTTGATTGGCATGAGCTACTTAGACTATCTTCAACAGTTTTTGTTTCGAATCAATCACATCAGCTTTCTTAAAAACCATCTTTTTATTACTCAACAATACATATTCTCACCATCTTTACATTTTCACGTTATTACTTACTTTTATATTTGTTTTAAACAAGAATTTCACAATACTATAAGTAATTTTAATTTTTATTCAAATAAATAGCAATATAATAAAATGGATGACTTTATATATAATCAAGATATGAACATACTTTTTGCGCGCTCGCATATGGACCCGAAGAAACTAGCGATTCACGAGAAATTATGTGACAAAATAATGGCGAAACACGGGTTGGATGAAGTAGATTTGGATAAGTACGACTTCTTGTAATGTTTTTTTTTTTTGCTAGGACATCTTGTAACGTTTTTTTTTCTATGACTTTTTTTAATGTCTAGGACTTCTTGTAACAATTTTTTCTTCTAGGACTTCTTTTAATGTTTTTCTTGTTCGAATTAAGCGTTGTAAAATAGATAATAAAATCGTTAAAAAGTAGTTGTTAAAGAATTTAACTATAAAAATATATGTATACTATTTTAATATATTTTATAAATATAAATATGTATATATATATATATATATATTTATATACATATATGATCAAGATCATGTGAGAACCATTTAAAATTTGAGAACTATGAGAATTATTTTGAACCACAAAAAACTTAAAAATAAAAAAAATCATAAAACAAAAAAAAACACAAAAATGAAAAAAAGTAAAAAAACCAATCTTCTTATTAATCATCCGGTTTCATAAAAACGTCTCGGTTTAGCTAAATTATACATATATGTATAATATGTACATATATGTTTTTTACACATATGTACAATTTAAGGTAAATGATGATGTATATATGTGTACATTACGTAACTAAAGATTAAATGAAATTATACACATGTGTATAATACGAAGTTGTTTTTTATTTTTATTTTTTTTAAACCGGAACGAAATATAAGATTTTTGTTTTTTTTTACTTTTTAAATCTTTTTTTTTTGTTTTATAATTTTATTAAATGTTGTTTTTAAAAGTTTTTTAGTGGTAAAAAATATTTCTCAAACTTCTAAATTTTCAAATAGTTCTTTTAGGATTCTTACCCTATAAACTTATAAATTTTTTGAATTTGATTTTATTTATTGTATGAAAGTTAATAATATACTTATGGTTTGATGATAAAAGATATTACAAATAAATGAGATGTTATAACCCGATTTAAAAGCTATATGGGTTTGGTGAGACCCAAGACCCGTTTTATTTTTTTACCATAAAATTGTTTCTTAGTTATAATAATATCTTTCTAAAAAAATCATGTATTAAAGTTTTTGTATATCCTTTTTTTATAGGATTTTCACATCAAATATTTGGTGAGATTGATTTTTAATTTAATGAGATGTTATAACCCGTTTAAGGGCTATTTGAGTTTGGTGAGACATATACCCGTTAATTTGGGTCAAATGCATGAGAAGCCCCCATTTACAAATAATGCAATCTGTTGATTTGAGAGAATATAGAAAAAACCAAAGAGATTTTAAATGTTTCATTTGTATATATTACAGATAGATATGTGTGTGTGGGGGTGGGGTGGGTGGAGATGTGATGTTGGGGCCCACAAGTTGTGGCTTTTGAAACTTCCAGTATTGGTTTTTTGGTTTAAACCAAACTCTCAAATGATTACTTGATTTTTGGGTTGTTTGAACCAAACAAAAACCACCGATAGAGATGGTCTTAGGGGATGTGGTGGCATCACTCATCACACACCCCACCCAATTATATGGTGCCACATCACTAACCCAAAATCCATCACATGTGATGGTTTTTTACTATGGGTGGTGGTGTGGTGTGATGGCGTGTGATGGAATTTTTTATTTTTTATTTTTTTTGTAACTTAAAAAATTAAAACAATATTTAATAGAACTTAAAAATAAAAACAATAGTTACTAGAACATAATTCAACTTAAAAATTAGAATTAAAAAATTAAAAGTTACAATAAACGTCTACTCCTCGTCTGAATCCGGGAATTCCAACCCTAAAGAACCTATAAGCTCAACTAGATCCCATCTCAACCGATAGTGAATATCTTCATCCCGCAAGTCTAATTGGACATCATCGGGAACGGGAACTTGAGTCGGAGGATCCGGTACCCAATCTGGAGAAATTGCATTTCCATCTTCTTTTATTAACATATTGTGTAATATGATGCATGTATACACGTAGCTAGAGATCGTGGTTTTTTTCATTGCACGAACCGGTCGACTAAGTATGCACCATTTACCCTTTAAAACACTGAAAGCTCTCTCGACATCTTTTCTTGCCGATTCTTGCAACTTCTTGAATGCCTTTTCATTGGTCTCGACAGGAAATGAAAAGGCTTGCACAAAAACAGACCAGTGCGGGTAGATACTATCGACGAGATAGTAGCCACGTCTGTAATATCTCCCGTTGACAAAATACGGACAGAAAGGTGCGGTGCCATCTGTTACGCTCTGAAACAACGGTTATGTGTACAAAACAGTGATGTCGTTGTTTGAGCATGGAACACCAAAATAAGAATGCCAAATCCATAAATTATTTGACGCAACTGCTTCTAGTGAAATGGTCGGTCGTTTGATATCACCCCTAACATACACCCCTCGCAACTCCCGTGGACAATTCCTCCATTCGATATGTGTACAATCGATGCTACCGAGCATCCCTAGAAAATGCCATCTAGCCTCGTGTGCGGCGTAAAGACGTGTAATGTCGTGTCTTGTTGGTTTTCATAGAAACTCTTTGGCATACAATTTTATAATCGCGTTACAAAAGAATTGTAGACATTCACGTGAAGTTCTCTCAGACATTTGTAAGTATTCATCGAATTGGTCGGGTGGGTTACCTGCCGCTAGTTGACGAATAGCGGATGTGCATTTTTGAAGCGCCGTAAAACTTCGTTTGCCTCTCGCGTCGTAAGATTCTTGAAACCATTCTTTGTTTGCTTCGACGTCGGCTACAATCTTTAAGAATAAAGATTTTGGTAATCAATATTTTCTTTGTTTTAGTTGATAGGTGTCTTATCATGGTTGTCTATTGTTCTGTACTTTATTTTCTTTTATAACGATCATTTCATATATAACTTAATTATCTTAATAGTTTATAAGATTTAACTTAAAAAAAACTCAAAATATAAAGTGTTGTTTTGACTTTTTAGAACATTTTCATATAAATTTTATTAAAAGTGAAGCATTTTAGTTAAAAGCTTATAAATAATTTTTAGGTTCAAAACGAATAACTATTTTTAATACTTCAAGTAATTTTATATTATAATAAATAATATAAATCATATCTATATAATTAATAAAACAGGTTGAGATAAGTTGTGAATGAATGTGTAATTTTGAGTTAGGTTGGGTTGTATTGTTAGAAGAGAGATAGATTAATATTTTAATAAAAATATTGCGTTGAATTCGATTGTGAATGACACTATTGGAAATATGGACGGGGGTTCCTCTTGGTACAATTGCTAAGATCTACTAACTGATCACTTGCCTTTGAGCTGTATATAGGTAGGGTATCAAAAAGACCCAAACACCCTTAAGTACCACCCGCGGGTCAGAGGGCCGGGATCCTCTCAGATGCCACCAGCGGGACATATAAGTCAGCTGCATAATCCAAGACAAAGGAAGAATAACATTACTTCTTAGGAACTATGTGGGGAGAATCTAGACGTCCTCTGGAGTCATCCGCAGGTTACTGTCCGCACCCGTGAGGATGGTTAAGAGGCAACGTCATTAGACAGCTGTATTTAATCCAAACTCTTCTAGAAGATTTACCAAAATCCTTTCTTGGTGAATACGTGAATAGAAGAAGGACAGCTGGCCAGGTTGTTATAACCGTGCACATGGCCAGGTTTATCTCTTCCTATCAAATGCAAACACGTGTCTAGGTTTTTACAACATGCACTTGGGCCGTATAGTTCAACCTACTAAAAGAAGACACGTGTCTAAACGGTTACAAGGGCATCTTCTAGAAAGGGACAACTGGGCCAATAATATTCCCACACTCTTCGACTATAAATACTTCACAATCTCCATGAGGTAACACATTCACTCTCCACTATTTACTTTAAATACTTAAGTACTTTCTCTCTATCGGAACTGTACTTATTCTCACGCCGGAGGGGTGGTTACGGGAAGACCCCCCTCTTGTCCTTCCCGTAACGAGCTCACGGTGCTTTTTTGCAGGTTTCTGTCATTGGACTTCTGAGTCAGCAGGTTTGGGCAATCGTGACTTGCCCTTCCCGGCTAGTTTGGAGGTGTCCGCATCACCAGCCTGACGTTCATCCTCATTAGTGGCAATATCAATAATGTCCTTCTCTACACCTGCATCTTTGCTAGTAGATGGATTTTGTTTCCGCTTTCGAGTTAGACCTGCAATTGCACGCATGATACCCTCAACGTCAGTAGTATCGATAGATGATTATTTTTCTTCGCAAGGTAATGACTCCTCACTAGAAGATAGAAGTACTATCACCCCGCTAGAAGTAAGCGCGGTCAGAGGACGAGGTTTTAAAACTCCCTCACCTTTCGAAAGCATCTCCTTACCTTTTGTGAACATCGCCTCGGATACCACGGGTTCCAGGCTTAAGGCGGAAGAGAACAAGAAGCTGTTGCCGGTACGATCTAGGAACGGTAATTCCTTGGGATCTATGAGGCGACGCACCATAAGTCCCTCCACATGATCCTAAAGCTTACCGAGCCGGAGGAAAAACTGAGTATGGGTCAAACCACCGAATCAGATCAGAAATTCAGTCTGGGTGACTTACATACAATATTTTACGATCCTACGAAAGAATCAGATCAATAATTATGCTTTGAAAACACCCTGTGGCCCGTTCGAAATTTTGCTAGTATTGCCAAAGGGGTGTGTTCACCGAGCCGGAAGAAAAAACTGCGTATGGGTCGAACCACCGAATATGATCCGAAATTCGGTCTCGGTGATTTTCATACAATATTTTATGACCCTACGAAAGAATCACATCAAGCCCTAATGCCACCACGCGGCCCGTTCGAAATTTGCCAGTATTGCCAAAGGGGTATGTTCACCGAGCCGGAGCAAAAACTGAGTATGGGTCAAACCACTGAGTCAGATCAGAATTGAGTCTTGGTGACTTTCATACACCATTTTATGACCCTACGAAAGAATCGAATCAATAATTATGCCCTGACGCCAACCTGCGGCCTGTTCGAAATTTTTGCCAGTATTGCCAAATGGGTATGTTCGCCGAGCCGGAGGAAAAACTAAGTATGGGTCGAACCATAAAATCGGATCAGAAATTCGGTCTTGGTGACTTCCATACAATATTTTATAACCCTACGAAAGAATCGGATTAATAATTATGTCCTGACGCCACCCCGCAGCCCGTTCGAAATTTTGCTAGTATTGCCAAAGGGGTATGTTCACCGAGCCGGAGAAAAAACTGAGTGTGGGTCGAACCACTGAATCGGATGAGAAATTCTATCTTGGTGACTTGCATATAATATTTTACGACCCTACGAAAAAATCGGATCAATAATTATGTCATGACGCCCCCCCGCGGCCCGTTCGAAATTTTGCCAGTATTGCCAAAGGAATATGTTCACCGAGCCGGAGGAAAAACTAAGTATGAGTCAAACCACCTAATTGGATCAGAAATTTCGTTCTTGGAAACTTCTATACAATATTTTATGACCCTACGAAAGAATCGGATCAATAATTACGCTCTGACGCGACTTCGCGACCCGTTCAAAATTTTGCTAGTATTGCCAAAGAGGTATGTTCATCGAGCCGGAAGAAAAACTGAGTATGGGTCGAACCACCTAATCGGATCAGAAATTCGGTCTTGAAGAATTCCATACAATATTTTATGACTCTACAAAAGAATCAGATCAATAATTATCCCCTGACGCCACCACGCGACCCGTTTGAAATTTCGCCAATATTGTCAAAGGGGTATGTTCACCGAGCCGGAGGAAAAACTGAGTATGGGTCGAACCACCGAATTGGATCAGAAATTCGGTCTTGGTGACTTACATACAATATTTTATGACCCTATGAAATAATCAGATCAATAATTATGCCTTGACGCCACCCCGCGACCCGTACAAAATTTCTCCAGTATTGCCAAAGGGGTATGTTCAGCGAGCCGGAGGAAAAACTGAGTATGGGTCGAACCACCGAATCGGATCAGAAATTCGGTCTTGGTGACTTCTATACAATATTTTACGACCTTACGAAAGAATCGGATCAATAATTTTGCCCTAACGCCATCCCGCGTTTCGTTCGAAATTTTGCTAGTATTGCAAAAGGGGTATGTTTACCGTGCTGGAGGAAAAACTGAGTATGGGTCGAACCATCGAGTCGGATTAGAAATTCGGTCTTGGTAACTTCCATATAATATTTTAAGATCCTACGAAAGAATCGGATATTAATTATGCCCTGACGCTACCACGCGGCCCGTTCGAAATTTTTCCAGTATTGCCAAAGTGGTATATTCACCGAGCCGGAGGAAATTGAGTATGGGTCGAACTGCCAATCGGATCAGAAATTCGGTCATGGAGACTTCCATACAATATTTTACAACCATACGAAAGAATCGGATGAATAATTATGCCCTGACACCACCCCGCGGCCCGTTCGAAATTTTGCCAGTATTGCCAAAGAGGTTTGTTCACCGAGCCGGAGAAAAAACTGAGTATGGGTCGAACCACTAAATCGGGTTAGAAATTCTTTCTTGGTGACTTCCATGCAATATTTTACAACCTTACAAAAAAATCGAATCAATAATTATGCCCTGACGCCACCCTATGATCCGTTCGAAATTCGGTCTTGGAGACTTCCATACAATATTTTATTACCCTAAGAAAAAATCAGATCAATAATTATGCACATACGTCACCCCGCGGCCCGATCTAATTTTTGCTAGTATTGCCAAAGGGGTATGTTCCCCGAGCCGGAGGAAAAACTGAGTATGGGTCGAACCACTGAATCTGATCAGATATTCGGTCTTGGTGATTTCCATACAATATTTTATAACCTACGAAAGAATCGGATCAATAATTATACATTGACGCCACCCCGCGGCCCGTTCGAATTTTAGCCACTATTGCCAAAGGGGTATGGTTACGAACCGGAGAAAAAACTGAGTATGGGTCGAACCAGTGAATCGGATCAGAAATTCGGTCTAGGAGACTTCCCTACAATATTTTATAACTCTAGGAAATAATCAGATCAATAATTATGCCCTAACACCACCCCGCGCCCCGTTCGAAATTTGTCTAGTATTGCCAAATGGGTATGTTCACGAGCTGGAGGAAAAACTGAGAATGGGTCGAAGCGCTGAATCGGATCAGAAATTCGATCTTGGAGACTTGAAAACAATATTTTAATACCCTAAGAAAGAATCGGATCAATAATTATGCCCTGAGGCCACTCAGCGACCCGTTCGAAATTTTGCCAGTATTGACAAAGGGGTATGTTCACAGAGCCGGAGGAAAAACTGATTATGGGTCATGCCACCAAATCGGATCATAAATTCGGTCTTGGTGACTTCCATACAATATTTTACAACCCTACGAAAGAATCGGATCAATAATTATGCCCTAACGCCACCCCGGGGCCCGTTCGAAATTTTGCCAGTTTTGCCAATGGGGCATGTTCACAGAGCCAGAGGAGAAACCGTGTATGGATTAAACCACCGAATCGGATCAGAAATTCGGTCCTGTAAACTTTCATACAATATTTTATGACCCTACAATTGAATCAGATCAATAATTAAGCCCTGATAACACACCGCGGCCCGTTCGAATTTTAGCCACTATTGCCAAAGGGGTATGTTCACGAGCTGGAGGAAAAACCAAGAATGGGTCGAACCGCTGAATCGAATCTGAATTTCGGTCTTTGAGACTTCCATACAATATTTTATGACTCAAAGAAAGAATCGGATCAATAACTATACCATGACGCCACCCCGCGGCCCGTTCGAAAATTTTCCAGTATCTCCACAGGGGTATGTTCACGAGCCGGAGGAAAACTGAGAATGTGTCGAACCGCTGAATCGGATTATAAATTTGTTCTTGGAGACTTCCATACAATATTTTATGACCTTGAGAAAAAATCAGATAAATAATTATGCCCTGACGTCACCCCCCGACACGTTCGAAATTTTGCTAGTATTACCAAAGGGGTATGTTCACCAAGCCGGAGGAAAAACTGAGTATCGGTCGAACCACCGAATCAGATTAGAAATTTGGTTTTGGAGACTTCCATACAATATTTTATGACCCTACGAAAGAATCAGATCACTAATCATGCCCTGACACCGCCCAGCAGCCCGTTCGAATTTTAGCCACTATTGCCTTAGGGTCACGAGCCGGAGGAAAAAAATGAGAATGGGTCGAATCGCTGAATCGGATCAGAAATTCGGTCTTGGAAAATTTCATACTATATTTTATGAACTTACGAAAGAATAGGATCAATAATTATGCCCTGACGCCACCCCCGCGACCCGTTCGAATTTTAGCCACTATTGACAAAGGGGTATGTTCATCAGCCGGAGGAAAAACTGAGTATGGGTCAAACCGCCGAATCGGAACAGAAATTCGGTCTTGGAGACTTCCAAACTATATTTTATGACACCATGAAAGAATCGGATCAATAATTATGCCCTGACGTCACCCCGCGGCCCGTTCGAATTTTAGCCACTATTGCCAAAGGGGTATGTTCACGAGTTGGAGGAAAAACTGAGAATGGGTCGAACCGCTGAATCGGATCAGAAATTCGGTCTAGGAGACTTCCATACAATATTTTATGAACCTATCAAAGAATCTAATCAATAATATGCCCTGACGCCACCCCGCGGCCCGTTCATAATTTTGTCAGTATTGCCAAAGGGGTATGTTCACCGAGCTGGAGGAAAAACTGAGTATGGGTTGAACCACCGAATCGGATCAGAAATTCGGTCTTGGAGACTTCCATACAACATTTTATGACCCTACGAAATAATCGGATCAATAATTATGCCCTAACTCCACCCTGCGACCGTTCGAAATTTTGTCAGTATTGCCAAAAGGGTATGTTCACCGAGCCGGAGGAAAAACAGAGTATGGGTCGAACTACCGAATCAGATCAGAAATTATGACTCCATACAATATTTTATGACTCCACGAAAGAATCAGATCAATAATTATACCCTGACTCCACCCCGCGGCCCGTTCGAATTTAGCCACTATTGCCAAAGGGGTATGTTCACGAGCTGGAGGAAAAACTGAGAATGGGTCGAACCATTGAATCAGATCAGAAATTCGGTCTTGGAGACTTCCATACAATATTTTATGACCCTACGAAAGAAATCGGATCAATAATTATGCCCTAACTCCACCCTGCGACCCGATCGAAATTTTGTGAGTATTTCCAAAGGGGTATGTTCACTGAGGTGGAGGAAAAACTGTCTATGGGTCGAACCACCGAATCGGATCAGAAATTCGGTCTTGGATACTTCCATACAATATTTTATAACCTTACGAAAGAATCAGATCACTAATTATGCCCTGACACCGCCCCGCAGCCCGTTCGAATTTTAGCCACTATTGCCTAAGGGGTATATTCACGAGCCGGAGGAAAAACTGAGAAGGGGTCGAACCGCTGAATCGGATCAGAAATTCGGTCTTGGAGACTTCCATACAATATTTTATTACTCCACTAAAGAATCGGATCGATAATTATGCTCTGACGCCACCCCGCGGCACGTTCGAATTTTAGCCACTATTGCCAAAGGGGTATGTTCACGAGCCGGAGGAAAAACTGAGTATGGGTCAAACCGCCGAATCGGATCAGAAATTCGGTCTTGGAGACTTCCATACTAAATTTTATAACCCCACGAAAGAATCGGAACAATAACTATGCCCTAACCCCGCAGCCCGTTCGAATTTTAGCCACTATTGCCAAAGGTGTATGTTCACGAGAAGGAGGAAAAACAGAGTATGGGTCGAATCACTGAATCGGATTAGAATTTCGGTCTTAGAGACTTCCATACAATATTTTATGACCCCACGAAATAATCGGATAAATAATTATGCCCTGACGCCACCCCGCGGCCCGTTCGAATTTTAGCCACTATTGCCAAAGGGGTATGTTCACGAGCTGGAGGAAAAACCAAGAATGGGTCGAACCGCTGAATCGGGTCAGAAATTCGGTCTCGGTGACTTACATACAATATTTTATTACCTAAGAAAGAATCGGATCAATAATTATGTCATGACGCCACCCCGCGGCCCTTTCGAAATTTTTCCAGCTTTGCCAAAAGGGTATGTTCACGAGCCGGAGGAAAAACTGAGAATGGGTCGAACCGCTGAATCGGATTAGAAATTCGTTCTTAAATACTTCCATACAATATTTTATTACCTTAAGAAAGAAACAGATCAATAATTATTCTTTGACGCTACCCCGCGGTACGTTCGAAATTTTGCTAGTATTATCAAAGGGGTATGTTCACCAAGTCGGAGGAAAAACTGAGTATGGGTCGAACCACCGAATCGGATCAGAAATTCGGTCTCGGAGACTTCCATACAACATTTTATGACCCTACTAAAGAATCGGATCAATAATTATGCCCTAACTCCACCCTGCGACCCGTTCGAGAAGTTTTGCCAGTATTGCCAAAGGGGTATGTTCACCGAGCCGGAGGAAAAACTGAGTTTGGGTCGAACAGCCGAATCGGATCAAAAATTCGGTTTTGGAGACTTCCATACAATATTTTATGACCCTACGAAAGAATCGGAACACTAATTATGCCCTGACGCCGCCCCGCAGCCCGCTGGAATTTTCGCCACTATTGCCAAAGTAGTATATTCACGAGTCGGAGGAAAAACTGAGAATGGGTCGAACCGCTGAATCGGATCAGAAACTCGGTGTTGGAGACTTCCATACAATATTTTATGACCCTAAGAAAGAATCGGATGAATTATTATGCCTTGACGCCACCCCACGGCCCGTTCGAAATTTTGCCAGTATCGCCAAAGGGGTATGTTCACCGAGCCGGAGGAAAAACTGTGTATGGATCGAACCACCGAATCGGATCAGAAATTCGGTTTTGGAGACTTCCATACAATACTTTATGACCCTAAGAAAGAATCGGATCAATAATTATGCCCTGACGCTACCCCGCGGCCCGTTCGAAATTTTGTCAGTATTGCCAAAGGGTTATGTTCACGAGCCGGAAGAAAATATGAGAATGAGTAGAACCGCTGAATCGGATCAGAAATTCGGTATTGGAGACTTCCATACAATATTTTATAACCCTAAGAAAAATTCAGATCAATAATTAAGCCCATACGCCACCTCGCGGCCCGTTCAAAATTTTGACAGTATTGTCAAAGGGGCATGTTCACCGAACCGGAGGAAAACTGAGTATGGGGTCGAACCACCGAATCTTATCAGAATTTCGATCTTAGTGACTTCCATACAATATTTTATGACTCTATGAAAGAATCAAATCAATAATTATGCCCTAACGCCTCCACGGGGCTCGTTTGAAATTTTGCCAGTATTACCAAAGGGGTATGTTCACCAAGCTCGAGAAAAACCTGAGTATGGGTCGAACCAATAAATCGGATCATAAATTCAGTCTTGGAGACAACCATACAATATTTTATAACCCTACGAAATAATCGGATCAACAATTATGCCCTGACGCCACCCCGCGGCCCGTTCGAATTTTAGCCATTATTGCCAAAGGGGTTTGTTCACGAGCCGGAGAAAAAACTAAGTATGGGTCGAACCAGTGAATCGGATCCGAAATTCGGTCTTATAGACTTCCATACAATACTTTATGAACATAAGAAAGAGTCGGATTAATAATTATCCCTTGACGCCACTCCGCGGCCCGTTCGAAATTTTGTTAGTATTGCCAAAGGGGTATGTTCACAGAGCCGGAGGAAAAACTAATTATGGGTCAAACCACCGAATCGGATCAGAAATTCGGTCTTGGTGACTTCCATACAATATTTTACAACCCTAGGAAAGAATCAGATTAATAATTATGCCCTAACGCCACCCCACGGCCTGTTAGAAATTTTTTGCAAATATTGCCAAAGGGGTATGTTCATAGAGCCGGAGGAAAAACTAAGTATGGGTCGAACCGCCGAATCAGATCAGAAATTCGGTCTTGGAGACTTCCGTATAATATTTTATGACCCAACGAAAGAATCGGGTCAATAATTATGTCCTGATGCCACCCCGCGGCCCGTTCGAATTTTAGCCACTATTGCCAAAGGGGTTTGTTCACGAGACGGAGGAAAAGCTGAGTATGGGTCGAACCACTGAATCGGATTAGAAATTCGGTCTTGGAGACTTCCATACAATATTTTATGACCCCACGAAAGATCGGATCAATAATTATGCCCTGACGCCAACCCGCAGCCCATTCGAATTTCAGCCACTATTGCCAAAGGGGTATGTTCACGAGCTGGAGGAAAAATTGAGAATGGGTCGAACTGCTGAATCGGATAAAAAATTCGGTTTTGGAAAAATTTATACAATACTTTATGATCCTAGAAAGAATCAAATCAATAATATGCACTTACGCCACCCCGCGGCCCGTTAATAATTTTGCCAGTATTGCCAAAGGGGTATGTTTATCGAGCCGGAGGAAAAACTGAGTATGTGTCAAACCACCGAATCGGATCAGAAATTCAGTCTTGGTAACTTCCATACAATATTTTTCAACCCTACGAAAGAATCGGATCAATAATTATGCCCTGACGCCACCCCGCGGCTCGTTCGAAATTTTGCCTGTTTTGCCTAAGGGGTATGTTCACAGTGCCGGAGGAAAAACTAATTATGGGTCGAACCACCGAATCAGATCAGAAATTCGGTCTTGGTGACTTCCATACAATATTTTACAACCCAAGGAAAGAATCGGATGAATAATTATGCCCTGACACCACCCCGCGGCCCGTTCGAAATTTTGCCTGTATTGCCAAAGGGGTATGTTCACAGAGCCGGAGGAAAAACTGAGTATGGGTCGAACCGCCGAATCGGATCAGAAATTCGGTTTTGGAGACTTCCATACAATATTTTATGACCTCACGAAAAAATCGGGTCAATAATTATGCCCTGATGCCACCCCGCGGCCTGTTCGAATTTTAGCTAGTACTGCCAAAGGGGTATGTTCACAGAGCCGGAGGAAAAACTAATTATGGGTCAAACCACCGAATCGGATCAGAAATTCGGTCTTGGTGACTTCCATACAATATTTACAACCCTAGGAAAGAATAGGATGAATAATTATGCCCTTACACCACCCCGCGGCCCATTCGAAATTTTGCCAGTATTCCCAAAGGGTATGTTCACAGAGCCGGAGGAAAAACTGAGTATGGGTCGAACCGACGAATCGGATCGGAAATTCGGTCTCGGAGACTTCCATACAATATTTTATGACCCCACGAAAAAATCGGGTCAATAATTATGCCTTGATGCCACCCCGCGGCCCGTTCGATATTTAGCCACTATTGCCAAAGGGATATGTTCACGAGACAGAGGAAAAACTTAGAATGGGTCGAACCGCTGAATCGGATAAGAAATTCGGTCTTGGAGACTTCCATACAATATTTTATGACCCTAAGAAAGAATCAGATCACTAATCATGTCATGACGCCACCCTGCGTCCCGTTCAAAATTTTGCTAGTATTGCCAAAGGGGTATGTTTACGAGCCGGAGGAAAAACTGAGAATGGGTCGAACCGCTGAATCGGATTAGAAATTCGGTTTGGAGACTTCCATACAATATTTTAGGACCCCACGAAAGATCGGATCAATAATTATGCCCTGAAGCCACCCCGCGGCCCATTCGAATTTCAGCCACTATTGCCAAAGGGGTATGCTCACGAGCTGGAGGAAAAACTGAGAATGGATCGAACCGCTGAATCGGATAAGAAATTAGGTCTTTGAGAATTCCATACAATATTTTATGACTCTAAAAAAGAATCAAATCAGTAATATGCCCTGACGCCACCCCGCGGCACGTTCATAATTTTGCCTATATTGCCAAAGGGGTATGTTCACCGAGCCGGAGGAAAAATTGAGAATGGGTCGAACCACCGAATTATATCAGAAATTTGGTCTTGGAGACTTCCATACAATATTTTATGACCCTACAATAGAATCGGATCACTAATTATGCCCAGACACCTCCCCGCAGCCCGTTCGAATTTTAACCACTATTGCCAAAGGGGTATATTCACGAGCCGGAGGAAAAACTGAGAATGGGTCGAACCGCAAAATCGGATCAGAAATTTGGTATTGGAGACTTCCATATAATATTTTATGACTCTAAGAAAGAATCAGATGAATTATTATGCCCTGACGCCACACCGCGACCCGTTCGAAATTTTGCCAGTATTGCCAAAGTGGTATGTTCACCGATCCGGAGGAAAAACTGTGTATTGGTCAAACCACCAAATCGGATCAGAAATTCGGTTTTGGAGACTTCCATACAATACTTTATGACCTAAGAAAGAATCAGATCAACAATTATGCCCTGACGCCACCCCGCAGCCAGTTCTAAATTTTGCCAGTATTGCCAAAGGATTATGTTCACGAGCCGGGGGAAAATCTGAGAATGTGTCGAACCGCTGAATCACATCCGAAATTCGGTCTTGGAGACTTACATGCAATATTTTATGACCCTAAGAAAAAATCAGATCAATAATTATGCCCATACGTCACCCCGCGGCCCGTTCGAAATTTTGCCAGTATTGCCAAAGGGGTATGTTCACCGAGCCGGAAGGAAAACTGAGTATGGGTCGAACCACCGAATCTGATTAGAAATTCGGTCTTGGTGACTTCCATACAATATTTTATGACCCTATGAAAGAATCGAATTAATAATTATGCCCTGACGCCACCACGCGGCTCGTTTGAAATTTTGTCAGTATTGCCAAAGGGGTATGGTCACCGAGCCGGAGAAAAACCTGAGTATGGGTCGAACCACTAAATCGGATCATAAATTCGGTCTTGGAGATAACCATACAATATTATATAACTTTACGAAAGAATTAGATCAATAATTATGCCCTAATACCACCCCGCAGCCCGTTCGAATTTTAGCCACTATTCAAAGAGATATGTTCCTCGAGCCGGAGGAAAAACTGAGTATGGGTCAAACCACCGAATCGGATTAGAAATTCGGTCTTGGTGACTTCTATACAATATTTTACAACACTACGAAAGAATCGGATCAATAATTATGCCCTTACGCCACCACGCGGCCCGTTCGAAATTTTGCCAGTTTTGCCAAAGGGGTATGTTCACAGATCCGGAGGAAAAACTAATTATGGGTCAAACCACCGAATCGGATTAGAAATTCGGTCTTGGTGACTTCAATACAATATTTTACAACCCTAGGAAAGAATCGAATGAATAATTATGCCCTGACACCACCCCGCGGCCCGTTCGAAATTTTGCCAGTATTGCCAAAGGAGTATGTTCACAGAGCCGGAGGAAAAACTGAGTATGGGTAGAGCCGCTGAATCGGATCGGAAATTCGGTCTTAGAGACTTCCATACAATATTTTATGACCCCACGAAAGAATCGGGTCTTAGAGACTTCCATACAATATTTTATGACCCCGCGGCCCGTTCGAATTTTAGCCACTATTGTCAAAAGGGTATGTTCACGAGACGGAGGAAAATCTGAGTATGGGTCGAACCACTGAATCGGATTAGAAATTCCGTTTTGGAGACTTCCGTACAATATTTTATGATCCAATGAAAGAATCGGATCAATAATTATGCCCTGACGCCACCCCGCGGCCCGTTCGAATTTTATCCACTATTGCCAAAGGGGTATGTTCTCGAGCTGGAGGAAAAACTAAGAATGGGTCGAACCGCTGAATCAGATAAGAAATTCGGTCTTGGAGAATTCCATACAATATTTTATAACCCTAGAAAGAATCAAATCAATAATATTTCCTTACGCCACCCCGCGACCCGTTCATAATTTTGCCAGTATTGCCAAAGGGGTATGTTTATCGAGCCGGAGGAAAAACTGAGTATGGGTCGAACCAGTGAATCGGATCAGAAATTCAGTCTTGGAGACTTCCATACAAAACTTTATGAACCTAAAAAAGAATCGGATCAATAATTATGCCCTGACGCCACCCCGCGGCCCGTTCGAATTTTAGCCACTATTGCCAAAGAGGTATGTTTACGAGCTGGAGGAAAAACTGAGAATGGGTCGAACCGCTGAATCAGATAAGAAATTCGGTCTTGGAGAATTCCATACAATATTTTATGACCATAGAAAGAATCAAATCAATAATATACCCTTACGCCACCCCGCGGCCCGTTCATAATTTTGCCAGTATTGCCAAAGGGTTATGTTTATGGAGCCGGAGGAAAAACTGAGAATGGGTCGAACCGCGGAATCGGATTAGAAATTCGGTATTGGAGACTTCCATACAATATTTTATGACCCCACGAAAGATCGGATCAATAATTATGCCCGGACGGCACCCCGCGTCCCATTTGAATTTCAGCCACTATTGCCAAAGGGGTACGTTCACGAGCTGGAGGAAAAACTGAGAATGGGTCGAACCGCTGAATCGGATAAGAAATTCGGTCTTGGAAAATTCCATACAATATTATATGACTCTAAGAAAGAATCAGATCAATAATATGCTCTGACGCCACACCGCGGCACGTTCATAATTTTGCCAGTATTGCCAAAGGGGTGTGTTTACCGAGCCGGAGGAAAAATTGAGAATGGGTCGAACCGCTGAATCAGATAAGAAATTCGGTCTTGGAGAATTCCAAACAATATTTTATAACCCTAGAAAGAATCAAATCAATAATATTTCCTTACGCCACCCCGCGACCCGTTCATAATTTTGCCAGTATTGCCAAAGGGGTATGTTTATCGAGCCGGAGGAAAAACTGAGTATGGGTCGAACCAGTGAATCGGATCAGAAATTCAGTCTTGGAGACTTCCATACAATACTTTATGAACCTAAGAAAGAATTAGATCAATAATAATGCCATGACGCCACTCCGAGGCCCGTTCGAAATTTTGCAAGTATTGCCAAAGGGGTATGTTCACCGAGCGAGAGGAAAAACTGAGTATGGTTCGAACTACCGAATCGGATCTGAAATTCGGTTTTGGAAACTTCCATACAATATTTTATAACCCTACGAAAGAATCAGATCAATAATTATGCCCTGAAGCCACCCCGCGGCAGGTTCGAAATTTTGCCAGTACCGCTAAAGGAGTATGTTCACAGAGCTGGAGGAAAAACTGATTATGGGTCAAACCACTGAATCGGTTAAGAAATTCTGACTTCCATACAACATTTTACAACCTTACTAAAGAATATGATCAATAATTATGCACTGACGCCACCCGGCGGCCCGTTTAAAATTTGGCTAGTATTGCCAAATGGGTATGTTCACCGAGCCTGAGGAAAAACTGTGTATGGGTCGAACCACCGAATCATATCAGAAATTCGGTCTTGGAGACTTCCATACAATACTTTATGACCCTTAGAAAGAATCGGATAAATAATTATGCCCTAACGCCACCCTGCGGCCCGTTCGAAATTTTAGCCACTATTGGTAAAGGGGTATGTTCACGAGCCTGAGGAAAAACTGAGAATGGGTCGAAACGCTGAATCGGATCAAAAATTCTGTCTTGTAGGCTTCCATACAATATTTTATGACCCTTAGAAAGAATCAGATTTACTATTATGCCCTGACGCCATCCCGCGGCCCGTTCAAAATTTTGCCAGTATTGCCAAATGGGTTTGTTCACCAAGACGGAGGAACAACTGAATATAGGTCGAACTACCGAATCTAATCAGAAATTCAGTCTTGGTGACTTCCATACAATATTTTATGACCTTATGAAATTATCGAAACAATAATTATGCCCTGAAGCCATCACACGGCTTCTTTGAAATTTTGCTAGTTTTGCCAAAGGGGTATGTTCACCAAGCCGGAGAAAAACCTGAGTATGGGTCGAACAGCTAAATCGGATCATAAATTCGGTCTTGAAGACAACCATAGAATATTTAATAACCCTAGGAAAGAATCGGATAAAAAATTATGCCCTGACGCCACCCCGCGACCCGTTCAAATTTTAGCCACGATTGCCAAAGAGGTATGTTCACGAGACGAAAAAACTGAGTATGGGTCGAACCAGTGAATCGGATCAGAAATTCAGTCTTGGAGACTTCCATACAATACTTTATGAACCTAAGAAAGAATCAGATCAATAATAATGCCATGACGCCACTCCGAGGCCCGTTCGAAATTTTGCCAGTATTGCCAAAGGGGTATGTTCACCGAGCGAGAGGAAAAACTGAGTATGGTTCGAACTACCGAATCGGATCTGAAATTCGGTTTTGGAAACTTACATACAATATTTTATAACCCTACGAAAGAATCAGATCAATAATTATGCCCTGACGCCACCCCGCGGCAGGTTCGAAATTTTGCCAGTACCGCTAAAGGAGTATGTTCACAGAGCCGGAGGAAAAACTGATTATGGGTCAAACCACTGAATCGGATAAGAAATTCTGACTTCCATACAATATTTTACAACCTTACTAAAGAATATGATCAATAATTATGCCCTGACGCCACCCGGCGGCCCGTTCAAAATTTTGCCAGTATTGCCAAATGGGTATGTTCACCGAGCCTGAGGAAAAACTGTGTATGGGTCGAACCACCGAATCATATCAGAAATTCGGTCTTGGAGACTTCCATACAATACTTTATGACCCTTAGAAAGAATCGGATAAATAATTATGCCCTGACGCCACCCTGCGGCCCGTTCGAAATTTTAGCCACTATTGGTAAAGAGGTATGTTCACGAGCCTGAGGAAAAACTGAGAATGGGTCGAAACGCTGAATCGGATCAGAAATTCTGTCTTGTAGGCTTCCATACAATATTTTATGACCCTTAGAAAGAATCAGATTTACTATTATGCCCTGACGCCACCCCGCGGCCCGTTCAAAATTTTGCCAGTGTTGCCAAATGGGTATGTTCACCGAGACGGAGGAACAACTGAATATAGGTCGAACTACCGAATCTAATCAGAAATTCAGTCTTGGTGACTTCCATACAATATTTTATGACCTTATGAAATTATCGAAACAATAATTATGCCCTGAAGCCATCACACGGCTTCTTTGAAATTTTGCCAGTTTTGCCAAAGGGGTATGTTCACCAAGCCGGAGAAAAACCTGAGTATGGGTCGAACAGCTAAATCGGATCATAAATTCGGTCTTGAAGACAACCATAGAATATTTAATAACCCTACGAAAGAATCGGATAAAAAATTATGCCCTGACGCCACCCTGCGGCCCGTTCAAATTTTAGCCACGATTGCCAAAGAGGTATGTTCACGAGACGAAAAAACTGAGTATGGGTCGAACCAGTGAATCGGATCAGAAATTCAGTCTTGGAGACTTCCATACAATACTTTATGAACCTAAGAAAGAATCGGATCAATAATAATGCCATGACGCCACTCCGAGGCACGTTCGAAATTTTGACAGTATTGCCAAAGGGGTATGTTGACCGAGCGGGAGGAAAAACTGAGTATGGTTCGAACTACCGAATCGGATCTGAAATTCGGTTTTGGAAACTTCCATACAATATTTTATATCCCTACGAAAGAATCAGATCAATAATTATGCCCTGACGCCACCCCGCGGCAGGTTCGAAATTTTGCCAGTACCGCTAAAGGAGTATGTTCACAGAGCCGGAGGAAAAACTGATTATGGGTCAAACCACTGAATCGGATAAGAAATTCGGTCTTCCATACAATATTTTACAACCTTACTAAAGAATAGGATCAACAATTATGCCCTGACGCCACCTGGCGGCCCGTTCAAAATTTTTTTGCCAGTATTGCCAAATGGGTATGTTCACTGAGCCTGAGGAAAAACTGTGTATGGGTCGAACCACCGAATCAGATCAGAAATTCGGTCTTGGAGACTTCCATACAATACTTTATGACCCTTAGAAAGAATCGGATAAATAATTTTGCCCTGACGCCACCCTGCGGCCCGTTCGAAATTTTAGCCACTATTGCTAAAGGGGTATGTTCACGAGCCTGAGGAAAAACTGAGAATGGGTCGAAACGCTGAATCGGATCAGAAATTCTGTCTTGTAGACTTCCATACAATATTTTATGACCCTTAGAAAGAATCAGATGAACTATTATGCCCTGACTTCATCCCGCGGCCCGTTCAAAATTTTGCCAGTATTGCCAAATGAGTATGTTCACCGAGACGGAGGAAAAACTGAATATAGGTCGAACTACCGAATCTGATCAGAAATTCAGTCTTGGTGACTTCCATACAATATTTTATGACCTTATGAAATTATCGAAACAATAATTATGCCCTGAAACCACCACGCGGCTTGTTTGAAATTTTGCCAGTTTTGCCAAAGGTGTATGTTCACCAAGTCGGAGAAAAACCTGAGTATGGGTCGAACAACTAAATCGGATCATAAACTCGGTCTTAGAGACAACCATAGAATATTTAATAACCCTACGAAAGAATCGGATAAAAATTATGCCCTGACGCCAACCCGCGGCCCGTTCAAATTTTAGTCACGATTGCCAAAGAGGTATGTTCGCGAGACGAAAAAACTGAGTACGGGTCGAACCAGTGAATCAGATCAGAAATTCAGTCTTGGAGACTTCCATACAATACTTTATGAACCTAAGAAAGAATCGGATCAATAATAATGCCATGACGCCACTCCGAGGCACGTTCAAAATTTTGCCAGTATTGCCAAAAGGGTATGTTGACCGAGCGGGAGGAAAAACTGAGTATGGTTCGAAATACCGAATCGGATCAGAAATTCGGTCATGAAAAACTTCCATACAATAGTTTATAGCCCTACAAAAGAATCGGATCAATAATTTTGCCCTGACGCCACCCCGCGGCCCGTTCACAAAGCCGGAAGGAAAAAACTAATTACGGTTCAAACCACCTAATCGGATCAGAAATTCGGTCTTGGTGACTTTCATACAATATTTTACAACCCTAGGAAAGAATAGGATGAATAATTATGCCCTTACATCACCCCGCAGCCCGTTCGAAATTTTGCCATTATTGCCAAAGGGGTATTTTCACAGAGCCGGAGGAAAAACTGAGTATGGTCGAACCGACGAATCGGATCGGAATTCGGTCTTGGAGACTTCCATACAATATTTTATGATCCCACGAAAGAATCGGATCAATAATTATGCCCTAACGCCACACCGAGGCCCGTTCGAATTTTAGCCACTATTGCCAAAGAGGTATGTTCACGAGCTGGAGGAAAAACTGAGAATGGGTAGAACCGCTGAATCAGATAAGAAATTCGATCTTGGAGAATTACATACAATATTTTATGACCATAGAAAGAATCAAATCAATAATATGCCCTTACGCCACCCCACGGCCCGTTCATAATTTTGCCAGTATTGCCAAAGGGTTATGTTTATCGAGCCGGAGGAAAAACTGAGAATGGGTCGAACCGCTGAATCGGATTAGAAATTCGGTCTTGGAGACTTCCATACAATATTTTATGACCCCTCGAAAGATCGGATGAATAATTATGCCCGGACGGCACCCCGCGGCCCATTCGAATTTCAGCCACTATTGCCAAAGGGGTATGTTCACGAGCTGGAGGAAAAACTGAGAATGGGTCGAACCGCTGAATCGGATAAGAAATTCGGTCTTGGAGAATTCCATACAATATTTTATGACTCTAAGAAAGAATCAGATCAATAATATGCTCTGACGCCACACCGCGGCACGTTCATAATTTTGCCAGTATTGCCAAAGAGGTGTGTTCACCGAGCCGGAGGAAAAATTGAGAATGGGTCGAACCGCTGAATCAGATAAGAAATTCGATCTTGGAGAATTCCATACAATATTTTATAACCCTAGAAAGAATCAAATCAATAATATTTCCTTACGCCACCCCGCGACCCGTTCATAATTTTGCCAGTATTGCCAAAGGGGTATGTTTATCGAGCCGGAGGAAAAACTGAGTATGGGTCGAACCAGTGAATCGGATCAGAAATTCAGTCTTGGAGACTTCCATACAATACTTTATGAACCTAAGAAAGAATCAGATCAATAATAATGCCATGACGCCACTCCGAGGCCCGTTCGAAATTTTGCCAGTATTGCCAAATGGGTATGTTCACCGAGCGAGAGGAAAAACTGAGTATGGTTCGAACTACCGAATCGGATCTAAAATTCTGTTTTGGAAACTTCCATACAATATTTTATAACCCTACTAAAGAATTAGATCAATAATTATGCCCTGACGCCACCCCGCGGCAGGTTCGAAATTTTGCCTGTACCGCTAAAGGAGTATGTTCACAGAGCCGGAGGAAAAACTGATTATGGGTCAAACCACTGAATCGGATAAGAAATTCGGTCTTGGTGACTTCCATACAATATTTTACATCCTTACTAAAGAATAGAATCAATAATTATGCCCTGACGCCACCCGGCGGCCCGTTCAAAATTTTGCCAGTAATGCCAAATGGGTATGTTCACCGAGCCTGAGGAAAAACTGTGTATGGGTCGAACCACCGAATCAGATCAGAAATTCGGTTTTGGAGACTTCCATACAATACTTTATGAACTAAGAAAGAATCGGATCAATAATAATGCCATGACGCCACTCCGAGGCACGTTCGAAATTTTGCCAGTATTGCCAAAGGGTATGTTGACCGAGCGGGAGGAAAAACTGAGTATGGTTCGAACTACCGAATCGGATCAGAAATTCGGTCTTGGAAACATCCATACAATATTTTATAACCCTACAAAAGAATCGGATCAATAATTTTGCCCTGACGCCACCCCGCGGCACGTTCGAAATTTTGCCAGTATTGCCAAAGGGGTAAGTTCACAAAGCCGGAAGAAAAAAACTAATTACGGTTCAAACCACCTAATCGGATAAGAAATTCGGTCTTGGTGACTTCCATACAATATTTTACAACCCTAGGAAAGAATAGGATGAATAATTATGCCCTTTCACCACCCCGCAGCCCGTTCGAAATTTTGCCAGTATTGCCAAAGAGGTATGTTCACAGAGCCGGAGGAAAAACTGAGTATGGGTCGAACCGATGAATCGGATCGGAAATTCGGTATTGGAGACTTCCATACAATATTTTATGATCCCACGAAAGAATCGGATAAATAATTATGCCCTGACGCCACCCCGAGGCCCGTTCGAATTTTAGCCACTATTGCCAAAGAGGTATGTTCACGAGCTGGAGGAAAAACTGAGAATGGGTCGAAACGCTGAATCGGATCAGAAATTCTGTCTTGTAGACTTCCGTACAATATTTTATGACCCGTAGAAAGAATCAGATGAACTATTATGCCCTGACGCCATCCCGCGGCCCGTTCAAAATTTTGCCAGTATTGCCAAATGGGTATGTTCACCGAGACGGAGGAAAAACTGAATATAGGTCGAACTACCGAATCAGATAAGAAATTCGGTCTTGGAGAATTCCATACAATATTTTATGAACATAGAAAGAATCAAATCAATAATATGCCCTTACGCCACCCTGCGGCCCGTTCATAATTTTACCTGTATTGCCAAAGGGTTATGTTTATCGAGCCGGAGGAAAAACTGAGAATGGGTCAAACCACTGAATCGGATTAGAAATTCGGTTTTGGAGACTTCCATACAATATTTTATGACCCCACGAAAGATCGGATCAATTATTATGCCCGGGCGGCACCCTGCGGCCCATTCGAATTTCAGCCACTATTGCCAAAGGAGTATGTTCACGAGCTGGAGGAAAAACTGAGAATGGGTCGAACCGCTGAATCGGATAAGAAATTCGGTCTTGGAGAATTCCATACAATATTTTATGACTCTAAGAAAGAAACAGATCAATAATATGCTCTGACGCCACACCGCGACACGTTCATAATTTTGCCAGTATTGCCAAAGGGGTATGTTCACCGAGCCGGAGGAAAAATTGAGAATGGGTTGAACCACCGATTTGTATCAGAAATTTGGTCTTGGAGACTTCCATACAATATTTTATGACCCTACAATAGAATCGGATCACTAATTATGCCCAGACAACTCCCCGCAGCCCTTTCGAATTTTAACCACTATTGCCAAAGGGGTATATTCACGAGCCGGAGGAAAAACTGAGAATGGGTCGAACTGCTGAATCGGATCAGAAATTCGGTATTGGAGACTTCCATACAATATTTTATGACCCTAAGAAAGAATCAGATGAATTATTATGCCCTGACGCCACCCCGCGGCCTGTTCGAAATTTTGCCAGTATTGCCAAAGTGGTATGTTCACTGAGCCGGAGGAAAAACTGTGGATGGGTCGAACCACCAAATTGGATCAGAAATTCGGTTTTGGAGACTTCCATACAATACTTTATGACCTAAGAAAGAATCGGATCAATAATTATGCCCTGACGCCACCCCGCTGCCAGTTCTAAATTTTGCTAGTATTGCCAAAGGGTTATGTTCACGAGCCGGAGGAAAATCTGAGAATGGGTCGAACCGCTGAATCGCATCCGAAATTCAGTCTTGGAGACTTCCATACAATATTTTATAACCCTAAGGAAAAATCAGATCAATAATTATGCCCATACGTCACCCCGCGGCCCGTTCGAAATTTTGCAAGTATTGCCAAAGGGGTATGTTCACCGAGCCGGAGGAAAAACTGAGTATGGGTCGAACTACCGAATCTGATCAGAAATTTGGTCTTGGTGACTTCCATACAATATTTTATTACCCTATGAAAGAATCGAATCAATAATTATGCCCTGACGCCACCACGCGGCTCGTTTGAAATTTTGTCAGTATTGCCAAAGGGGTATGTTCACCGAGCCAGAGAAATACCTGAGTATGGGTCGAACCACTAAATCGGATCATAAATTCGGTCTTGGAGACAACCATACAATATTTTATAAATTTATGAAAGAATCAGATCAATAATTATGCCCTAATACCACCCCGCGGCCCGTTCGAATTTTAGCCACTATTCAAAGGGATATGTTCATCGAGCCGGAGGAAAAACTGAGAATGGGTCAAACCACCGAATCGGATAAGAAATTCGGTCTTGGTGACTTCTATACAATATTTTACAACACTACGAAAGAATCGGATCAATAATTATGCCCTTACGCCACCCCGCGGCCCGTTCGAAATTTCGCCAGTTTTGCCAAAGGGGTATATTCTCAGAGCCGGAGGAAAAACTAATTATGGGTCAAACCACCGAATCGGATTAGAAATTCGGTCTTGGTGACTTCAATACAATATTTTACAACCCTAGGAAAGAATCGGATGAATAATTATGCCCTGACACCACCCCGTGGCCCGTTCGAATTTTAGCCACTATTGCCAAAGGGGTATGTTCACGAGCTGGAGGAAAAACTGAGAATGGGTCGAACCGCTAAATTAGATAAGAAATTCGGTCTTGGAGAATTGCATACAATATTTTATGACCCTAGAAAGAATCAAATCAATAATATTCCCTTACGCCACCCTGCGGCCCCTTCATAATTTTGCCAGTATTGCCAAAGGGGTATGTTTATCGAGCCGGAGGAAAAACTGCGTATGGGTCGAACCAGTGAATCGGATCAGAAATTCAGTCTTGGAGACTTCCATACAATACTTTATGAACCTAAGAAAGAATCGGATCAATAATAATGTCATGACGCCACTCCGAGGCCCGTTCGAAATTTTGCCTGTATTGCCAAAGGGGTATGTTCACCGAGTGAGAGGAAAAACTGAGTATGGTTCGAACCACCGAATCGGATCAGAAATTCGGTCTTGGAAACTTCCATACAATATTTTATAACCCTACAAAATAATCGGATCAATAATTTTGCCCTGACGCCACCCCGCGGCCCGTTCGAAATTTTGCCTGTATTGCCAAAGGGGTATGTTCACCGAGCGAGAGGAAAAACTGAGTTTCGTTCGAACTACCGAATCGGATCAAAAATTAGGTCTTGGAAACTTCCATACAATATTTTACAACTCTAGGAATGAATAGGATGAATAATTATGCCCTTACACCACCCCGCGGCACGTTCGAAATTTTGCCAGTATTGCCAAAGGGGTATGTTCACAGAGCCGGAGGAGAAACTGAGTATGGGTCGAACCGACGAATCGGGTCGGAAATTCGGTCTTGGAGACTTCCATACTATATTTTATGATCCCACGAAAGAATTGGATCAATAATTATGCCCTTACGCCACCTCGAGGCCCGTTCGAATTTTAGCCACTATTGCCAAAAGGGTATGTTCACGAGCTGGAGGAAAAACTGAGAATGGGTCGAATCGCTGAATCAGATAAGAAATTCGGTCTTGGTAAATTCCATACAATATTTTATGACCCTAGAAAGAATCAAATCAATAATAAGCCCTTACGCCACCCCGCGGCCCGTTCAAAATTTTTCTAGTATTGCCAAAGGGTTATGTTTATCGAGCAGGAGGAAAAACTGAGTATGTGTCAAATCACCAAATCGGATCAGAAATTCAGTCTTGGTAACTTCCATACAATATTTTACAACCCTACGAAAGAATCGGATTAATAATTATGCCCTGACGACACCCCGCGGCCCGTTCTAAATTTTGCCTGTTTTGCCTAAGTGGTATTTTCACAGTGCCGGAGGAAAAACTAATTATGGGTCAAACCACCGAATCAGATCAGAAATTCGGTCTTGGTGACTTCCATACAATATTTTACTACCCTAGGAAAGAATCGGATAAAAAATTATGCCCTGACACCACCCCGCGGCCCGTTCAAAATTTTGCCAGTATTGCCAAAGGGGTATGTTCACAGAGCCGGAGGAAAAACTGAGTATGAGTCGAACCGCCGAATCGGATCAGAAATTCGGTTTTGGAGACTTCCATACAATATTTTATGACCTCACGAAAGAATCGGGTCAATAATTATGCCCTGATGCCACCCCGCGGCCTGTTCGAATTTTAGCCAGTATTGACAAAGGGGTATGTTCACAGAGCCGGAGGAAAAACTAATTATGGGTCAAACCACCGATTCTGATCAGAAATTTGGTCTTGGTGACATCCATACAATATTTTACAACCCTTGGAAAGAATAGGATGAATAATTATGCCCTGACGCCACCCTGCGGCCCGTTCGAAATTTTGCCAGTATTGCCAAAGAGGTTTGTTCACGAGCCGGAGGAAAAACTGAGAATGAGTCGAACCGCTGAATCGGATCTGAAATTCGGACTTGGAGACTTCCATACAATATTTTATGAACCTAAGAAAAAGTCAGATAAATAATTATGCCCAGACGCCATCCCACGGCCCGTTCGAAATTTTGCCAGTATTGCCAAATGGGTATGTTCACCAAGACGGAGGAAAAACTGAATATAGGTCGAACTACCGAATCTGATCAGAAATTTGGTCTTGGTGACTTCCATACAATATTTTATGACCTTATGAAATTATCGAAACAATAATTGTAGGATCCCTGGACGGATCTCACGAGATATCTCGATCAACTCAGGTGCGGGATCCCTGCGTAGATCGTTACGAGCGTAGAACACACGAATCAAACAAACACGATACGATAAACGAACACGTTATATTATAACTCAAACACGTGATACGATATCACTATTACAGACACACGTTACAGCTCTCGTAATAACTCGAACAAACAAAACACGAACAACTTAACGATTTTCCAACTAAGCCGTAACCTATCAATATAAATACACGACAACTTCGCCTGGCATGTTCAGGCAAAGTTTTCCATAACTTCGCTTGTCTAACAAGTTCGCCTAGGCGAACTTGTTAACAACTTCGCTTAAGACATATATAAAACATAATTAACATTACAGACTCGATTACAGACACTAGACTATGAATTACTGACATTATGCACCAACAGACTCCCCCTTGGCAGTAGCTTCATATCTTGATCTTTAAGCACTTGTCTTGTAATCTTCATGCATGTACTCCTTCTCTTACGTATACCGTGACTACTCGCTGACACTTCCTCGCTTCGTCTTTCCAAGCAGGAATATAAAATATCTTCTTTTCATTCAACACCTGCAGATCAGCTTTCGATAAATTAACAAGATGCATCGGATCATACACCCTCAGCACTTCTTGTTCGTCTTCGTCTTCCATCAAGGCATCAGCAGTCTGGCAATCAACATACCACCATTTAAGATTCTTCAACACATCTTGAGGCATAGTCTTCATTGGAACCTCCTTAATGCATCGGATCGGTTTGTACTTCATTACCATCCATGGCTTGCCATCTGCTCTCATTCCCCTTTCTTTATCTTCCACTAGCTTTCCCTTCTGTTGCTTTAATAACTCAAACTTCTTTTCTTTAATACTTTCTTTCCACACGATCTTCCCAATAACTCTCGCCATGTTGTCGTCGCTTCTATTAATCAACCCCAATCTAGCCAAATCCTTCACCTCACATTCAGGCAATGTATTGAGAGATCTCAACGTCCTCTTAAAGTATTGAATACCATCATATCTTTTCACCACGAACACTTTTAGCTGTTCATCATATAGCCAACAAATAATTCCTTTCTTCGACTCAGCGTAGCCTTTGATATTATAACTTTTCTTGAACATGGTTGGAACAGCAGGCTTCTTAGTTTTGATAAACCAATGAGCATAGCCTTCCTTCCACCTAGGCCGCTCCTCCCATTCAGTTCATCATTTGCCATCTCATTACCCATATCGGCTTTCTCAACATCTGGGATCTCGTGTTCAACATTTTCCTCAATTATCTCACCCTCTTCAATCTCATCTTCAATCACAATTTCTGCACCAATCTTTTCAATCTCCTCAATTGGCAGCACATCATCATCAAACATCACATCATCATCTAGCATATCATCTTCCAATTCTTTCAAAGCATCAATAACATCATCTTCATCATCAACCATCACCACCTCATCACCACCAACTGCACCTGCAGACTCCCCCTGAGCTGTGGAAGTCCCAAGAGCTTGAGTAGTTCTTGGCAACTCACCACCTGCACCTTTCGATGCATTGGGATCATCGTCTCTATCATTTCTCTTCTTTGTCCTTAACTCGTCGCCTTTACAGCTTGTCTCCCCCCTGAGATGCCAAGAACTCCTTCATAGCATCTATAATTCTCCCATGTTCAAACAGGAGGGACGACTGTAGTTGATTCTCTGCTACAAGGCGCTGAATAGCCTGGGTCTGGACAAGATTCACCCTTGATTGTTCTGCCACGACCCGCTCAAGTGCAGCTATTCTCTCCGAGTCTGAGAGGGTTGCATCGAAATCAAACCTCATGTGAGATGTGTCTTGAGTATACTGAGGAGGGATCTCGAATGAAACCGGGACATCAGAAGTAGTTGTGGACGTAACCGCAGGTGGTATCGTGACCGACAACCCTGCAGTTGCAACGACTGTAGACTCAATAAATTGTGCAACAACCTCCGACGGAGTAAGCGTTGGAGGCGGCAACGATACAATCTCTGGAGTCGTCATCTGTAGTGTGATGGATGGGATGCCAAAAGCTGATGTAGCCACCACGGGAACATCCGCGGCGCTTAAACTTGTAACCTGTACAGATGTAGGAACAATCGACATACCTGACAGTGCGGGCGGAGCGAAACGTACAACTCTTGAAGTCTCTCCAGCTCCCATACCTACACCTGTCCTTTCCCGTCTCGAACGTCTGATCAGTTTGTGAATATCTTCTTCTTCTTCTGACTCACTATCATCAACTGTCCTCTTTCTCTTCCCTAACGTCCTCTCTCGAGTCACCAACATCCTTCTCGCCTCATCCATAACATCATCAAGATCTGAGTCAGCCACCGTCGTAGCTGCTCTAGTAACATTCACTTCCCTAACTTGTGCAGCAGAGACCTGCACCTCTTCTTGCGGATCAAACCGGTCCATGTCGAAGAATCTTTGGCCGCCAAATGCAGCATCAAGGTCTACATCCTCCTCAGCCGATACAACAGGCACAGCAGGTACATCTCGAGTTGCTCCTGCCTGTCGTGGTTGAGGGTCTCTGAACTCATCCCCACGAGCTGGCACATACCCCGGGTTTATTAAGTACCCAAAGAGTGGAGTATGCCTTGGACGCAGTTCAGGCTTGCTCCTCGCGCTGGATGTTCGGCATTGAGCAAAGATACGTTTGCTCACACTCTCCACGTATCTTATTGGACGTCGTTGAGGCAACGTGGGAGCAACATGATTCAAGATCAACTGAATGAATCTTGGATACATAATGAACCGCTCACGAGCCATCGCTCTCCTCTGCCTATCGATCTCATAAAAGACCATCTGACTGAAGCTATAACGTTTGTTATAAGTCAGAGCAGTCATTGCGGACTGCATGGTCGCACCCATCCCGTCAGTGCCCGCCTTCCTCCCTGACATGCAGACAATCATTACGTGCATGAGGAAGCGCCACTGATCGAGTAGGAAACCCTTCCTCCTCTGAGTATCACCTAATGGACCAGAATAGCCCATTCGGAGAAACGCTCCATCACGGAACGGAGCCACAAACTCTGTAGGGTCATCCCTAGTCTCCTCACCGAACCGTAAAGCCACCCGTATTTGTTCAGATGAGAACTGAACCTCTTGATTGTTGACGGTTGCTCGCATAACCGGGGGCTCAACGAGGCAATCGTATTCCACAGTCTGCCAGAAATCCTCGATATTGGGTAAGGATATCGGCAGAGTCGTAGTGATAGCGTGGAATATCCTCGAGCGAATGAGGAATGTGATTATCTCGCGGTAATCCTCAACACCGCTCGCTTCCGGGTCTAAGGTGATATACATGTTATGACCTGGGAAGAATTGCCTCTGATTATCTCCATCGTCTCCTCCAGCGCCTCCAGCACCTGCTACTGCAGCCATATCTGCAACAAACGAACCAAGTTAGATAAACGTTAAGGCATAACACAAGTTCGCTTGTTACCATGAGCGAAGTTGTGAAAATCTGTATAGGCGAAGTTAAAGGTGGGGTGAAGTTGGGAACAACTTCGCTTCATCTTTAAGTTCGTCTAATAATTAATAAATAAAAAGGTCCAGGCGAAGTTAATGATAACTTCGCCTCACCACAACATCGCCTCAGGCGAAGTTAAACCTCAGGCGAAGTTGCGGATAACTTCGCCTAATCCTTAAGTTCGCCTGAATCTGAAACGGCGACAGTAAGATCGATTCAACTCCGGAGAATCTGGTGTTTCGGTCAATTTTGACGATTAAGAACTCCCAAACACAAGATATTAAGGATATTTAGACGATCAGGTTGTTCATGAACACGTAAAAACAAGCTTTGAAATCCGGTTCAAAAATCCGTCGGTCCGAGGTATCGAAACAGGTCGAAACGACCTTTGATAAGCATGAATAAACTGACAACACGATGTACCGACACCACGAACCTTGAAATCGAAACGAAATCTGGAAAAAAGAACAAGGAATCGGAAAAAACAACAAGTTCGCTGATAACTTGTTAAGTTCGCCGGAAAATATGGAATAAGTTCGCTGAGATTGAAAGTTATGAACAGTTTGACCTTAAAAATTCTTTATATAGGGTCAGAGATTATACACGCGAAGTTACGGTTAACTTCGCCTAGGCGAAGTTATTCACAAGTTCGCCTGTTTAACAACTTCGCCTATAATTACAAAACCAACCCTCATAATTTGAACATTTTGCAACTAACTTTTAAAACCTCCCTTTAAGAATTAAATAACACGATCAAGTCCAAGTAACCAGTTATAAAATCATAAACTACCTAAGTACGAAAAATTAAAGTACAAGGGATCAAATTTCAGTCTCGATAGGGACTACTACGGTTTAGAAAAGATCTGAACAGGAATCATAGTAACTTCGTGACTGTCACATAGATCCGTGTTTAGCTGTATAATGACATAAGGAAACAGGTTGTAAGTAGGTAAATAACTTAAGATGGTTTTCATCGTTTCAGTGATACGAGTTAAGTTCAATTAAGCCTCAAAATTTAAGTGGGCAACAACTCAGAGATTATGATGCCTCCTATCTATTCTCAAAGCGTATTTGGCTTTCCCCAAGTCACCCCGAATTGGCTTCGACCCGTAGTGTCTGATTAAGTTTGTAAGTACTCTTTATCTGCTTCCCGTTCTCTTTCTTACTTCATGATTGAGAAGTCTTGACATTTTTAGCTCTAAAATGTTTCAATAACTCATAAGGTATAAAAATTTTTATTATTATTATTATTATTATTATTATTATTATTATTATTATTATTATTATTATTATTTTTAACGATAAACATTTGCATAGACTTCAGAGTAGTAAACAACTGCAAGTCCCGAATCTGGATCACTGCAGTTTCTTCACACACTATCTTTACGGGAATCAGAACACTAACAGGCTCGTGTATGACTGGGTAATCGCTTTTCTGCCTATCATTCGGAAAGATATATATGAAGACATGCAAAACTCTTAAGGAGTTTCCACGTAAAATCGAGTAGTTTTAGTTTGTATCACATCTACTTTTACGCACCATAAAAAGCTACCATGACATAAAATTACTGTCCTAAAGCCTTTTAAGCCTAATAACTTCACTAGTTAAGCACACAGAATCAATATATCTATCATTTTCCAAGGTTGGATCAATTTTCTGTTAAACATAGCAAACGAACTTCTTACGAAGTAGTAGACTTGAAAAATAATTTCATTTACCATAAAGAAAATTTTTTGACTTCAATCGCCCCGATCAAGTCAAGTCTTCAGGTTAACGGCTATCCTGCGAATCCAATGGATTAGCTGGACCGACCACATACCAGTATGTGTCCTTCTAACTAAGTATGATCGACTAAATTTCAGCGAAAGAATTAAAACTCATCATAAACTGCCCCGGTCACTTTCAGTCATCTGGTTAATGGCTATCCTCATATTCTACAAGTAGAATTGAGGACCAAACATATCCTAAGACATGTCCTTCAAACTGAGGTAACCGACATAATTTTAAGCGATAGTGACGTTTTTTTTTTTTTTTTTTTTTTTTTTTTTTTTTTTTAATATAACTTGAAAAGCATGGTTACTCGGGATTGATCATCCCATTCAGCTCAATAAGGTTTTGAAATCTCGTTTTGTCAAACGCTTTAGTATATAAATCAGCGAAATTATCAAGCATATCCACCTTTTCAAGCACAATCAGTTTCTTCTCAGCACAATTCCGTATAAAATTATGACGTATGTCAATATGTTTAGTTTTACTGTGCTTCACTGGATTGTTAGTTACTGAGATAACAGCTGTGTTATCAATGCAAATAGGAGTAAGTAAGAAATTCAGACCATAGTCGCGCAACTGTTGTTGAATCCAAAGAACCTGGGAGCAGCAGTTGGATGCTGCCATGTATTCTGCTTCACAGGTTGAAATTGCGACTGAAGTCTGCTTCTTGCATTGCCACGACACCAATCTGCCACCAAGAAACTGACATCCACCTGTTGTTGATTTCCGACTCTGATTGCACCCTCCATAATCAGAATCTGTGTAAGCGACTAGCTCCAAGTCTCCTCCTCTCGGGTACCACAACCCCAGCTTCGGCTTGCCCTTGAGATACCGCAGTATCCTCTTCGCACCCTTCAAATGAGATTCTTTTGGGTTTGCCTGAAAGCGTGCACAAAGACAAACAGCAAACATTATATCAGGCCTAGAAGCAGTTAAGTACATTAAAGAACCTATAATAGCCCGATATTGAGTTGGGTCCACATCTGCATCGTTGTCTGAATCAGCACCCAATTTGTGATTGACGTAGACTGGAGTATCAAATGGAGAGCTGTCCTCCATCTTGAATCGTTTGAGAACATCATGGACATACTTCGTCTGATGAATGAACATCCCATCCTTCTTCTGATCAACCTGCAATCCTAAAAAGAAAGTTAGTTCACCCATAGCACTCATTTCAAACCTTTTCTTCATGACAGCCTCAAACTCCTGACACATGGAGACTTTTGATGCAGCAAAGATAATGTCATCCACGTAGACTTGCACCAGCAGGAAGCCGCTTCCTTCTCTCTTGAAGAACAACGTGCTATCTATCTTTCCTCTTTCAAACCCATTTTCAAGCAAGTAATCTGATAAAGTTGAGTACCAGGCACGAGGTGCCTGATGTAATCCATACAATGCCTTGCTTAACTTCTACACGTGGTCAGGAAAGTCTGGGTCAGGAAAACCCGGAGGCTGCTCAACATACACAACCTCATCAACTTTCCCATTCAGAAACGCACTCTTCACGTCCAACTGAAATACCTTCATCTTCTTATAAGCAGCGAACGCCAAAAACAATCTAATGGCTTCCAATCTTGCCACAGGAGCGAACACTTCATTATAATCAATCCCCTCTTGTTGATTAAAACCTTTAACGACTAGCCTCGCCTTGTTTCTTATAATAATCCCTTTCTCATCTCTCTTGCACTTAAACACCCATTTTGTGCCTATCGCATGCACATTCTTCGGTTTTTCAACCAAATCCCATACTTCCATTTTCTTGAACTGAGCCAACTCTTCTTGCATGGCTTCGACCCACGAGCTGTCCTTTAGAGCCATTTGATAGTTCTTCGGTTCAATCTGGCTTATAAAGCAGGTGTACAAGCATTCGTTGATTATGCCTGTCTCCTTGATGCTTGTGTAAACACAGGTGTGCTCATTCAAGCTGCGTCTTGTTTGTACACCGGAGGACACATCACCAATCACATTCTCCAAAGGGTGATCTTTATGAATTTTTGTGGTCGGAACAGAACCGACATGCAAATTGTCTTCCAAGTTAGAAGAGAGCTCGTCAATGGTTGTTTCATGCTGAGAGTGAAATGGATTGAAAAATTCTTCTTAAGTCGAGGCAGCAGGGGTATCGATAGCATTTGATGAGGAAGGTTGACATTTATCGATCAGCTGTCTTTGCAATAGATTTTCTTCCTCATCAAGGATCATCTTCGTAGCAACTCTCTCTTCTTCTTTAGCAATATCCAAATACGGTATGTTAAAAGACTTAAAAAGTTTAACATAGTCGAAAAACTCAGCAGGTCCGTTGCTTGGTTTTGGCGGTTGGTAACTTGTGATATCGGTGTTACACACCACCTCAACCTTGCTGGTCGATGTATTAAAGACACGTATGTTGGGAGTCCCAACAACATAACCGACTAAGATTCCTTCATCGGCTACTTCACCAAATTTAGAATTTGTCTTTAAAATCAAACAAGGGGACCCGAATGGTTCAAGACCACTCAAGTTGGGCTTCCTCCCATGCATAAGCTCATAACACGTTTTACCAAGTCTTTTAACAGTTAAGACTCTATTCAGAACATAGCAGGCTGTAGCAACAGCTTCAGCCCAAAACACCACAGGAAGCTTTGAATCAGCCAGCATTGTTCTGGCTCCTTCAATTAACGTTCTGTTCTTCCTTTCAGCCACTCCATTCTGTTGCGGTGTATACGGAGCACTGTATTGGTGTTCAATCCCTTTCTGAAGGCAGAAGATCTCCATCTCAAAATTCTTGAACTCCGTTCCATTGTCACTCCTGATGAACTTAACCCTTTTATCCATAACGTTCTCAACTTTGGTAATCAAATTCTTCACCATCTGAGCCGTTTCATCTTTTGATTTCAGGAAATATACCCACGAATATCGTGAGTAGTCATCAGTGATCACAAAGCAATAAGAAGTACCTCCTAGACTTTTTGCATTCACGGGACCGAAGAGATCCATGTGAAGCAATTCTAGGGTACTGGCAATTGAATTGACTTTCTTGGTGTGATGGTATTTCTTGTGCTGCTTTCCCTTCTTGCACGGTAGACATTTGTCTTCAAAATTGAAACTTTTCAAGGGAACGCCCAGCACAAGTCCATTCTTGACAATGTGGTTCATCTTCCGAAGATGAATGTGTCCCATTCTCCTATGCTACAATTCGGACTCCGATTCGCTCGCTTTTGTCATAAGGCATGATTCTTCCGAGGCCATTTCAGTCGACCTCATATCCATAATGTACGTATTCCTCTCACGTGGAGCCTTCATCACAATCCACTCCTCTGGTATCTGAAAACCAGGATGTAACACAATTGCTTCATTCTTTGTGAAGTGTACGGTGTACTCCTTATCACAAATCTGCGACACACTCAGCAGATTGTGCTTCAATTCTTCGACAAAGTTAACTTTCTCCAATGTCATCTTTCCGTTCGACACCGTTCCCATTCCTGTAATCTTGCCTCCACTTTCACCGGCAAAGCTCACTCTCCCTCCTTGAACAGGTTTCAAATCGTGTAACAAGTATTTGTTACCCGTCATGTGCCGGGAACAGCCGCTATCCACAACCCAAAGATTATTGGCAGCCCTGTTCAACTGTTCCTGCACGATAAAAGCAAAAGATTAGAATCTAGGGACCCAAGACCAATTGGTCCTTGGATCTATACATCCCGAACTTCGGCTTTTCAAAGTTAGTACTTTGATAATTCCTGTAAGTCCTACTAGGATACCTCCTTGTAGATTGATTGTGAGGCCTTCCAAACCTTAGTGAATTGAAAGAATTATAGTTTGTGGTTTGGTTATTAGTAGTGTAAAACTGAGATTTGTTTCTATGAAAACCTGAATTAGTTACATTTTTGAATTTTGAATGGTTTTCATTTTTAGCAGTATGATAATTACTATTAGGCTTATTCTCAGTTTTAGTAGGTCTCACACCTCTGAATCGCTGCTTCAAAGGGCAATCTGCAACAAGATGTCCTAATTGATTACACCTAAAACAACATCTATGCTCAACTTTTTTATCAACCGATGTTTTAGATGTCGAGGCTTTATTACAGCCCGTTCGTCTCACATATGGTGGGACATACGGGTTTAGTGGAGTACTCTTTTTATTCGTCTTATCTTTCTCTCCACCATTGGGTAATACCACCTCCTCTTTTGCCTTACCAGACTCGGATGACTTATCCGAATCCGATGAGACTGGACTGGATCAGAAATTATAACACTTGAAACAGGCGAACTTGTTTCGCCTCCACTAACATTTGGTTCTTTACAAGTTACTTTAACTGGTACTGTCTGAGCAACCTCAAAGTCAACAGATTTCTGAACACTAGGATTAAAAGTGTAATTGTGATTATACGGTGGTGGAACCTCATGATAACCAATTCCTCCTCTCTTAACAGAGGAACCTTGATCACTAACAAGGTGATCAAGAATAGCAGAGGAATTTCTAAACTGCTCTAGTTTTCTATTCAGTTCCACCACTTTTACCTGGTGATCAGCAATCTGTTTTTCTCTATCAGCAATTAGTTTGGTTTTTTCTTCCAAAACTTCATAGCTTAAATCAATCACTTCAATTTTTTCAGCAAGTTTTGTTTTTAGACTTTTAACATCTTTTTCACAAGCTTTTATTTTGACTTTATAGCTATTTTCTCTTGCTTTTGTAAAATGATGATCTTCTTTTAGGGTTTTAAATTCAGCATCCAACCTAACATACTGACCGGTTATAGTTGCCAATTGCTCAGACAAGTTTTCACATTTAGAACATGTAGGTTTAGAACATACCTCGGAGAGCTGGTCTTTAACATCTGCCATGAAAGCTTTTTCTTCTCCGGTAACCTTCTCACATTCTTCAGTTTCAACCTTCGCCAAATTTGCCTGCTCAAAAGTTTCTTTAGACTGCAGGTTCCAGTTGTATTCACCAGCTTCTCTGGAAATCATGGCACTATAATCTTTAGAACCCCCATTTTGCTGTGTAGACCTGCCCTGACTTCGTTCTACACGCTCATTCCTGCATTCCTTTGCAAAGTGACCGTTTTGCTGACAATTGTAGCATCTTACCTTCGTCTTGTCGAACCCTGGCCTTCCACCGACAAACTTTCTTCGGTCTTATTCATAAACCTTTTCACTCTTCTCACGATCATGGCCATCTGCCATTGTAGATCCATTTCTTCCATATCATCAGCATCAATCTGGTCATAGTCTTCATCCAACATAGCTGGATCAACAATCTTCCCCTGAATGTAGTTCTCATAGGAAGCAATAAAAGAAGCATAGAGACCAAACTGATCTTCAGCAGACTTGACACTCATAGGCATCTTGGAGTAGTTGTTACTGGGAATACTTAGAGAGCAACTACTCTTGCTTACCTGGGGTTGAGAACCACTCGATCCACCTGCTACATAGCAAACATCACCATTTGTGTTGACTGACACATGCCCCTCATGTGATGAGTTTGCGCCCGACTCTCCCTTCGAGTAGTAGGCAGCAGATTCAGTCTTCGATCCTGAGCTAGTGTTGACTTTAGCACCATACATACCTGGATCTTGAACTTGATCCGTAGGTGTCTCTTTTCTGACCATGTTAAGCTCAAAGGTTCTGAGCTTGTTGACTGCCGTTTCTAGATCATATGTGGGAAAGTCTTTGTCTTCCCTCATCAGCACAGTGTACATCTCCCATTTTGGTGGGAGAGCATCTAGAAGCTTCTCAACTATTTCTTCTTCTCGGTAGGAAATTGAATAGTTGCTCAATTCAGTCATCAGATGGTAATATCGAGTGATAATATCATCTAAAGATTCATTCTTCAAGTACTTGAAGATTGAGAACTGGGTTTTGAGCAATTTTATCTTTGAAGCACGGATTCCTACATTCCCTTCAAATCTGTTCTCAAGAGCTTCCCAAAGCTCTCTTGCTGACGTAAACTTTCTAAACGTATGAAGGATCTCTTGTGGAAGAGCCATAGTAATAGCAGCATGAGCCTTGCTCTCGGCCTCATACATCTTTTTCTCTTCTTCTTCCATTTTGCTATACTTTTTGATTTGATCACGACCTTCATACTCCATAACTGGTGGAATATAACCATCCTGGATGCATACCCACATCTTCGCATCCTGGTATTTGACGTATTGTCTGAACCGATCCTTCCATGCAACGAAATCGGTTCCCTTCAGCAATCTTGGGGCCTTAGTAGCTGACCCTGCTTCAACTTCCATCTTCACTAACTCAGAGATGTTAATCGACGACATCTTTCCCGAAAAGTAAGAAACCCGAAAAATTAAATTTTTTTTTTTAAAGCACTGTAGGCGAAGTTATGGATAACTTCGCTTTAGTCTTAACTTCGCAGAAGAACTTCGCTGATGATTAACTTCGCTTAAGGTAAGCGAACTTAGGAGGTAGGCGGAGTTGTAGAGAACTTCGCTGAGTTAGGCGAACTTGAGAAGGTAGGCGAAGTTGTGGATAACTTCGCTTAACCTTATATCTTCGCCGAAACCCTACGTATCCTGACGGCAACTTCGCCTGATGAACACGGACGTTTTTGCAGATCTGAAATCTGGATTTTACGAGGTTTTTGACGGTGCAAAGGCTTGAATACGATGGTAGGAGGTAAGATTGACTCAAAAACACAGAAAACACGTCCCGCGAATAGTCGAAACGGGACGATTTCTACACCCGCGTGAATATCCCGAGCAACACAATCGAGCAAATGCTCTGATACCAATTGTAGGTTCCCTGGACGGATCTCACGAGATATCTCGATCAACTCAGGTGCGGAATCCCTGCGTAGATCGTTACGAGCGTAGAACACACGAATCAAACAAACACGATACGATAAACGAACACGTTATATTATAACTCAAACACGTGATACGATATCACTATTACAGACACACGTTACAGCTCTCGTAACAACTCGAACAAACAAAACACGAACAACTTAACGATTTTCCAACTAAGCCGTAACCTATCAATATAAATACACGACAATTTCGCCTGGCATGTTCAGGCGAAGTTGTCCATAACTTCGCTTATATAACAAGTTCTCCTAGGCGAACTTGTTAACAACTTCGCTTAAGACATATATAAAACATAATTAACATTACAGACTCGATTACAGACACTAGACTATGAACTACTGACATTATGCACCAACAATAATTATGCCCTAATGCCACCACACGGCTTGTTTGAAATTTTACCAGTTTTGCTAAAGGGGTATGTTCACCGAGCCGGAGAAAATCTGAGTATGGGTCGAACCGCTAAATCGGATCATAAATTCGGTCTTGGAAACAACCGTAGAATATTTAATAACCCTACGAAAGAATCGGATAAAAAATTATGCCCTGACGCCACCCCGCGGCCGGTTCGAAAATTAGCCACTATTGCCAAAATGGTATTTTACGAGACGAAGAAACTGAGTATGGGTCGAACCAGTGAATCGGATCAGAAATTAAGTCTTGGAGACTTCCATACAATACTTTATGAACCTAAGAAAGAATCGGATCAATAATAATGCCATGACGCCACTCCGAGGCCCGTTCGAAATTTTGCCAGTATTGCCAAAGGGGTATGTTCACCGAGCGGGAGGAAATTGAGTATGGGTCGAACTACCGAATCGGATCAGAAATTCGGTCTTGGAAACTTCCATACAATATTTTATAATCCAACGAAAAAATCGGATCAATAATTTTGCCCTGACGCCACCCAGCGGCCCGTTCAAAATTTTGCCAGTATTGCCAAAGAGGCATGTTCACAGAGCCAGAAGAAAAAAACTATTTACGGTTCAAACCACCTAATCGGATCAGAAATTCGGTCTTGGTGACTTCCATACAATATTTTACAACCCTAGGAAGTAATAGGATGAATAATTATGCCCTTACACCACCCCGCGGCCCGTTCTAAATTTTTCCAGTATTGCTAAAGGGGTATGTTCACAGAGCCGGAGGAAAAACTGAGTATGGGTCGAACCGACGAATCGGATCGGAAATTCGGTCTTGGAGACTTCCATACAATATTTTATGACCCCACGAAAGAATCGGGTCAATAATTATGCCGTGACGCCACCCCGCGGCCCGTTCGAAGTTTAGCCACTATTGCCATAGAGGTATATTCACGAGCTGGAGGATAAACTTAAAATGGGTCGAACCGCTGAATCGGATAAGAAATTCGGTCTTGGAGAATTCCATACAATATTTTATAACCCTAAGAAAGAATCAGATCAATAATTTGCCCTTACGCCACCCCGCGGCCCGTTCATAATTTTGCCAGTATTGCCAAAGGGGTATGTTCACCGAGCCGGAGGAAAAACTAAGTATGGGTCAAACCACCGAATCGGATCAGAAATTTGGTCTTATAGACTTCCATACAATATTTAATGACCGTACTGTAGGTTCCCAGCCGGATCTACACGAGATATCGCGTTCTACGTAGGTTCGGAATCCCTACGTAAGACGTTACGAGTGTAGAAGACGATACGATTAAACACGTTACAATGAACACAAACACGTTATATTGCAACCGTAAACACGTGATACAAAGATCACCAAATACAGACTCTCTCTAACTCGTTCTCTGAATAATAAACTGAATTCGTTGTAGTTTTTTTTAATAATCCGTAACCTAAACAGCTTATATAGACACGACAACTTCGCCTGGCATGTTCAGGCGAAGTTGTCCCTAACTTCGCTTGTCTAACTAGTTCGCCCATATCAGCGAACTTGTTAGCAACTTCGCTTACGTACAAAACATAAATCTAACTAACACGATTACAGACACTTGACACTGAACTACTGACATCTTGCACCAACAGACTCCCCCTTGGCAGTAGCTTCAACTCTTTATCTTCAAACACGTGTCTTGTAATCTTCAATGACCTTGCATCTTCATCTTCAAGCATGAACTCCTTCGCGTACACAAACTGATACAATTCTTTGATATTTCTTCGCTTCGTCTTTCCAAGCAGGAATATAAAAGATTTTCTTCTCATTCAGCACCTGCAGATCAGCTTGCGACAAGTTCACTAGATGCATCGGATCATAAACTCTTAGGAGCTCTTCTTCATCTTCGTCTTCCATCACTGCTTCAGCTGTTTCACAATCAACATACCACCACTTTAGATCTTTGAGCACATCCTTGGGCATCTGTTTCATCGGCACTTCTTTAAGGCACCGGATCGGCTTATACTTCATAATCATCCAAGGTTTACCATCTGCTCTCAATCCACGATCTTTGTCTTCGATAAGTTTTCCCTTTTGTGGTTTCAACAGCTCAAACTTCTTCTCTTTTATACTTTCCTTCCAAACAATCTTCCTAATAACGCTAGCCATATTATCATCACTTCGGTTTATCAATCCCAATCTGGCTAAGTGTTTCACTTCACATTCTGTCAGTGTATTCAACGATCTTAAAAGTCTTTTGAAGTACTGAACACCATCATACCTCTTATTAACAAAGAGCCTCAACTGCTCATCGTATATCCAGCAAATAATCCCTTTTCTCGATTCAGCATAGCCTCTAATGTTGTAAGTCTTCTTAAACATAGTAGGGACCGCCGGTTTCTTCGTTTTGACGAACCACTGAGCGTAGCCTTCTTTCCATCTAGGCTGCTCTTCCCATTCCGTCTCATCACTTCCAATCTGTTGACTCATATCTGCCTTATCTACTTCTGGTATCTCATGCTCCACATTCTCCTCTACTATCTCTCCCTCTTCAATCTCATTATCAATAACTATCTCTGCACCAATCTTCTCTATCTCATCACTCGGTAGTACATCATCATTACCAACCAACTCATCATCCATCTCCTCTACGTCCACTACCACCACATCATCATCACCAGCTGCAGTTGTCGACTCCCCCTGAGTTGTGGAAGTTCCAAGAGCTTGATCAGTTCTTGGCAACTCACCACCTGCATCTTTCGACGCATTGGGATCATCGTCTCTATGATTTCGTCTCTTGGTCCTCAACTCATCGCCTTTACAGCTCGTCTCCCCCTAAGATGCCAAGAACTCCTTCAGAGCATCTATGATTTTTCCATGTTCTACCAGCAGGGACGACTGCATCTGATTCTCTGCAACTAGGGGTTGAATAGCCTGGGTCTGGATAAGATTTATCCTTGATTGTTCTGCCACGACCCGTTCAAGTGTTGCTATTCGTTCAGAGTCTGATAAGGTTGCATCGAAATCGAACCTCATATGTGATATATCTTGAGTGTACTGAGGAGGGATTTCCGATGTCACCGGGACCTCAGAAGTAGAAATAGACGTAACCGCAGGTGGTATTGTCACCGATAACCCTGCAGTGGCCACATCAGTCGACTCAATAAAGCGTGCCACGACCTCCGTTGGAGTAAGAGTTGGAGGCGGCAACGAGACAATCTCAGGAGCCGATAGTTGGAAAGTAGTGGGTGGGAGGCCAAATGTAGATGAGGTAGCCACCACGGGAACATCCGTAGCGCTTGGCCTTGTAACCTGTAATGTTGAGGGAACCATTGTCATACTGGATAGTGCGGGTGGGGTGAAACGTACCACCCTCGAGCTCTCACCAGCTCCAGAACCTGCACCTATCCGTTCCCTTCTTGATCTGCGTATTAACTGTTGTACCTCTTCCTCATAGTCTGACTCGCTGTCATCATCAGTTCTCTTTCTCTTCCCATGTAGTCTTTCTCGAGTTACCATAATCCTTCTTGCCTCAGCCACTTCATCATCAGAATCAGAACCAGCCACCGTAGCAGCTGTCATAGTAACATTCACAGTCGACACCCTCTCAACCGAGACTTGAACATACTCTCCAGGGTCCACTCGTTCCATATCAAAGTAGCCTTGACCTCCAAACTCAGCATCAAGGTCCACGTTCTCCTCCGGTGACACAACAGGTGCAGCAGGTATAACTTGAGGTGCTCCTGCCTGTTGTGGTGCCGGGTCCCGAAACTCGTCCCCACGAGCAGGCACATACCCTGGGTTGATTAAGTACCCAAACAGTGGAGTATGGCGAGGACGGAGCTCAGGTTTGCTCCTCGTACTCGAAGATCTACATTGGGCGAAGATCCGTTTATTCACACTTTCAACGTATCTGATCGGACGGCGCTGAGGTAGCGTTGGAGCAACATGATTCAAGATCATTTGTAGGAATCTTGGATACATGATGAATCTCTCACGCGCCATCGCCCTTCTCTGACGATCAATCTCATAGAAGACCATCTGACTAAAGCTGTATCGCTTGTTGTAAGTCAGAGCAGTCATCGCCGACTGCATGGTCGCGCCCATGCCATCAGTGCCAGCCTTTCTCCCTGACATGCATACAATCATGACATGCATGAGAAAGCGCCACTGGTCAAGCAAAAACCCTTTCCTTCTCTGCGTATCCCCCAAGGGACCAGAGTATCCCATCCTCAAAAACGCTCCATCACGGAAAGGAGCCATAAACTCTGTCGGATCATCCCTTGTCTCATTTCCAAACCGTAAAGCCGCCCGGATTTGTTCAGAAGAGAACTGAACAATCTGATTGTTGACTGTTGCGCGCATCACCGGGGGCTCGACTCTACAGTCATATTCCACGGTCTGCCAAAAATCCTCAATGTTAGGCAAGGATATCGGCAGTGTTGTAGTGATCGCTTGGAATATACGCGAGCGTAACAGAAACGTGATGATTTCGCGGAAATCATCAACTCCGCTCGCCTCCGGGTCTAATGTTATATACATGTTGTGACCCGGGAAGAACTGTCTTTGGTTATCACCTCCGTCATTACCGCCTGCACCACCTGCTCCAGCTACAGCAGCCATATCTGCAACAAACATGCTAAGTTATATAAACGTCAAAGCAAATCACAAGTTCGCCTGTTACCATGAGCGAAGTTGTGATCTATTCTGTACAGGCGAAGTTAAAGGTGGGGCGAAGTTGGGAAACAACTTCGCTTCAACTTGAACTTCGTCTGTTAACTGTTAAGTAAAAAGGTCCAGGCGAAGTTAATGAGAACTTTGCCTAACCACAACATCGCCTCATAAACTGTTTCAAAAACTATTATCAGGCGAAGTTAAACCTCAGGCGAAGTTACGGATAACTTCGCCTAAACTGTAACTTCGCCGAATATGAAACGGCGCTAGTTAAGGCTGTTCAATCGAATCGATTTGGACAATTTAGAAGATTTCGGCCAGTTAACACAAGATTTTGAGTCGATTTGGACGATTAATATGTTTACTATCACGTGAAAGTAAGTTTGAAAATCGGGTGTTAAGGTTCGAAAGACGAGGTTCGATAATCGAGTCGAAACGACCGATGATTAACCTCAAAAACAATGATTATATGAAACTATAAACCCTACTGACCTTTAATCGACAATGAAATCGAGAAAGAATGAACACAGATTGAATCGAACGATAATACGATAAGTTCGCCGGTTGACAGGAAAGAATAAGTTCGCTGAGGTTTTTGAAATAATGAACAGGTTTGATCTAAAAACTTCTTTATATAGGATCACAGATGTACCGGCGAAGTTATAGATAACTTCGCCTATTGCAGGCGAAGTTATACACAACTTCGCTGATATTAAATTTTTCAAAACAACCCCATACTTTGAACAATTTGCAATTAAGTTTTAAAACATCCTTTAAAGAGATAAATGATACGATCAAGACCAAGTAACCAGGTATAAAATCAAACAACTACAAAAGTAACGAAAATTTGAAAAATTAAAGTACACGAGATCAAATTTCAGTCTCGACAGGGACTACCATGTTTTAGAAAAGATCCGAACAAGAATCATACTTATTACGTGACTGTCACACAGATCCGTGTTTAGCTGTATTATGACATAAAGAAACAGGTTGTAAGCAGGTAAATGACTTAGAATGGTTTTCATTGATTCTGTGATACGGGTTAGGTTCAATTAAGCTCAAAACTTAAGTGGGCAACAACTCAGAGATTATGATGCCTCCTATCTATTCTCAAAGCGTATTTGGCTTTCCCCAAGTCACCCCGAGTTGACCTCGACCCGTAGTGTCTGATTAACTAGTAAGTACTCTTCGATCTCTAGTCTCTTCTTCCCGTACTCTTTGTTGCATCTTGATTAACTAGTAAGTACTCTAGAATGTCTCAATAACTCACATTTTTTTTTTCAAACTTCAAAGTAGTAAACAACTGCAAGTCCCGAATCTGGATCACTGCAGTGTCTTGACACGCTATAATCACGGGAATCAGAACACTCACGGGCTCGTGTATGACTGGGTAATCGCTTTTCTGCCTATCATTCGGAAAGATATATATGAAGACATGCACAACTCTTAAGGGGTTTCCACGTAAAATCGAGTAGATTTAGTTAGTATCACTTCTACTTTTACGCACCATAAAAAGCTACCATGACATACAATGACTGTTCTAAAGTCTTTTAGGCCTAATAACTTCACTAGTTAAGAACACAGAATCAGTATATCTATCACTTTCCAAGGTTGGATCAATTTTCTGTTAAACATAGCAAAGGTACTTCTTACGAAGTAGTAGACTTGAAAAATAATTTCATCTCCCGGAAAGAAAATTTTTTTTTAACTTCAATCGCCCCGATCAAATTGAAGTTTTCAGGTAAACGGCTGTCCCGAAGATCCAATGGATCAGCTGGACCGACCACATACATGTATGTGTCCTTCTAACTAAGTATGATCGACTAATTTTCAGCGAAAGAATGAAAACACATCATAAACCGCCCCGGTCAGTTTCAGTCATCTGGTTAATGGCTATCCTTATATTCTACAAGTAGAAATGAGGACCAAACATATCCGAAGACATGTCCTTCAAACTGAGGCAACCGACATAATTCTAAGCGATAGTTACGTTTTTTTTTTTTTTTTTTTTTTTTTTTTTTTTTTTTTTTTAAACAAAAACATAAAGCATGGTTACTCGGGATTGATCATCCCATTCAGCTCAACAAGGTTTTGAAATCTAGTTTTGTCAAACGCTTTCGTAAACAAGTTAGCGAAATTATCTAGCGTATCAACCTTTTCGAGCTCAATCAGTTTCTTCTCAGCACAATCCCGTATAAAATGATGACGTATGTCAATGTGTTTAGTTTTACTGTGCTTAACGGGATTGTTAGTTACTGAGATAGCAGCAGTGTTATCAATGCAAATAGGAGTAAGAGTAAAATTCAGACCATAATCGCGCAACTGTTGTTGAATCCAAATAACCTGGGAGCAGCAGTTGGATGCTGCCATGTATTCTGCTTCACAGGTTGAAATTGCGACTGAGGTCTGCTTCTTGCATTGCCAGGACACTAGTCTGCCACCAAGAAACTGACATCCACCAGTTGTAGACTTCCGAATCTGATTGCACCCTCCATAATCAGAATCTGTGTAGGCGACCAAATCCAAGTCTCCTCCTCTTGTTTACAACAACCCCAGCTTTGGTTTGCCTTTGAGATACCTCAATATTCTCTTCGCACCCTTCAAGTGAGATTCCTTTGGGTTTGCCTGAAAGCGAGCACAAAGACAAACAGCAAACATTATATCTGGCTTAGAAGCAGTTAAGTACATTAAAGAACCTATTATATCCCGATATTGGGTTGGGTCCACGTCTGGATCGTTGTCTGACTCAGCACCCAATTTGTGGTTGACGCAGACTGGAGTATCGTATGGAGTGCTGTCCTCCATCTTGAAACGTTTGAGAACATCATGGACATACTTCGTCTGATGAATGAACATACCATCTTTCTTCTGATCAACCTGCAGTCCTAAAAAGAAAGTTAGTTCACCCATAGCACTCATTTCAAATCTCTTCTTCATGACGGCCTCAAACTCTTGACACATGGCGACCTTTGATGCAGCAAAGATAATGTCGTCCACGTAGACTTGCACCAGTAGAAAGTCGCTCCCTTTTCTCTTGAAGAACAATGTGCTATCAATCTTACCTCTTTCAAACTCATTCTCAAGCAAGTAATCGGATAACGTTGAGTACCAGGCACGAGGTGCCTGATGTAGTCCATACAACGCTTTACTTAGCTTGTACACGTGATCGGGAAAGTCAGGGTCAGGAAAACCCGGAGGTTGCTCAACGTACACAACCTCATCGACTTTACCATTTAGGAACGCACTCTTCACATCTAACTGAAAAACCTTCATCTCCTTATGAGCAGCAAATGCCAAAAACAGCCGAATGGCTTCCAATCTTGCCACAGGAGCAAACACCTCATTGTAATCAATCCCCTCTTGCTGATTAAAGCCTTTAACAACCAGCCTCGCCTTGTTCCTGATAACAATCCCTTTCTCATCTCTCTTGCATTTGAAGACCCATTTTGTGCCAATCGCATGCACATTCTTTGGTTTTGCAACCAAGTTCCATACCTCCATCTTCTTAAACTGGGCTAATTCTTCTTGCATGGCTTCGACCCAAGAGCTGTCCTTGAGAGCCATTTGATAGTTCTTTGGTTCAATCTGGCTGATAAAGCAGGTGTACAAGCATTCCTTGATTATGCCTGATTCTTTAATGCTTGTGTAAACACAGGTGTGCTCATTCAAGCTTTGTCTTGCTTGTACACCATCGGACAGATCACCTATCACAGTTTCCAGAGGGTGATTTTTGTGAATTCTCATAGTCGGAACCGAACTGACATTCAGATTATCTTCCAAGTTCGAAGATAGCTCATCAATGGGTGATTGATGTTGAGAGTGAAACGGATTGATTAATTCCTATTCAGTAGAGGCAGCAGGGGTATTGACAGCATTTTACGAGGAAGGCTGACATTCATCATACTGTGGTCGTTGAACCAAAGTGTCTTCCTCATCGCATATCATCTTCGTAGCAATTCTTTCCTCAACTTCTGCAAAATCCAAATAAGGCATGTTAAAAGATTTAAAAAGTCTATCATAGTCGAAAACCGCGGCGGGTCCCGTGCTTGGTTTTGGTGATTTGTAACTTGTGATATCAGTGTTACACACCACCTCAACCTTGCTGGTCGATGTATTAAAGACCCGTCTGTTGGGAGTCCCAACAACGTATCCGACTAAGATTCCTTCGTCGGCTACTTCACCAAATTTAGAATTGGTCTTTAATATCGAACACGGGGACCCGAATGGTTCAAGACCACTCAAGTTGGGCTTTCTCCCATGCATAAGTTCAAAACAGGTTTTATTTAATCTTTTAGCAGTTAACACTCTATTAAGGATATAACAGGCTGTTGCAACTGCTTCAGCCCAGAACACCACGGGAAGTTTCGAATCAGCCAGCATGGTTCTGGCTCCTTCAATTAAAGTTCTGTTCTTCCTCTCAGCCACTCCATTTTGTTGCGGTGTATACGGAGCGCTGTACTGGTGTTCAATCCCCTTCTGTAAGCAGAAGATCTCCATCTCATAGTTCTTGAACTCAGTCCCATTGTCACTTCTGATGTACTTAACCCTTTTTCCCATGATATTCTCAACCTTGGTAATCAAATTCTTTACCATCTGAACAGTTTCATCCTTTGACTTCAGGAAATATACCCAGGAATATCGAGAGAAATCATCAGTGATCACCAAGCAGTAAGATGTTCCTCCTAGACTTTTTACATTCACTGAACCGAAGAGATCCATGTGAAGTAGTTCTAGGGTACTGATTATAGAATTAATCTTCTTGGTGTGATGGGATTTCTTGTGTTTCTTTCCCTTCTTGCATGATAAGCATTGGTCTTCGAAGTTGAAATTCTTCAAGGGAACACCCAACACCAACCCATTCTTGACAATGTAGTTCATCTTCCGAAGATGAATATGCCCCATTCTCATATGCCATAATTCGGACTCCGATTCAGTCGCTTTCGACAAAAGACACGATTCTTCTGTGCCCATTTCAGTCAACCTCATGTCCATGATATACGTATTCTTCTCTCTTGGAGCCTTCATAACATTCCAATCCTTGGGTATCTTAAAACCAGGATGCAACACAATCGCCTCATTCTTGGTAAAATGCACGGTGTAATCCTTGTCACAGATCTGCGAAACACTCAGCAGATTGTGCTTCAATTCTTCAACAAAGTTCACTTTCTCTAAAGTCATCTTTCCATTCGTCACAGTCCCAATTCCTGTGATCCTTCCACCGCTCTCCAGCTAAACTCACTCTTCCTCCTTGAACAGGTTTCCATTCGTGTAACAAATTCTTGTTACCCGTCATGTGCCGGGAACAGCCGCTATCCACAACCCATAGATTGTTTGCAGCCCTGTTCAACTGTTCCTGCACGATTAAAACAGAGGGTTAAAATCTGGGGACCCAAGACCTCTTGGTCTTGGGTCGATACATCCCGTACCTTGGCTGTCCAAAGTTAGCATCAGAATAATTTCTGTAAGTCCTGAGCGGATACCTTCTTGGAGATTGACTATGAGGCCATCCAAACCATCGTGAATTAAATGAATTATTACTTATGGTTTGGTTGTTAGCAGTGAAAAACTGAGATCTATTTCTTTGAAAACCTGAATTAGACCAATTTCTGAATTTTGATGGGTTTTCATTTTTTCCATTATATTGATTACTGTTTCTTTTCTCAGATTTTGAAGGCCTCACACCTCTGAATTTCTGCTTCAGAGGGCAATCAGCAATTAGGTGTCCTAATTGATTACATCTGAAACAACTCCTGTGTTCAACTTTTTTTTCCATAGTTGTTTTAGATGTTGAGGCTGTATTACTGCCCGTTTGTCTCACATAAGGTGGGACATACGGGTTTAGTGGAGATTTCTTTTCAGTTGTTTTATGTTTCTCCCCACTTTTTGGTAACACTGCCTCTTGTTTTGTCTCACTCGACTCGGAAGACTTGTCCGAGTTAGATGAGACAGGACTAGGCACAAAAATTTTCACACTCGAAACAGGCTTACTTGTTTCGCCTTTACTAACTTCTGGTTCTTTAATAGTAACCTTAACCGGAACTGTCTGACCAAAATCAACATCAACAGATTTCTGATTACTAGGATCATAAGTGTAATTATGATTGTAAGGTGGTGGAACTTCATGATAACCAATTCCTCCCCTTTTAACTGGGGAACCTTGATCACTAACGAGGTGATCAAGTATAGCGGAGGAATTTCTAAATTTCTCAAGTTTCCTGTTCAGTTCCACCACTTTCACCTGGTGATCAGCTATCTGTTTATCCCTTTCAGCTATTAGTTTGGTCTTCTCTTATAAGACTTCATAGCTAAGATCAATAACTTGTATTTTTTCAGCTAAATTTGCTTTCAGACTTCTAATATCTTTTTCACTAGCTTTTATTTTTACTTTATAACTGTTTTCTCTAGCTTTAGTGAAATGATGATCTTCTTTTAACGTTTTAAATTCAGCATCCAAACTAACAAACTGATCAGTTATAGTTTTCAGTTGTTCAGACAGATTTTCACATTTAGTACAATGAATTTTGGTACTTACCTCGGAGAGCTGGTCTTTCACATCTGCCATGTTAGCTTCATTTTGAGCTTCTGCCATGTAAGCTTCATTTTCGCCAGTCACTTTCTCACTATCTGCAGTCTCGATGTTTGCCAAATTGGCATGTTCGAACACTTCTTCAGCATGCAGATTCCAGTTGTACTCTCCATTTTGTCTGGATATCATGGCTCTATTATCATTGACACCCCCACTCTGTTGTGTAGACCTGTTTTGACTGCGCTCTACACGTTCATTTGTGCACTCCTTTGCAAAATGGCCATTCTGTTGGCAGTTGTAACACCTAACCTTCGACTTGTCAAACCCTGGTCTCTCACCAACAAACTTCCTACCAGTCTTCTTCATAAACCGCTTAACCCTTCTCACAATCATCGCCATCTGCCACTGCAGATCCATCTCTTCCAGATCATCAGCATCGATCTGATCATAATCTTCATCCAAAGTTGCTGGATCAACAATTTTACCCTTGATGTAATTTTCATACGAAGCAATGAAAGATGCGTATAGAGCAAACTGCTGTTCAGCAGATTTAACACTCATGGGCATCTTCGAGTAGTTGTTGTTTGAAATACCTGGGGAAAAACTACTCTTGGTTGCTTGAGGGCTAGAAGCATTAGATCCACCAGCTACAAAGCACACATCACCATTCATGTTGAGATATACATGACCGTCATGTGTTGAGTTAGCGCCCGACTCTCCCTTTGAGTAGTAAGCAGACGAATCAGACTTCGAACTTGAGCTTGAGTTGACCTTTGCACCATACATTCCTGGATCTTGAACCTGATCAGTAGATGTCTCTTTTCGAACCATGTTTAGTTCAAAAGTTCGTAGCTTGTTTACTACCGTTTCCAAATCATAGTCGGCAAAGTCTTTGTCTTCTCTCATCAACACGGTGTACATCTCCCATTTCGGTGGGAGAGCATCAAGAAGCATTTCAACAATCTCATCTTCTTTGTAAGTAATAGAATAATTGCTGAGTTCTGTCATCAGATGATAATATCTAGTGATGATATCATCAAGTGATTCATTCTTCAGATACTTGAAGACCGAGAACTGGGTTTTAAGTAGTTTAATCTTTGAAGCACGGATTCCCACATTACCCTCAAAACGGTTTTCAAGCGCTTCCCAAAGCTCTCTGGCAGTTTTGTACTTTCTGAAGGTGTGCAGAATCTCTTGTGGAAGAGCCATTGTAATTGCTGCATGAGCTTTGCTTTCGGCCTCATACATTTTCTTCTCTTCTTCTTCTTCTTCTTCCATCTTGCTGTATTTCTTAATCTGATCACGACCCTCATATTCAGCAGTTGGTGGAATGTAGCCATCTTGTATACACACCCACATTTTAGCATCTTGGTACTTGACATATTGTTCAAACCGATCCTTACATGCCACGAAGTCGGTTCCTTTCAGCATCTTTGGGGCCTTAGTAGCTGAACCCGCTTCCACTTCCATCTTCACCAGTTCCGTAATGTTTATTGAAGTCATCTTTTACGAAACACAAAGAAACCCGAAAAATAAAAATTTTCTTCTTAACAGTACTGTAGGCGAAGTTGTGGATAATTTCGCTTAAGTCTGAACTTCACTGATTCTGAACTTCGCTCACTTTCTTAAATTCGCCTGATTTGGCGAAGTTGTGAATAACTTCGCTTGAGATAAGCGAACTTGTGAGGTAGGCGAAGTTGTGGGTAACTTCGCTTAACCTTATATCTTCGCTGAAACCCTACTAACAGTGACGACAACTTCGCCTGATGAACACGATGGTTTTTGCAGGTTTGATTTCTGGATTTTGCGAGGTTTGTGACGGTGTAAAGGGTTGTTTATGATTGCAGGAGGTGAGTAGGACACAAAAACACAGTAAACTCGTCCCGCGAATAGTCGAACGGAACGATTTCTACACCCGCGTGATAATCCCAAACCACAATCACGAGCAAAAAGCTCTGATACCAATTGTAGGTTCCCAGCCGGATCTACACGAGATATCGCGTTCTACGTAGGTGCAGAATCCCTACGTAAGACGTTACGAGCGTAGAAGACGATACGATTAAACACGTTACAATTAACACAAGCACGTTATATTGCAACCGTAAACACGTGATACAAAGATCACCAAATACAGACTCTCTCTAACTCGTTCTCTGAATAATAAACTGAATTCGTTGGAGTTTTTTTTAATAATCCGTAACCTAAACAGCTTATATAGACACGACAACTTCGCCTGGCATGTTCAGGCGAAGTTGTCCCTAACTTCGCTTGTCTAACAAGTTCGCCCATATCAGCGAACTTGTTAGCAACTTCGCTTACATACAAAACATAAATCTAACTAACACGATTACAGACACTTGACACTGAACTACTGACATCTTGCACCAACACCTACGAATGAATCAGATCAATAATTATGCCCTAACGCCGCCCCGCGGCCCGTTCGAAATTTTTCCAGTATTGCCAAAGGGGTAAGTTATCGAGCCGGAGGAAAAACTGATTATGGGTCAAACCACCGAATCGGATCAGAAATTTGGTCTTGGTGATTTCCATACAATATTTTACAACCCTAGGAAATAATCGGATGAATAATTATGCCCTAATACCACCCCGCGCCCGTTCGAAATTTTGCCAGTAATGCCAAAGGGGTATGTTCACAGAGCCGGAGGAAAAACTGAGTATGGTTTGAACCGCCGAATTGGATAAGAAATTCGGTTTTGGAGACTTTCATACAATATTTTATGACCCCACGAAAGAATCGGGTCAATAATTATTCCCTGATGCCACCCCGCGGTCCGTTCGAATTTTAGCCACTATTGCTAAAGGGTTATGTTCACAGAGCCGGAGGAAAAACTAATTATGGGTCAAACCCCCGAATCGAATTAATAATTCGGTTTTGGTGACTTCCATACAATATTTTACAACCCTAGGAAAGAATCGGATGAATAATTATGCCCTGACACCACCCCGCGGCCCGTTCGAAACTGTACAAGTATTGCCAAAATGGTATTTTACAGAGCCGGAGGAAAAACTGAGTATGGGTCGAACCGCCGAATCGAATCGGAAATTCGGTCTTGAAGACTTCCTTACAATATTTTATAACCCCACGAAAGAATCGGGTCAATATTTATGCCCTGATACCACCCCGCGGCCCGTTCGAATTTTAGCCACTATTGCCAAAGGGGTATGTTCACGAGACGGAGGAAAAGCTGAGTATGGATCGAACCACGGAATCGGATTAGAAATTCGGTTTTGGAGACTTTCATACAATATTTTATGATCCCATGAAAGAATCGGATCTATAATTATGCCCTAGCGCTACCCCGCGGCCCGTTCGAATTTTAGCCACTATCGCCGAAGGGGTATGTTCACGAGCTGGAGGAAAAACTGATTATGGGTCAAACCAACGAATCGGATTAGAAATTCGGTCTTGAAGAATTCCATACAATATTTTAAGACCCTAAGAAAGTATCAGATCAATAACATGCCCTTACGCCACACTGCGACCCATTCATAATTTTACCAGTATTGCCAAATGGGTATGTTCACCGAGCCGGAGGAAAAACTGAGTATGGGTCGAACTACCGAATCGGATAAGAAATTCGGTCTTATAGACTTCCATACAATATTTTATGACCCTACGAATGAATCGGATCAATAATTATGCCCTGACGCCACCCTGCAGCCCGTTCGAAAGTTTGGCCGTATTGCCAAAAGGGTATGTTCACAGAGCCGGGGGAAAAACTGATTATGGGTCAAACCAACGAATCGGATCAGAAATTCGGTCTTGGTGACTTCCATACAATATTTTCCAACCTTACGAAAAAATCGGATCAATAATTATTCCCTGAAGCTACCCCGCGGCCCGTTCGAACTTTAGCCACTATCGCCAAATGGGTATGTTCACGAGCTGGAGGAAAAACCAAGAATGGGCCGAACCGCTGAATCGTATCAGAAATTCGGTCTTGGACACTTCCATACAATATTTTATGACCCTATGAAAGAATCGGATCAATAATTATGCCCTGACGCCACCCCGCGGCCCGTTCGATATTTTGCCAGTACCGCTAAAGGAGTATGTTCACAGAGCCGGAGGAAAAACTTATTATGGGTCAAACCACTGAATCGGATAAGAAATTCGGTCTTGGTGACTTCCATACAATATTTTACAACCTTACTAAAGAATAGGATCAATAATTATGCCCTGACGCCACCCTGCGGCCCGTTCGAATTTTTGCCACTATCGTCAAAGGGGTATGTTCTTGAGCTGGAGGTAAAACCGAGAATGGGCTGAACCGCTGAATCGGATCAGAAATTCGGTCTTGGAGACGTCCATACAATATTTTATGACCCTACGAAAGAATCGGATCAATAATTATGCCCTGACGCCACCCCGCGGCCTGTTCGAATTTTAGCAACTATTGCCAAAGGGGTATGTTCACAAGTTGGAGGAAAAACCTAGAATGGGCCGAACCGCTGAATCGAAACAATAATTAGATCTTGGAGACTTCCATACAATATTTTATGACCCTATGAAAGAATCGAATCAATAATTATGCCCTGGCGCCACCCCGCGGCTCTTTCGAATATTTGCCAGTATTGCTAAAAGGGGTACGTTCACGTGCCGGAGGAAAAACTGAGAATGGGTCGAACCGCTGAATCGGATAAGAAATTCGGTTTTGGAGAACTTCATACAATATTTTATGACCCTAAGAAAGAATCAGGTCAATAATATTCCCTGAAGCCACCCCGCGGCCCATTCATATTTTTGCCAGTATTGCCAAAGGGGAATCTTCACTGAGCCGGAGGAAAAACTGAGAATAGGTCAAACCACCGAATCGGATCAGAAATTCGGTCTTGGAGACTTCCATAAAATATTTATGACCCTACGAAAGAATCGAATCACTAATTATGCCGTGAAACCACCCTGCAACCCGTACAAATTTTAGCCACTATTGCCAAAGGGGTATATTCCCAAGCCGGAGGAAAAACTGAGAATGGGTCGAACCGCTGAATCGGATCAGAAATTCGGTCTTGGAGACTTCCATACAATATTTTATTACCCTAAGAAAGAATCAGATCAATAATATGCCCTGAAGCCACCCCGCGGCCCGTTCATAATTTTTCTAGTATTGCTAAAGGGGGTATGTTCACCGAGCCGGAGGAAAAACAGAGAATGGGTCGAACCACCGAATCGGATCAGAAATTCAGTGTTGGAGACTTCCTTACAATATTTTACAACCCTACGAAAGAATCGGATCAATAATTATGCCCTAACGCCACCCTGCGGCCCGTTCGAAATTTCGCCAGTTTTGCCAAAGGAGTATGTTCACAGAGCCGGAGGAAAAACTGAGTATGGGTCAAACCACCGAATCGGATCAGAAATTCGGTCTTGTAGACTTTCATACAATATTTTAAGACCCTAAGAAAAAATCGGATCAATAATTATGCCCTGCGCCACCCCGCGACCCGTTCGAATTTTAGCCACTATTGCTAAAGGGGTATGTTCACGAGCTAGAGGAAAAACCAAGCATGCGTCGAACCGCTGAATAGGAACAGAAATTCGGTCTTGGAGACTTACATACAATATTTTTTGACCCTAAGAAAGAATCGGACCAATAATTATGTCATGACGCCACCACGCGTCCCGTTCGAAATTTTACCAGTATTGCCAATGAGGTATGTTCACGAGCCAGAGGAAAAACTGAGAATGGGTCGAACCGCTGAATCGGATTAGAAATTCGGTCTTTGAGACTTCCATACAATATTTTATTACCTTAAGAAAAAATCAGATCAATAATTATGCCCTGAAGCCACCCCACGGCCCTTTCGAAATTTTGCCAGTATTGCCAAAGGGGTATGTTCACCAAGCCGGAGGAAAAACTTAGAATGGGTCGAACCGCTGAATCGGATCAGAAATTTGGTCTTGGAGACTTCCATACAATATTTTATGACCCTATGAAAGAATCGGATCAATAATTATGCCCTGACGCCACCCGCGGCCCCTGAAATTTTGCCAGTACCGCCAAAGGAGTATGTTCACAGAGCCGGAGGAAAAACTGATTATGGGTCAAACCACATAATCGGATAAGAAATTCGGTCTTGGTGACTTCCATATAATATTTTACAACCTTACTAAAGAATAGGATCAATACTTATGCCCTGACGCGAGATATTTTACAACCTTACTAAAACACACATGTTTTCCTAATAGTTTTTATGTTATTTTGTGCTTAAACGTTAATGATTATTTTGTTATTCTTGCATTAAATTACATGTTTGTGTATGTGATAAGTCCCATGTTGAAGAAAGCGAGAAAACGAGTCAAATGAAAAAAGAATCAGTTAAAACTTAGCTCGGATGAAGCCGGTACGCAAAAACGAAGATAAACGAGCTGGAAGTCGAAAAACGTCAGAAAATGTCATGTTCGAGCTACGTGACCAGGTCATACCATTCAAGAAGCATGTGGTAGATTCCAACATGTCCCAAGGCTGCCAAGAAGCAGCTACCACGTCTATTTTGTCTTCTAGTGGGCCTAGTGGGCTTGTTTTAACCTATTTTATATTAGGAAGGAGGTGATTAAATATATATATAAACCCTAAAAGCCTATGAACGGTTTTATTCAAGTTTCCAGCCATCGCACACCTGCTCTAGAGGAGAAATCAAGGAGAACAATCTTACGGTTACATCTTTTATCCTTCGGTTGTCGGTTTTGACTATTTTAACGTTTTTGAGTTCGTTTTTGGTTTTTAAGCATTCAAACCTTTTGTAATCAGATTTATATGAACATGTTTATCATTTATATCTATTTCATCTACTGTTCATTGAGTATGATTGGCTAAACTTGTTAGTTCTACCTAGGTTAGATGATTATTGTTAGGTTTTAATAAGTAACATGGATTGTTGATTATCATGACTTGAATTGTTAATAAAAAGTTTGGTTTAACATTGAATTAGGTTGTGTTTAGTGGCTGTGAATTTAATAGTTATACTCATATACCTCTTGCTTTGATTAATTGAATACGTTTTGATTGATTGTTGCTTGTTAGAACTCCTTACTCTGTGTTTAGGGTTTGTTTGCGGGGTGGTCAACCGTAGAGTTTAAGTGAGTGTATTAATTGAATATAATCAGCGGGTGAACACCTTCTTAGAGACGGAGAGGTGATAGGAAGTAAGGTTGTCTCATAGCTTTTACTTGTTAGGATTAGGATAACGCGAGAGCGGGTTCGGTTCTTGTCGGGTTTGGGTTTGTGAGCGATTAGTTGACCTAGTTTAAGTTAAACTGAATTGTTCCTCTATCTTTGGTTGCGTAGTATTCGTCTCCATTAGGGTAGTGTGTCGGTGAGACCGAGAGGAGAGTCGGCATTAGAGCACGTTAACAATTTGTCATCCGGTTTTGTTCTTAAAATCAACTAAGTGTAAATTGGAGTTTGTTGGTGAGACCGAGAGGTGATCTAGCTTCCTTGAGTGAACCTTAGTTGTGTCATCCTTAGGAACCGGTGTCGTGAGAATCCTCAATCCATTATCTTATTATACATTCAATATGATTCTTATCTAGGTAGACGTTTTCTCCGATTGCAGTAAAGTTTCCAAGTTTCGTCAAGAGTTTCATTTAATTAAGTTAAGTTTAGTTAACTAATTTAGTTAAAGTAAGTTAGGTTAAGTAGTTAATTATATTAAAAATTATTTAAATATTATTAGGTGAGACTTGGTTTGGGTTAAGTATCATATACGTTTTCAAGTGTCCTTGTGTTCGATACTCGGACTTCCTTAGGTCTATACTATTAGTGATCGGTACACTTGCCGGTTGTGTGTTGATTCTTTAGGAATTTTGTTTAATAAATTTAAAGCTTACTTGTGAGAGCATCGTTAGACATATGTTCCACCTCCGAGTCAAACGCTTATCGAACCCCTAAGTGAGATTGAGGATTCAAGAGTAGGGGAAGAGATAGAGGAGGAGCATTTGTCCTCATGTGATGAAGAAGGTGAGAATCCACCTGGCCATGAAACAAATCCACTTGATGCATCACACCTGTCTTGTGAGAATGATATGATTGAGGATTTAGAAGGAGAACACCAAAAAGTCTGAACTGATTAAAGAGGCGAATGTGGTTGTCTTGGATATTGGGGGTTGTCATGAAGAGCTTGGGGAGGATACCTTTATGGAAGTAGATGATATGCAATTTGACCCGGGAGGTGACATTGGTCCGGAAAGATTAATTTTCAGAGACACACCACAGAAGAGAGAACATGTATACTTGGATCAAACGAACTTGAAAATGAGGATACGACATATGAAACAACATAAAAAGTTGACACACAGCAAAGATTACATCCTCCTTCATTACACGACTCATATAAAGTTTGGTCCGGGTAAGTATAAGTCTTGGTGGTCCGACCCGTTTCAGTTTTTCAAAATCTCTCTAAATTTTTCTGGTGAGTATTTCCGAACTAATAGTAAACGAATAAAACGAAACGGGTCGAGAGGGAAACGGATAAAGGAAAAGCCACCTGATTGAAATTGAGATTTGGGGTCAGGCTGAGGACCCGTTAAAAAGCGCTCTCTGGAGGCAGCCTGAGATTTAGAGTTTTGTTTTTTTTATTTTGGTTATTTAAAAATAGAAAATACAAAAAAAAAATTAAATATTTAATAAAAAATCAAAAAAATTAAAAAAAAAATTCAAAAACACAAAAATATGTTTATTTCTTATGTTTTTGTTTTCTGTTTTGTATGCCGCTACATGCGAGCGAGTTTGAGTTTTTACAGGTATTATTATGTGCATGGTAGCTCTGATGGCGTTTTGGAACTGGTTCACCCGAGGTTGCGGCCGCGAATGAAATGCTATACGGTCGTTCGATTCATAAACAGCTGATGAAGAAGCTGCATCTAAACCAGGGGAGTAACCCGTTCTTTATTTTATTTTATGCTATTTTAAGTTTTACCTTTTGCTTTAAGTTTTAATTTTATTTTTCAGTTTTTATTTTATTTTATTTCTTTTCCTTGATCTCATCGAGGACGATTTCGTTCTAAGTGTGGGGATAGGAATTTATTTTACTTAGTTGTAGGAAAAATTTAAAAATTTAAAAATTTAAAAAAAATTAAAAATTATATAAAAAGTTTTAAAGAAAAAATGTCCCTTGAAAATTGTTTTTATTCTACGTTAAGCAGGAAATGATATTATTACCAATGTGCTAACGAACTCTCGGATACTTTTGAAATAAATATAATATAATAATTTGCATATCTGATTTGGGATGTGTCGGTAGGCCCAACTAGCTTTGATAGTCCTCTTTAGCATGTTTTCATATATATAATAATTTAAAAACGGTGAAACCGAATTTCGATGCTTAGGGAGGATTACCATAATCTGAAAACTTTGAGATGGTAAGAATTAAATGCACTCAAAATAGCACACACCACATGTCCATCTTTTACGAGCTTAGAAATAGTTATATATTTTAGGGTGATATAAAAGATTGAAAAAAAAAAGAGAGAAAAGAAAAGGAGAAGTATGTTTTGAAAATTTGTTATGTATTGTATTATCCAAAGTTGTTCAAGACAAGCAAAATGCTTATGAAGAAAGTTATGTATTGTAAAATGCCAAATGAGCATTGTTTAAAGTTAGAAAAAGAGGCCAATGGTGCACATACTAGACGGGACTTAGAGTTTACGTGTTACCAAGGGGATAGTGACTCTGAGGATACACTATTGGGGCTCGAAGGTTTTTAGTCAATAAATATTTTTTTAGGGAATATATAGGACAAAGTCCAATAATATTTAGGAATAGCTCGTACGACCTCCACATGACCATTCATCCATCAAAAATTTCACCGAGTGCATCTAATTAGTACTATCAACGAGTCCTTGGCTTATGGTGATTTGTCGAACTTGCTTCGACTCTAGTTTTTGTAGCTCTCTTTGTCTGAGATGGGGTAGGTGTAGCCTTAATTTTTGGACTAAAAACATTTAATGCAAAAGGGGGCTTGATTGGCTGGTGGTTGGGTTTAAGTGGACAACAATATCGGCAATCGCGGTCAATATGTCAAGCTGTTTCTTATGTTTTGATAATGATTAATAATCTGGGAGTTTTTTGTTTTTCACTTGGTTATGATCCTGTGTAGATTTCTTTTTCAGGGACGAAAAAGGTTTAAGTGTGGGGATTTTTGATGTGGTGTAAAACACACATGTTTTCCTAATAGTTTTTATGTTATTTTGTGCTTAAACGTTAACGATTATTTTGTTATTCTTGCATTAAATTACATGTTTGTTTATGTGATAGGTCCCATGTTGAAGAAAGCGAGAAAACGAGTCAAATGAAAAAAGAATCAGTTAAAACGGAGCTCGGATGAAGCCGGTACGCAAAAACGAAGATAAAGGAGCTGAAAGTCGAAAAACGTCAGAAAATGTCATGTTCGAGCTACGTGACCAGGTCATACCATTCAAGAAGCATGTGGTAGATTCCAACATGTCCCAAGGCTGCCAAGAATCAGCTACCACGTCTATTTTGTCTTCTAGTGGGCCTAGTGGGCTTGTTTTAACCTATTTTATATTAGGAAGGAGGTGATTAAACATATATATAAACCATAAAAGCCTATGAACGATTTTATTCAAGTTTCCAGCCATCCCACACCTGCTCTAGAGGAGAAATCAAGGAGGACAAGCTTACGGTTACATCTTTTATCCTTCGGTTGACGGTTTTGACTATTTTAACGTTTTTCAGTTCGTTTTTGGTTTTTAAGCATTCAAACCTTTTGTAATCAGATTTATATGAACATGTTTATCATTTATATCTATTTCATCTACTGTTCATTGAGTATGATTGGCTAAACTTGTTAGTTCTACCTAGGTTAGATGATTATTGTTAGGTTTTAATAAGTAATATGGATTGTTGAGTATCATGACTTGAATTGTTAATAAAAAGTTTGGTTTAACATTGAATTAGGTTGTGTTTAGTGGATGTGAATTTATTAGTTATATTCATATACCTCTTGCTTTGATTAATTGAATAAGTTTTGATTGATTGTTGCTTGTTAAAACTCCTTACTCTGTGTCGAACCGCTGAATCGTATAAGAAATTAGGTCTTGGAGACTTCCATACAATACTTTATGACCCTAAGAAAGAATCAGATCAATAATTATGTCCTGACGCCACCCGCGACCCGTCCATAATTATGCCAGTATTGCAAAAGGGGTATGTTCACCGAGTCGGAGGAAAAACTGAGTATGGGTCGAACCACCGAATCGGATCAGAAATTCGGATTTGGAGACTTCCATACAATAATTTATGACCCTACGAATGAATCGGATCAATAATTATGCCCTGAAACCACTCTCGGCCCGTTCAAAATTTTGCCAGTATTGCCAAAGGGGTATATTCACTGAGCCGGAGGAAAAACTAAGTATGGATCGAACCACCGAATTTGATCAAAAATTCGGTCTTGGTGATTTTCATGCAATATTTTATGACCCTACGAAAGAATCGGATCAATAACTATGCCTTGACGCCACTCCGCATCCCATTCGGATATTTGTCAATATTACCAAAGGGGTATGTTCACAGAGCCGGAGGAAAAACTGATTACGGGTCAAACCATCGAATCAGATCAGAAATTCGGTCTTGTAGACTTTCATACAATATTTTATGACCCTACGAAATAATCGGATCAATAATTATGCCCTGACGCCACCCCGCGGCCCGTTCGAATTTTAGCCACTATTGCCAAAGGGGTATGTTCACGAGCTAGAGGAAAAACCAAGAATGGGTCGAATCGCTGAATAGGATCAGAAATTCGGTCTTGGAGACTTCCATACAATATTTTATGACCCTAAGAAAGAATCGGATCAATAATTATGTCATGACGCCACCCCGCGTCCCGTTCCAAATTTTACCAGTATTGTCAAAGGCGTATGTTCACGAGCCGGAGGAAAAACTGAGAATGGGTCGAACCGCTGAATCGGATTAGAAATTCGGTCTTAGAGACTTCCATACATTATTTTATGACCTTAAGAAAAAATCAGATCAATAATTATGCCCTGAAGCCACCCCGCGGCCCGTTCGAAATTTTGCCAGTATTGCCAAAGGGGTATGTTCACCAAGCCAGAGGAAAAACTGAGTATGGGTCGAACCACCGAATCAGATAAGAAATTCGGTCTTGGAGACTTCCATACAATTATTTATTACCACGAAAGAATCGAATCAATAATTATGCCCTGACTCTAACCTGCGGCCCGTTCGAATTTTAGCCACTATTGCCAAAGGGGTATGTTCACGAGCCTGAAGAAAAACTGAGAATGGCTCGAATCGCTGAATAGGATCAGAAATTCGGTCTTGGATACTTCCATACAATATTTTATGACCCTAAGAAAGAATCGGATCAATAATTATGTCATGACGCCACCCGGCGGCCCGTACGAAATTTTTGCAGTATTGCCAAATGGGTATGTTCACCGAGCCTGAGGAAAAACTGTGTATGGGTCGAACCACCGAATCAGATCAGAAATTCGGTCTTGGAGACTTCCATACAATACTTTATGACCCTTAGAAAGAATCGGATCAATAATTATGCCCTGACGCCACCTCGCGGCCCGTTCAAAATTTTGCAAGTATTGGCAAAGGGGTATGTTCACAGAGCCAGAAGAAAAACTAATTCTTGGTTAAACCACCGAATCGGATCAGAAATTCATTATTGGTGACTTCCATACAAAATTTTACAACCCTATGAAAGAATCAGATCAATAGTTATGCCCTGACGCCACCCCGCGGCCCGTTCGAAATTTTGCCGGTATTGCCAAAAGGGTATGTTCACAGAGCCGGAGGAAAAACTGAGAATGGGTCAAACCACCGAATCAGATCAGAAATTCGGTCTTGGAGACTTCAATACAATATTTTATAACCCCACGAAAGAATAGGATCAATAATTATGCCCTGACGCCACCCCGCCGCCCGTTCGAATTTTAGCCACTATTCCCAAAAGGGTATATTCACGAGACGGGGGAAAAACTGAGAATGGGTCGAACCGCTGAATCGGATAAAAAATTCGGTCTTGGAGACTTCCATATAATATTTTATGACCCTATGAAAGAATCAGATCAATAATTATGCCCTGACGCCACCCCGCGGGACGTTCAAAATTTTGCCAGTACCGCCAAAGGAGTATGTTCACCGAGCCGGAGGAAAAACTGATTATGGGTCGAACCACTGAATCGGATAAGAAATTCGGTCAAGGTGACTTCCATAAAATATTTTATCACCCTAAGAAAGAATCGGATGAATTATTAAGCCCTGACGCCACCAGTATTGTCAAAGGCGTATGTTCACGAGCCGGAGGAAAAACTGAGAATGGGTCGAACCGCTGAATCGGATTAGAAATTCGGTCTTAGAGACTTCCATACATTATTTTATGACCTTAAGAAAGAATCGGATGAATTATTAAGCCCTGACGCCACCCTGCGGCCCTTTCAAAATTTTGCTAGTATTGCCAAAGGTGTATGTTCACCGATCCGGAGGAAAAACTGTGTATGGGTCTAACCGTCGAATTGGATCAGAAATTCGGTCTTGGAGACTTTCATACAATACTTTCTGACGCTAAGAAGTAATCAGATCAATAATTATGCCTTGACGCCACCCCCGCGGCCAGTTCGAATTTTAGCCACTATTGCCAATGGGGTATGTTCATGAGCCGGAGGAAAAACTGAGAATGGGCCGAACCGATGAATCGGATCAGAAATTCGGTCTTGGAGACTTTCATACAATATTTTATGACCCTTAGAAAGAATCAGATAAATTATTATGCACTGACGCCACCACATGGATCGTCCGAAATTTTGCAAGTATTGCCAAAAGGGTATATGTACTCCGAGGTGGAGAAAAAACTAGTATGGATCGAACCACCGAATCGGATTAGAAATTCGATCTTGGAGACTTCCATACAATACTATAGGACCCTAAGAAATAATCGGATCAATAGTTATGCCCTGACGCCACCCCGTGGCCCGTTCGAAATTTTGCAGGTATTGCCAAAGGGGTATGTTCATCGAGCCGGAGGAAAATCTGAGTATGGGTCGAACCGCTGAACTGGATTAGAAATTCGGTCTTAGAGAGTTTCATACAATATTTTATGACCATAAGAAAAAAAACAGATCAATAATTATGCCCTGAAGCCACCCCGCGGCCCTTTCGAAATTTTGCCAGTATTGCCAAAGGGGTATGTTCACTGAGCCGGAGGAAAAACGGAGTATGGGTTGAACCATTGAATCGGATCAGAAATTCGGTCTTGGAGACTTCCATACAATATTTTATGACCCTACGAAAGAATCGGATCACTAAATATAACCTGACGCCGCCCCGAAGCCCGTTCGAATTTTAGCCACTATTAGCAAAGGGGTGTGTTCACGAGCCGGAGGAAAAACTGAGAATGGGTCGAACCGCTGAATCGGATCAGAAAATCGGTCATGGAGACTTTCATACAATATTTTATGACTCTAAGAAAAATCGGATTAATTATTATGCCCTGACGCCACCCGCCGGCCCGTTCGAAATTTTGCCAGTATTGCCAAAGGGGTATGTTCACCGAGCAGGAGGAAAAACTGAGTATTGGTTGAACCGACGAATCGGATCAGAAATTCGGTCTTGGAGACTTCCATACAATATTTTATGACCCTACGAAAGAATCGGATGAATTATTATGCCCTGACGCCACCCTGGGCCCGTTCGAAATTTTGCCAGTATTGCCAAAGGGTATGTTCATGAGACAGAGGAAAAATTGAGAATGGGTCGAACCGCTGAATCGGATCAGAATTTAGATCTTGGAGACTTACATACAATATTTTATAACCCTAAGAAAGAATCAGATCAATAATTATGCCCTGATGCCACCCCGCGGCCAGTTCGACTTTTAGCCACTATTTCCAAAGGGGTATGTTTACCAAGCCGGAGGAAAAACTGAGTATGGGTCGAACCACCGAATCGGATCTGAAATTTGGTCTTGGAGACTTCCAAACAATATTTTATGTCCCCAAGAAAGAATCGGAAGAATTATTATGCCCTGACGCCCCCCTGCTGCCCGTTCGAAATTTTGCGAGTATTGCCAAAGGGGTATGTTCACCGATCCGGAGGAAAAACTGGGTATGGGTCAAATCGACGAATCGGATCAGAAATTCGGTCTTGGAGACTTCCATACAATACTTTCTGACGCTAAGAAGTAATCAGATCAACAATTATGCCTTGACGCCACCCCGCGCCCAGTTCGAATTTTAGCCACTATTGCCAAAGGGGTATGTTCATGAGCCGGAGGAAAAACTGAGAATGGGTCGAACCGATGAATCGGATCAGAAATTCGGTCTTGGAGACTTTCATACAATATTTTATGACCCTAAGAAAGAATCAGATAAATTATTATACCCTGACGCCACCACACGGCTGGTCCGAAATTTTGCCAGTATTGCCAAAAGGGTATATGTACACAAAGGCGGAGAAAAAACTAGTATGGATCGAACCACCGAATCGGATCAGAAATTCGATCTTGGAGACTTCCATACAATACTTTATGACCCTAAGAAATAATCGGATCAATAGTTATGCCTTGAAGCCACCCCGCGGCCCGTTCGAAATTTTGCAAGTATTGCCAAAGGGGTATGTTCACCGAGCCGGATGAAAAACCGAGTATGGGTCGAACCTCCGAATCGGATCAGAAATTCGGTTTTGGAGACTACCATACAATATTTTGTAACCCTATGAAAGAATCGGATCACTAATTATGCCCTGACGCCGCCCCGCAGCCCGTTCGAATTTTAACCATTATTGGCAAAGGGGTATGTTCACGAGACGGAGGAAAAACTGAGAATGGGTCGACCTGCTGAATCGGATCAGAAATTCGGACTTGGAGACTTCCATACAATATTTTATAACCCTAAGAAAGAATTAGATGAATTATTGTGGCCTGACGCCACCCCCGCGGCCGTTCGACATTTTTCTAGTATTGCCAAAGGGGTATGTTCACCTAGCCGGAGGAAAAACTGTATATGGGTCGAACCACCGAATCGGATCAGAAACTCGGTCTTGGAGACTTCCATTCAATACTTTGTGACCCTAAAAAAGAATCGGATCAATAATTATGCCCTGACGCCACCCCGCGGCCCGTTCGAAATTTTGCCAGTATTGCCAAAGAGGTATGTTCACCGAGCCGGAGGAAAAACTGAGTATGGGATAAACCACCGAATCAGATAAGAAATTTTGTCTTGGAGACTTTCATACAATATTTAATGACCCTACGAAAGAATCGGATCAATAATTATGCCCTGACGCCACCCCGCGGCCCGTTCGAATTTTAGCCACTACCAAAGGGGTATGTTCACGAGCTGGAGGAAAAACCGAGAATGGGTCGAACGGCTGAATCGGATCTGAAATTCGGTATTGGAGACTTCCATACAATATTTTATGACCCTGTGAAAGAATCAGATAAATTAATATGCCCTGACGCCATCTAGCGGCCCGTTCGAAATTTTGCCAGTATTGCCAAAGGGGTATGTTCACCGAGCCGGAGGAAAAACTGTGTATGGGTCGAAGCACCGAATCGGATCAGAAATTCGGTCTTGTAGACTTCCATTTAATACTTTATGACCCTAAGAAAGAATCGGATCAATAATTATGCCCTGACGCCACCGCGCGGCCTGTTCGAAATTTTGCAAGTATTGCCAAATAGGTATGTTCACCGAGCCGGAGGAAAACTGAGTATGGGTCGAACCACCAAATCGGATCAGAAATTCGGTCTTGTTGACTTCCATACGATATTTTATAATCCTACGAAAGAATTGGATCAATAATTATGCCCTGACGACACCCCGCGGCCCGTTCGAAATTTTGCCAGTATTGCCAAAATGGTATGTTCACAGAGCCTGGAGGAAAAGCTGAGTGTGGGTCGAACCATCGTATCGGATCAGAAATTCGGTCTTGGTGACTTCCATTCAATATTTTATTACCCTACGAAAGAATCGGATCAATAATTATGCCCTGACGCCACCACACGGCTCGTCCGAAATTTTGCCGGTATTGCCAAAAGGGTATACGTACACCGAGGCGGAGAAAAAACTAGTATGGGTCGAACCACCGAAACGGATCAGAAATTCGATCTTGGAGACTTCCATACAATACTTTATGACCCTAAGAAATAATCGGATCAATATTATTCCCTGACACCAACACGCAGCACGTTCGAAATTTTGCCAGTATTGTCAAAGGGGTATGTTCGCCTAGCCGGAGGAAAAACGGATTATGGGTCGAACCACCGAATCGGATCAGAAATTCGGTCTTGGAGACCTCTATACAATATTTTATGACCCTAAGAAAGAATCGGATCACTAATTATGCCTTGACGCCGCCCCCCATCCCGTTCGAATTTTAGCCACTATTGTCATAGGGGTATGTTTACGAGCCGGAGGAAAAACTGAGAATGGGTCGAATCAGAAATTCGGTCTTGGACACTTCCATACAATATTTTATGACCCTAATAAAGAATTAGATCAATAATTATGCCCGGACGACACCCCGCGGCCTGTTCATAATTTTGCCAGTCTTGCCAAAGGGGTATGTTCACCGAGCCAGAGGAAAAACTGTGTATGGGTCGAACCACCGAATCGGATCCGAAATTCGGTCTTGGAGACTTCCATACTATATTTTATGACCTTACAAATGAATCGGATCAATAATTATGCCCTGACACCACCCCGCGGCCCGTTCGAAATTTTGCCTGTATTGCCAAAGAGGGGTGTTCATCGAGCCGAAGGAAAAACTGAGTATGGGTCGAACCACCGAATCTGATCAGAAATTCGGTCTTGTAGACTTCCATACAATATTTTATAACCCTACGAAAGAATCAAATCAATAATTATGCCCTGACGCCACCCCGCGGCCCGTTCGAAATTTTGCCAGTATTGCTAAAGGGGTATGTTCACAGAGCCGGAAGAAAAACTGAATATGGGTCGAACCATCGAGTCGGATCAAAAATTCGGTCTTGGTGACTTCCATACATTATTTTATAACCCTACGAAAGAATCGGATCAATAATTATGCCCTGACGTCACCACACGGCAAGTCCAAAATTTTGCTAGTATTGCCAAAAGGGTATATGTACACCGAGGCGGAGAAAAAACTAGTATGGGTCGAACCACCGAATCGGATCAGAAATTTGATCTTGGAGACTTACATACAATACTTTATGACCCTAAGAAATAATGGGATCAATAATTATTCCCAGACGCCACCCCCGTGGCCCATTCGAAATTTTGCCAGTATTGCCAAAGGGGTATGTTCACCGAGCCGGAGGAAAAACTAAGTATGGGTCGAAGCACCGAATCAGATCAGAAATTCGGTCTTGGAGACTTCCATACAATATTTTATGACACTACTTAAAAATCAGATCATATTTATGCCCTGACGCCGCCTCTCAGCCCGTTAGAATTTTAGCCACTATTGACAAAGGGGTCTGTTCACGAGCCGGAGGAAAAACTGAGAGTGGGTCGAATCGCTGAATCGGATCAGAAATTCGGTCTTGGAGACTTCCATACAGTATTTTATGACCCTAAGAAAGAATTAGTTGAATTATTATGCCCAGACGCCACCAAGCGGCCCGTTCAAAATTTTGCCAGTATTTCCAAAGAGGTATGTTCACTGCGCCGGAGGAAAAACTGTGTATGGGTCGAACCACTGAATCGGATCAGAAATTTGATCTTGGAGACTTCCATTCAATACTTTATGACTATAAGAAAGAATCGGATCAATAATTATGCCCTGACGCCACCCCCGCGGCCCGTTCGAAATTTTGCCAGTATTGCCAAAGAGGTTTGTTCACCAAGCTGGAGGAACAACTGAGTATGAGACAAACCACCGAATCAGATCAGAAATTCAGTCTTGGAGACTTTCATACAATATTTTATGACACTACGAAAGAATCAGATCATATTTATGCCCGGACGCCACCCCGCGGCCCGTTCGATTTTTAGCCCCTATTGCCAAAGGGGTATGTTCATGAGCCGGAGGAAAAACTGAGAATGGGTCAAACCTCTGAATCGGATCAGAAATTCGGTCTTGGAGACTTTCATACTATATTTTATGACCCTAAGAAATAATCGGATGAATTATTATGCCCTGACACCACCCCGCGGCCCGTTTGAATTTTAGCCACAAATGCCATACGGGCATGTTTACGAGCCGGAGGAAAAACTGAGAATGGGTCGAACCGCTGAGTCAGATCAGAAATTCGGTCATGGAGACTTCCATACAATATTTTATGACCCTAAAAAAGAATCGGATCAATAATTATGCCCTGACGCCACCTCGCGGCCCTTCGAATTTTGCCAATATTGCCAAAGGGGAATGTTCACCAAGCCGGTGGAAGAACTAAGTATGGGTCGAACCACCGAATCGGATTGTAAATTCGGTCTTGGAGACTTCCATACAAAATTTTATGACCCTACGAAAGAATCGGATCAATAATTATGCCCTGACTCCACCCCGCGGCCCGTTCGAAATTTTTCCAGTATTGCCAAAGGTGTATGTTCACCGAGCCGGAGGAAATACTGAGTATAGGTCGAACCACCGAATCAGATCAGAAATTCGGTCTAGTAGAATTCCATACATTATTTTGTGACCCTACGAAAGAATCGGATCACTAATAATGCCGTAACGCCATCCCGCAGCTCGTTCGAATTTTAGCCACTATTGCTAATGGGGTATGTTCACGTGCCGGAGGAAAATTGTGAATGGGTCGAACAGCTGAATCGGATCAGAAATTCGGTCTTGGAGACTTCCATACAATATTTTATGACCCTAAGAAAGAATTGGATGAATTATTACGCCCTGACGCCACCCCGCGGCTCGTTCGAAATTTTGCCAGTATTGCCAAAGGGGTATGTTCACCGAGCCGGAGGAAAAACTGTGTATGGGTCGAACCATCAAATTGGATCAGAAATTATGTCTTGGAGACTTCCATACAATATTTTATGACCCCACGAAAGAATCGGGTCATTAATTATGCCCTGACTCCACCCCGCGCCCCGTTCGAAATTTTGCCAGTAATGCCAAAGGGGTATGTTCACCGAGCCGGAGGAAAAACTGAGTATGGGTCGAACTACCGAATCGGATCTTAAATTCGGTCTTGGATACTTCCATACAATTATTTATTACCACGAAAGAATCGGATCAATAATTATGCCCTAACACCACCCCGTGGCCCGTTCGAAATTTTGACAGTATTGCCAAAGAGGTATGTTCACTGAGCCGGAGGAAAAACTGGGTATGGGTCAAACCACCGAATCGGATCAGAAATTCGGGTTTGGAGACTTCCAGAAAATATTTTTTGACCCTACGAAAGAATCGGATCACTAATTATGCCCTGACGCCACCCCGCTTCCTATTCAAATTTTAGCCACTATTGCCAAAGGGGCATGTTAACGAGCCAGAGGAAAAACTGAGAATGGGTCGATCCGCTGAGTCGGATCAGAAATTCGGTCTTGGAGACTTCCATACAATATTTTATGACCCTAAGAAAGAATCGGATCAATAATTATGCCCTGACGCCACTAATTATGCCCTGACGCCACCCCCGCTTCCTGTTCAAATTTTAGCCACTATTGCCAAAGGGGCATGTTAACGAGCCAGAGGAAAAACTGAGAATGGGTCGATCCGCTGAGTCGGATCAGAAATTCGGTCTTGGAGACTTCCATACAATATTTTATGACCCTAAGAAAGAATCGGATCAATAATTATGCCCTGACGCCACCTCGCGGCCCGTTCGAAATTTTGCCAGTATTGCCAAAGGGGTATGTTCACCAAGCCGGAGGAAAAACTGAGTATGGGTCGAACCACCGAATCGGATCGGAAATTCGGTCTTTGAGACTTCCATATAAAATTTTATGACCCTACGAAAGAATCGGATCACTAATTATGCCGTAACGCCATCCCGCAGCCCGTTCGAATTTTAGCCACTATTGCTAAAGGGGTATGTTCACGTGCCGGAGGAAAAACTGTGAATGGGTCGAACCGCTGAATCGGATCAGAAATTCGGTCTTGGAGACTTCCATACAATATTTTATGAACCTAAGAAAGAAATGGATGAATTATTACTCCCTGACGCCACCCCGCGGCCCGTTTGAAATTTTGCTAGTATTGCTAGAGGGGTATGTTCACCGAGCCGGTGGGAAAACTGTGTATGGGTCGAACTACCGAATCAAATAAAAAATTCGGTTTTGGAGACTTCCATACAATACTTTATGACCCTAAGAAGGAATTGGATTAATAGTTATGCCCGGACGCCACCCTGCGGCCCGTTCGAAATTTTGCCAGTATTGCTAAAGGGGTATGTTCACCGAGCCGGAGGAAAAACTGTGTATGGGTCGAACCATCGATTTGGATCAGAAATTCTGTCTTGGAGACTTCCATACAATATATTATGACCCTAATAAGAATCGGATCAATAATTATGCCCTGATGCCACCCCGCGGCCCGTTCGAAATTTTGCTAGTATTGACAAAGTGGTATGTTCACCGAGCCCGAGGAAAAAATGAGTATGGGTCGAACCACCGAATCGGATCAGAAAATCGTCTTGTAGACTACCATACGATATTTTATGACCCTACGAAAGAATTGGATCAACAATTATGCCCTGACGCCACCCCACGGCTCGTTCGAAATTTTGCCAGTATTGCCAAAGGGGTATGTTCACAGAGAGCCGGAGGAAAAACTGAGTATGGGTCGTGTTAGGGCAAGGAAATTTGGCACTGTGGATACGTTATCCTTACATATGTTCTTGGATCAGTTATCCTTAGACAGATCTTGTCAGGATCAGTGGTCCTTAGTACTTGGTATTATTAACAATTGTTTCTTGTGTGTAGGTTGTTATTAAATAAGTATAATGGCTCCAAGACTTATTCCACCGGATATCTCGCTATTGGATTTGTCAAACACGTGGTCAAATGGCTGTAACACGTTTAGTGGGAGAAGTGGCGGATTTATAGGACTTCTTGTTGTGTCACAAATAACTGAGTACTGAGGATATGTTATTCTTGAAGACATGTCTGGATCAATTATTCTTTCTGAAGAGTTCCAGAGCTATGTCAGGATCATGGATCCTCGGTATTTGGTGATGTTAACGGTTGTTTCTTATATGAAGGCTGATATTTATCAAGTGTAACGGCTAGAAGACCTGGTCTACCACCTATTTCGCAGCCTGAGTGATGGAGCACGTGGTCAAAGTTGCTGCTACGATTACATTCAAGATAAAGGCGGATTTTTAGAAAAATTAGTTCATAGTCATTAATATTAATAACTCCATTGAGTTATTATCTTTGATATATAATGGAGATTATGATCAGTTAGGAAACACATGTAATATTGCACACACTAGAGCTGAAACAAGCATTCTCTCTACACTAGCATACTTTGTAACCTCGATCATAAACTCCACCGCATTTGTAACCACCTTTTGTTTATTAATATAATCGACGGTGATAGTTTTCACCGTCCGGGTTTTTTTTATGCCGGAGATCACGAAATCACATACTCCTCGGCCAAAGGTTACCTTGTTAATCATTGACTAAAGTAATTCGACCAAAGATTATCTCATTAATCCTTGACCGAAGCTATTTTACCAAAGATTACCTTGATAAGGTTTGATCGAAGTAAGACTATCTTGATTAAGGGTTTTCTCCCTTGTGATCAAAACTTTGTGTTCACAAATATTATGATTACTCACTTGTCATTATCAAGTTAGCACCTTACCTCACTTAACAGATTTGGATACTTGATCCTTAGCAGATTTTTATCCAAAACAATTTGGTGCCCACCGTGGGGCAATTGGTGCTGTAATCCATATTATTCTTATAATTCTCAACTTTTTCATACCCATATCACTATCAATGGCCTCTCAATCAACCTCTGCTTCATCAACCATGCCGGCCACGGCTCCTCTCTCATCGAGGACTTTGCCACCGATTCCTCTGCCAATCACGGGAACGCAATGGCCTGCTGCTTCTAGGAGCAAGACGCAACTACCAGTCTTCCAGAGCTCTAGGACCACTGCTGCTGCCCCGGTGGTTAATATTAATAGTGATGTTTCATCTATGTTTTCGCAGGTTAAAGCATACATGGAGCAGCAGAACAAGACTAATCAGAAGATCCTCCGTGAGATAGAGGATCTCAAGAAGAACAAGAAGCCAGCAGAGGATCTCACCCCCTGATGCCAAGGATGCTGGATTTCACCAGTCCAGAATCCATGGCTCAGTTCTCTCAAGGATCATCTATCCTTCAACAGGGATCCATGGGTCAGCAGAATCAAGGATCCTCATATTATCGGAAAGGATCGGTCATCCTTCCACAAGGATCCTATGGTACCCAACCTCAAGGATCCTTCATCCCGAATCAAGGATCCTTCTTTCCGAATCAAGGATCCTCGGGCGTCCAACATCAACGATCCTCCGAAGTCCATGAAGGGGACATAATCCCCATGCAGACTATAGCCTCTGGAGGACCAACTTTTATCGCAGACTCCTCATATCCCATCTACTCATCCGAGATGCCAACCTTCACTCAACAAAGAGGTAACTTGTACGATCCTTTATCCTTAGATGTTAACCGTGGTTCCATGCAGGATGCAGGTATCAACCAAGCTATGGCCAAGGATCTTCAGAAGCTCAAGGATATGATATCCAGTGTTCCCGGGGTCATAAGACCAATTCCTGAGATACCTGAGGGAAGCCACAGAGTATCCAGATTCGCTCCGCCTATCTGTGATGCTGAAATCCCGAAGCGGTTCCAGACTCCGAATATGAAGACTTACGACGGGACCACTGATCCTGAAGAACATGTAGCACAGTATAGGGAAAGGATGGAGATCAATCATATTCCAAAGAGATTCAAAGAAGCTTGCCTATGCAAGGGCTTTGGATCCACACTAACGTGAGCTGCTCTAAAATGGCTGCTAAGTCTTCCTCCCTTTTCAATTACTTCTTTCTCACACTTAGATAACTTGTTTAACACTCAGTTTTCCTGTAGTCGGAAATTTGAAAGGTTAACCAGTGATTTATATCGTGTTGTCCAACCTAGTGATGAATCCCTTAGGGATTTCGTCACCAGATTCGGCAAAGAAGCTCTAGAAATCCCAAATCTTGACATGACTATTGCTGTTGAAGCATTCAAGATGGGAATTCATAAGAGCTCCCCCTTTTATGATGATTTAGTGATTACTCCATGCAGGACATTAGACGAAGTCAGAAACAGGGCATTAAGATACATCCGATTAGAAGAAGATAAAAGGATCCAGGATCGTCTTGGAGGATAAACGAAACAAAAAACTCCCGAGAAGAATAAAGGATCCTGGAATAGAAACAACAATTCAAAGCCATTCGCCAAGCCCAATAATCACAACGTGCGGGCAGTTGAAGAAGGAGATGACGATGAAGACTATCCTTGCATCTCCGATTATTGTTTCTCTGTGGATACTCATGGCTTGATCTGTGCCATGAAGGATCTGGGAGAAAAAGCAAGGTGGCCCAGAAAAAATGAGAGGGTTGTCGGCTTCAAGGACAAGTCTAAGTGGTGCGCTTTCCACGAAGATTTTGGCACGCAACAGACGAATGCATCGGCTTAAGGAGGAAAATTGGTTACCTCCTGAGCAAGGGTCAGTTTAAAGAACTTTTGGGAAGGAAGAAATCCAAGATCCAAGATCCTGAAGACCTTCCACAGAAAGCAACACCGCCACCACCAGATGCTCATGTGATCAATTTTGTCTCCAGAGACTACGAATTATTTCAAGATTTTTGTGCCATAAGAGAAGATCCCGTAGTAGAATTCGAACTGGACGACGAGAGAAGACCGCTCATCCCCACTACTCGAGTGACTGATCAAAGAATATTCTTCAATTCAAGGATCCAGGATCCTCACCTGGACAAGCTGGATGTGCGAACGATCAATTTCATTTCAGGAGGTTCAGACATATGTGGAACTTCTTTCTCTGCAGCAAAAAGACTCGCTAAGAGATAAAGATGGATAACGGAGATCAACCAATAGTGTCAACCACCCTAACAACAGACAAGAGAATCTTCTTCGAAGAGGAAGACAAAATGAACATTCAGGATCATCATCATGACGGTTTGATTATTACTTTATTTATCTCTAACCATTATGTATGCAAGATCCTAGTAGACGGCGGCAGCTCGGTCAACATTATCCAACATGATGTCCTTAAGAAAATGAATATCCCGGATTCAGAAATCATCCCTAGAACATCGGTGCTAGTTGGTTTCAGTGGCGAAACCAAGAAGACACTGGGGGACATCAACCTCCCAATTTATATCGAAGGGTTAAATTCATACCAAAAATTTTGTGTTATAGATAACCTTTCCTGTTTCAATGTTATTTTAGGTAGGTCGTGGCTCCATGGAATGAAGGCTGTAGCCTTAACTTACCACCAGTGCATCAAGTTACCTACTCCATGAGGAGTTGTAAAGATAGTAGGTGACCAAGCGGAGGCCAAGAATTATTATTCATCATCAATGAAGCCAACAGCCAAGCCGACCATAGCATAGCAACTACAGCAACATCCTAGGGACGTGATGGAAGCTTGGGAGAAAGACCTTAAAGAAGTATCATTGGACCCCGAGGATCTTGAAATAAAGGTGTTCCTAGGATCCAGTATCCCAAGAAAGATTGAGGAGGATATAATATCCTTCTTAGGGCGAAGAAGATCTACCTTTGCCTTCAAGCACTCGGACATGACAGGTATTTCAAAAGAGGTAATCACTCATAAACTCGGCCTTGATTTATCTGTTAAACCCGTCCATCAGAAGCGAAGGAAATTCGCTCCTGAGAGGAACAAGATCATACAAGAAGAAGTTGAAACACTTCTTAAGGCCGGTATGATCAGAGAGGTTCAGTATCCTCGATGGCTAGCTAATGTGGTCGTTGTTTCAAAAAAGAATGGAAAGTGGAAGGTGTGTGTCGATTTTACTGACTTAAACAAGGCATGCCCCAAGGATCTTTTCCCATTACCACATATAGATTCCATGGCGGATGCAACGGTAGGACATGAAATGCTTACCTTTATGGATGCTTCCTCTGGATTTCAACAAATTCAGATGGAACCATCTGATCAAGAGGATACAACATTCATGACTCCTACCAGCATATATTGTTATACTGTCATGCCGTTTGGACTAAGAAATGCAGGGGCAACATACCAAAGATTAGTCAACATGATGTTCAAGGATCAGTTGGGTAAGACTATGGAGGTCTACATAGATGATATGGTGGTAAAATCAAAGAAAGCTGAGGATCACCTTAGAGACCTCGAGGAAGCATTCAACATCCTCGACCAATATAACATGAAGCTGAATCCGTCAAAATGCCACTTTGGTGTTAAGGTTGGAAAATTTCTGGGATATATGGTGACTAAGAGAGGAATTGAAGCAAGCCCCGAGCAGATTGAAGCCATCCTTAATTTGAAATCTCCTGCAAATACAAAGGATGTCCAAAGGCTCACAGGAAGAATAGCCGCTCTCAACCGATTCATCTTAAGATCCTCCGAGAAATGTAAAGACTTCTACGATATTCTTAGAAAGAATAAGAAGTTTGAATGGACAGAAAAACATTAGGCAACACTCAAGTCGTTAAAGGACTACTTATCCTCAACACCATCCTTAATGAAGCCTGTGGACAGAGAATCCTTGTATTTATACTTAGCAGTTTCAGGTAATGCAGTAAGTGTTATTCTCGTTAAGGATCATGAAAGTGAACAACACCCCGTATATTATGTAAGTAAGAGTTTGTTAGATGCAGAAGCCAAGTACTCTCATCTTGAAAAATTAATTCTTGCTTTGATTATGGCTTCTACTAAATTGAGACATTATTTTGAAACTCATCCTATTATTTTGAGAACTAATTATCCTGCGAAGAATGTTCTTAGAAAACCAGAGTTATCCGGAAGAATGGCCAAATGGGCAGTGAAGTTAAGTGCATATGATATCCAGTACGAATCGAGAACAACAATCAAGTCTCAAGCACTGGCGGACTTTGTGGCTGATTTCACTAGTGATCTACAAAAAGAAGCTGACTTGGAGGTCCAACAACTGGAAAAGGTCAAGGATCCTTGGATCCTCTTCACAGATGGAGCATCCAACGTAAGAGGAACGAGATTGGGAATACTACTGAAATCGCCATAGGGAGACATAATACCCCAGTCCATTGCATGTGCATTTCAAGCTACAAACAATGAAGCAGAATATGAAGCACTTATAGCAGGTTTACTCTTAGTCAAAAATATGAGGATCAGGTATCTTCAAGTTTATATGGATTCTTTACTCATTACTAACCACTTTAACGGTTCTTATATCGTAAAAGGTGAAAATATGATCAAATATTTAGAAATTGTGAAGGAATTAGCAAAACCCTTCGAGGTATTTAGTATAGTACAGGTACCAAGAGAAGAAAATGCCGGGGCAGACGCTTTGGCAAATTTAGCCTCATCCCTACAAATACCAGAAAATACGAAGATCCCAATTATTCACATACTCTCGCCAGAAATAGGAGAGCAAGAAATTGGGGAAATAACAAATGATAAGCAGATTGTGCTTTGGGATCCATTATCCTCGAACAATCAAGGATCCTGGATCCTCCCGATCAAAAAGTACATACAAACAGGAGAAATTCCAACAACAGAGAATCACAGATCCTTCAAACTCAAGGTATCACAGTACATTTTATTAGATGATATGCTATATAGAAAATCTCTTGCAGGTCCATACTTGAGGTGCATCGAGGATCCTGAGATCAAAGAAGTACTCAAGGATTTTCATGAAGGAGACTGCGGCAACCACACAGGTGGAAGAGCACTATTTTCTAGGATACTTAGAACTGGATACTTCTGGCCAACAATGAAGAAGGATGCAGTGGAGTATTCAAGGAAATGTGATGCTTGTCAAAGACATGCAAACATCCTTCATTAGCCAGCGGAGCCTTTATATCATATATCCTCCTCATGGCCTTTCATGAAATGGGGTATGGATATTGTAGGCAAGCTACCAAAAGCACCAGGTAGAAAGGTCTTTATGCTTGCTATGACTGACTACTTCTCCAAATGGATTGAGGCAGAAGCATTCGTACAAGTCCGAGAAAGGGAAGTGATATTAAACGAAATATTATAACTAGATTTGGTGTTCCTGCCGAAATTGTTTGTGACAATGGCTCCCAATTTATCGGGAGTAAAACTACTAACTTTTGTGACAGCTGGGGCATCAAAATGATTACTTCCACTCCGGTTCATCCTCAAGCCAATGGCCAAGCAGAGTCTAGCAACAAGATCATCATCAACAATCTAAAGAAGAAGCTAGGATCCAAGAAGGGAAAATGGGCTGAAGAACTTCCTTATGTTCTTTGGGCTGACAGGACTACGCCTAAAAATGCAACAGGCCAAACACCCTTCTCATTGGTGCTTGGATCAGAAGCTGTGATCCCTACAGAAATGGTGGTTCCTACGGCAAGAACGAGCATCCGTGATCCTGAAGCCAATAAAGAAATCCTTCTTGAAGATTTGGATACTATAGACTCAGAGACCTAACCAAGATCAGGATGGCATCATATCAACGAAGGGTAGCTGCGGCATACAACAAAAATATCAGAATCAGGAGATTTCAAGAAGGAGATCTAGTATTAAGGAAAGCCTTTCAAAACACAACAAATCCGGCTGATGGGTAGCTAGCGCCCAAATGGGAAGTACCTTATCAAATTGAGTCGGAAGCAGGAAAGGGGGCATATCATTTGCTCACAATGGAAGGCAACAGGCTACCAAGAGCATGGAATGCTATCCACCTAAAGAAATACTTTTTCTAATCAGGATCCAGTATCCTGAGAGGATATATTATCCTTAAAGGATCAAGGATCCTAAAATCGGTAATATCTATCTGATTACTTATCCATTTTATATTCTTGTTATTCTAAGGATAATATATTCTTAACATTTATCTTTTCCAAGTTTTTAAATAACAATGCAGATTTCAATAAGAGGTTCAATGTCTAAGAGGTTGGCCACCTCTCCTTTACATATAAGGTACTTTACTATTTCCCTTAGTCTTGCCCACGATTGGGTATGACCCCCGATGGTCATATCCCCTAAGGTTTAAAGGTTTGCACCTTTCTCACGATCGCCAGTTGCGCACGCTATCCGACGTACAGTTCGGGGCAGCGGGACCAGTACAAGCTTAGTGGCTGACAATTTCGTTGTCTCCGGCTATATAGAGAATCCTACGAATAATGGTAGACGTACCATTTCCTAAGGTTTAAGGGGTTTTCACCTCTTCTTAAGGGCCTTGTCGCCAGTTTAATCCTAAGGTTTAAGGGGTTTTCACCTCTTCTCAAGGGCCATGTCGCCAGTTTAACACCAGTTACACGGGCTTGTCCCCAGATTACACGGGCTTGTCCCTAGTTACACGGGCTTGTCCCCAGTTGCACGGGCTTATCCCTAGTTTATTATTTGGGCATGTCCCCAACTTAATGGATCCCAGTTAACATTATGAATTATTTGCAACAGATTTACTAAGTTTTTTGTGAAGATCAAAAATCGAAGGATCCCGGATCCTAAAGCTATTCCTTCAAGGATCATTGTGAATTCCACACTTCTGGTAACTTAGGTCTATCTAGACCTTCTGGTATGATCTCTATTAATTAACTTATGTATCGTACTTGTTGCAATGATTTTAAATATTTCAAGTTAGAAGGTTATTCCCTTAAAATTGTTTTATTACTAAAAATTGTTCACCTGTTTTAAGAATACTTTATCCTAAAATTTACCCTTTTTGAAGGAATTCTATTATATAAGTTTTATTAACTATTAAGGATATTATTCCCTGCTATTTATTCTTTAAGGATATTCTATCCTAAACGATTTTCTTAAGGATCTTTTATCCTAAAAATCTTTTACTTAAAATTATTTTTCAAACTATCAACAATGCTAAAGTTATATCTAACAAAATTTTGAAAATAAACAACAAGTAAAAAGTCAAAAGATTTATATATTAGATAAAATAAGCCGCAAGGACTTATCCAAAATTCTTAACCCAGACTTCACCATACGAAAGATGGAACATCTACCCGGGTTAAACAAGTATTACTAGTTGTTCATGATTTGCAGGAAGAATAAGAAGTTTCGGATATATAGCTTGAAGGGAAGTTCCCATGGAAGCTCCATTGATATGTGACAATTATATCCAGCTTGTCAAATCTCATATGTTTGTGCAAGAAGTTTGGGTTCAAAGGCAAAATTACAACTGTGATCTTATCACAACCGCCATTTTGGGGGCAATTGTTAGGGCACGGAAATTTGACACTGTGGATACGTTATCCTGACATATGTTCTTGGATCAGTTATCCTTAGACAGATCCTGTCAGGATCAGTGGTCCTCAGTACTTGGTATTATTAACAATTGTTTCTTGTATGTAGGTTGTTATTAAATAAGTACAATGGCTCCAAGACTTATTCCACCGGATATCTCGCTATTGGATTTGTCAAACACGTGGTCAAATGGCTGTAACACATTTAGTGGGAGAAGTGGCGGATTTATAGGACTTCTTGTTGTGTCACAAATAACTGAGTACTGAGAATATGTTATTCTTGAAGACATGTCTGGATCAATTATCCTTCTGAAGAGTTCCAGAGCTATGTCAGGATCATGGATCCTCGGTATTTGGTGATGTTAACGGTTGTTTCTTATATGAAGGCTGATATTTATCAAGTGTAACGGCTAGAAGACCTGGTCTACCACCTATTTCGCAGCCTGAGTGATGGAGCACGTGGTCAAAGTTGCTGCTACGATTACATTCAAGATAAAGGCGGATTTTTAGGAAAATTAGTTCATAGTCATTAATATTAATAACTCCATTGAGTTATTATCTTTGATATATAATGGAGATTATGATCAGTTAGGAAACACATGTAATATTGTACACACTAGAGCTGAAACAAGCATTCTCTCTACACTAGCATACTTTGTAACCTCGATCATAAACTCCACCTCATTTGTAACCACCTTTTGTTTATTAATATAATCGACGGTGATAGTTTTCACCGTCCGGGGGTTTTTTGTGCCGGAGATCACGAAATCACATACTCCTCGGCCAAAGGTTACCTTGTTAATCATTGACTAAAGTAATTCAACCAAAGATTATCTCATTAATCCTTGACCGAAGCTATTTTACCAAAGATTACCTTGATAAGTTTTGATCGAAGTAAGACTATCTTGATTAAGGGCTTTTTCCCTCGTGATCAAACCTTTGTGTTCACCAATATTACGATTACTCACTTGTCATTATCAAGTTAGCACCTTACCTCACTTAACAGATTTGGATACTTGATCCTTAGCATATTTTTATCCAAAACAGGTCGAACCATCGAATCGGATCAGAAATACGGTCTTGGAGACTTCCAAACATTATTTTATGACTCCACGAAAGAATCGGGTCAATAATTATGCCCTGAATCCACCCTGCGGCCCGTTCGAAATTTTTCCAGTATTGCCAAAGGGGTATGTTCACCAAGCCGGAGGAAAAACTGAGTATGGGTCGAACCAATTAATCGGATCGGAAATTCGGTCTTGGAGACTTCCATACAATATTTTATGACCCTAAGAAAAAATCTAATTAATAATTATGCCCTGACTCCACCCCGCGGCCCGTTCGAAAATTTTCCAGTATTGCCAAAGGGGTATGTTCACCGAGTCGGAGGAAATACTGAGTATGGGTCGAACCACCGAATCAGATAAGAAATTCGGTCTAGGAGAATTCCATACATTATTTATGACCCTACGAAAGAATCGGATCACTAATTATTCCGTAACGCCAACCCGCAGCCCATTCGAATTTTAGCCACTATTGTTAAAGGGGTATGTTCACGTGCCGGAGGAAAAACTGTGTATGGTTCGAACCGCCTAATCAAATCAAAATTCGGTCTTGGAGACTTCCTTACAATACTTTATGGCCCTAAGAAGGAATCGGATTAATAATTATGCCCGGACGCCACCCCACGGCCCGTTCACCAAGCCGGAGGAAAAACTGTGTATGGGTCGCCCAATCGAATTGGATCGGAAATTCGGTCTTGGAGACTTTCATACAATATTTTATGACCTTACGAAAGAATCGGGTCAATAATTATGCCCTGACTCCACCCCGCGGCCCATTCGAAATTTTGACAGTATTGCCAAAGGGGTATGTTCACCGAGCCATAGGAAAAACTGAGTATGGGTCGAACCACCGAATCGGATCTTAAATTCGGTCTTGGAGACTTCCATACAGTATTTTATAACCCCACGAAAAAATCGGGTCAATAATTATGCCCTAACGCCACCCCGCGGCCCGTTCAAAATTTTGACAGTATTGCCAAAGAGGGTCGAACCATCGAATCGGAGTAAAAACTGAGTATGGGTCGAACCATCGAATCGGATCAGAAATTCGGTCTTGGAGACTTCCATAAAATATTTTATGACCCTACAAAAGAATCGGATCACTAATTATGCCCAAACGCCACCTCGCAGCCCGTTCGAATTTTAGCTACTATTGCCATAGGGGCATGTTCACGAGCCAGATGAAAAACTGAGATTGGGTCGAACCGCTGAGTCGGATCAGAAATTCGGTCATAGAGACTTCCATACAATATTTTATAACCCTAAGAAAGAATCGGATCAATAATTATGCCCTGAGGCCACCTCGCGGCCCGTTCGAAATTTTGTCAGTATTGCCAAAGGGGTATGTTCACCAAGCCGGTGGAAGAACTGAGTATGGGTCGAACCTCCGAATCGGATCGGAAATTCGGTCTTGGAGACTTCCATACAAAATTTTATGACCCTACGAAATAATCGGATCAATAATTATACCTTGACTCCACCCCGCGGCCCGTTCAAATTTTTCCAGTATTGCCAAAGGGGTATGTTCACCGAGCCGGAGGAAATACTGAGTATGGGTCGAACCACCGAATCAGATCAGAAATAATGTCTAGGAGAATTCCATACATTATTTTATAATCCTACGAAAGAATTGGATCACTAAGTATGCCGTAACGCCTTCCCGCAGCCCGTTTGAATTTTAGCCACTATTGCTAAAGGGGTATGTTCACATGCCGGAGGAAAATTGTGAATGGGTCGAACCGCTGAATCGGATTAGAAATTCGGTCTTAGAGACTTCCATACAATATTTTATGACCCTAAGAAAGAATTGTATGAATTATTACGCCCTGACGCCACCCCGCGGCGCGTTCGAAATTTTGCCAGTATTGCCAAAGGGGTATGTTCACCGAGCCGGATGAAAAACTGTGAATGGGTCGAACCGCCGAATCGAATCAAAAATTCGGTCTTGTAGACTTCCATACAATACTTTTTGACCCTAAGAAGGAATTGGATTACTAAATATGCACGGACGACACCCCGCGGCCCGTTCGAAATTTTACCAGTATTGCCTTAGGGGTATGTTAGCCGAGCCGGAGGAAAAACTGTGTATGGGTAGAACCATCGAATTGGATCAGAAATTCGGTCTTGGAGACTTTCATACAATATTTTATGACCCCACGAATAAATCGGGTCAATAATTATGCCCTGACTCCACCCCGCGGCCCGTTCGAAATTTTTCCAGTATTGCCAAAGGGGTATGTTCACCGAGCCGGAGGAAAAACTGTGTATGGGTCGAACCATCGAATTGGATCAGCAATTATGTCTTGGAGACTTCCTTACAATATTTTATTATCCCACGAAAGAATCGGGTCAATAACTATGCCCTGACTCCACCCCGCGGCCCGTTCGAAATTTTGACAGTATTGACAAAGAGGTATGTTCACCGAGCCGGAGGAAAAACTGAGTATGGGTCGAACCACCGAATCGGATCAAAAATTCGGTCTTGGAAACTTCCATAAAATATTTTATTGCCCTTCGAAAGAATCGGATCACTAATTATGCCCTGACGCCACCCCGCAGCCCGTTCGAATTTTAGCCATTATTGCCTTAAGGGCATGTTCACGAGCTAGAGGAAAAACTGAGAATGGGTCGCACCGCTGAGTCGGATCAGAAATTCTGTCTTGGAGACTTCCATACAATATTTTATGACCATAAAAAAGAATCGGATCAATAATTATGCCCTGACGCCACCTCACGGCCCGTTCGAAATTTTGCCATTATTGCCAAAGGGGTATGTTCACCGAGCCGGAGGAAAAACTGTGTATGGGTCGAACCATCGAATTGGATCAGAAATTCTGTCTTGGAGACTTACATTCAATACTTTATGATCCTAAAAAGAATCGGATCAATAATTATGCCCTGCGCCACCCCGCGACCCGTTTGAATTTTAGCCACTATTGCTAAAGGGTATGTTCACGAGCTAGAGGAAAAACCAAGCATGGGTCGAACCGCCCAATAGGAACAGAAATTCGGTCTTTGAGACTTACATACAATATTTTATGACCCTAAGAAAGAATCGGATCAACAATTATGTCATGACGCCACCACGCGTCCCGTTCGAAATTTTACCGGTATTGCCAAAGGGGTATGTTCACGGGCCGGAGGAAAAACTAAGAATGGGTCGAACCATCGAATCGGATCAGAAATATGGTCTTGGGGACTTCCATACATTATTTTATGACTCCACGAAAGAATCGGGTCAATAATTATGCCCTGACTCCACCCCGCGGCCCTTTCAAAATTTTGCCGTTATTGCCGAAGGGGTATGTTCACCAACCCGGTGGAAAAACTGAGTATGGGTCGAACCAATGAATCGGATCGGAAATTCGGTCTTGGAAACTTCCATACAAAATTTTATGACCCTACGAAAGAATCGGATCAATAATTATGCCCTGACTCCACCCCGCGGCCCGTTCGAAAATTTTCCAGTATTGTCAAAGGGGTATGTTCACCGAGCCGGAGGAAATACTGAGTATGGGTCGAACCACCCAGAAATTCGGTCTAGTAGAATTCCATACATTATTTTGTGACCCTACGAAAGAATCGGATCACTAATTATGCCGTAACGCCATCCCGTAGCTCGTTCGAATTTTAGCCACTATTGCTAAAGGGGTATGTTCACGTGCCGGAGGAAAATTATGAATGGGTCGAACAGCTGAATCGGATCATTAATTCGGTCTTGGAGACTTCCATACAACATTTTATGACCCTAAGAAAGAATTGGATGAATTATTACGCCCTGACGCCACCCCGCGGCTCGTTCGAAATTTTGCCAGTATTGCCAAAGGGGTATGTTCACCGAGCCGGAGGAAAAACTGTGTATGGGTCGAACCATCAAATTGGATCAGAAATTATGTCTTGGAGACTTCCATACAATATTTTATGACCCCCCGAAATAATCGGGTCATTAATTATGCCCTGACTCCACCCCGCGCCCCGTTCGAAATTTTGCCAGTATTGCCAAAGGGGTATGTTCACCGAGCCGGAGGAAAAACTGAGTATGGGTCGAACTACCGAATCGGATCTTAAATTCGGTCTTGGATACTTCCATACATTTATTTATTACCACGAAAGAATCAGATCAATAATTATGCCCTAACACCACCCCGTGGCCCGTTCGAAATTTTGACAGTATTGCCAAAGAGGTATGTTCACCGAGCCGGAGGAAAAACTGGGTATGGGTCAAACCACCGAATCGGATCAGAAATTCGGGTTTGGAGACTTCCAGAAAATATTTTTTGACCCTACGAAAGAATCGGATCACTAATTATGCCCTGACGCCACCCCGCTTCCTGTTCAAATTTTAGCCACTATTGCCAAAGGGGCATGTTAACGAGCCAGAGAAAAAACTGAGAATGGGTCGAACCGCTGAGTCGGATCAGAAATTCGGTCTTGGAGACTTCCATACAATATTTTATGACCCTAAGAAAGAATCGGATCAATAATTATGCCCTGACGCCACCTCGCGGCCCGTTCGAAATTTTGCCAGTATTGCCAAAGGGGTATGTTCACCAAGCTGGAGGAAATACTGAGTATGGGTCGAACCACCGAATCAGATCAGAAATTCGGTCTAGGAGAATTCCATACATTATTTTATGACCCCACAAAAGAATCGGATCACTAATTATGTCGTAACGCCATCCCGCAGCCCGTTCGAATTTTAGCTACTAATGCTATAGGGGAATGTTCACGTGCTGTAGGATAAACTGTGAATGGGTCAAACCGCTGAATCGGATCAGAAATTCGGTCTTGGGGACTTCCATACAATATTTTATGACCCTAAGAAACAATTGGATGAATTATTACGCCCTGACGCGACCCTGCGGCCCGTTCAAAATTTTACTAGTATTTCCAAAGTGGTATGTTCACCGAGCCGGAGGAAAAACTTTGAATGGGTCGAACCGCTGAATCGAATCAAAAATTTGGTTTTGGAGACTACCATACAATAATTTATGACCCTAAGAAGGAATCGGATTAATAATTATGACCGGACGCCACCCTGTGGCCCGTTCGAAATTATGCCAGTATTGCCAAAGGGGTATATTCACCGAGCCGGAGGAAAAACTGTGTATGGTTCGAACCATCGAAATGGATCAGAATGTCTGTCTTGGATACTTCCATACAATACTTTATGACCCTAAAAAGAATCGGATCAATAATTATTCCCTGACGCCACTCCGTGGCCCGTCCGAAATTTTCCCAGTATTGACAAAGTGGTAAGTCCACCGAGCTCGAGGAAAAAATGAGTATGGGTCGAACCACCGAATCGGATCAGAAATTCGTATTGTAGACTTCCATACAATATTTTATGACCCTAAGAAAAAATTGGATCTGCAATTATGCCCTAACACCGCCCCGCGGCCCGTTCAAAATTTTGCCAGTATTGCCAAAGGGGTATGTTCACATAACCGGAGGCAAAACTGAGTATATGGAGACTTCCATACAAATTTTATAACCCGACGAAAGAATCGGGTCAATAATTATGCCCTAACGCCACCCCGCGGCCCGTTTGAAATTTTGATTGTTTTGCCAAAGGGCTATGTTCACCGAGCCAGAGGAAAAACTGAGTATGGGTCGAACACCCGAATCGGATCATAAATTCGGTCTTGGAGACTTCAATAAAATATTTTATGACCCTAAGAATCGGATCACTAATTATGCCCTGACGCCACCCCGTAACTCGTTCGAATTTTAGCCACTATTGCCATACGGGCATTTTCTCGAGCAGAAGGAAAAGCTGAGTATGAGTCGAATCGCTGAGTCGGATCAGAAATTCGGTCATGGAGTCTTCCAAAAAATTTTTATGACCCTAAGAAAGAATCGGATCAATAGTCATGCCCTGACGCCACCCCGCGGCCCGTTCGAAATTTTTCCAGTATTGTCAAATGGTTATGTTCACCAAGCCGGAGGAAAAACTGAGTATGGGTCGAACCACCGAATCGGATCCGAAATTCGGTCATGGAGACTTCCATACAAAATTTTATGACCCTGCAAATGAATTGGATCAATAATTATGCCCTGACTCAACCCCGCGGCCCGTACGAAAATTTTCCAGTATTGCCAAAGGAGTATGTTCACCGAGCCGGCGGAAATACTGTATATGGGTCGAACCACCAAATCAGATCAGAAATTCGGTCTAGAAGAATTCCACACATTATTTTATGACCCTAAGAAAGAATCGGGTCAATAATTATGCCCAAACGCCACCTCACGGCCTGTTCGAAATTTTGACAGTATTGCCAAAGAAGTATGTTCACCGAGCCGGAGGAAAAACTGAGTATGGGTCGAACCACCGAATCGGATTAGAAACTTGGTCTTGGAGATTTCCATAAAATATTTTATGACCCTACGAAAGAATCGGATCACTAATTATGCCCTGACGCCACCCCGCAGCCCGTTCGAATTTTAGCCACTATTGCCATAGGGGCATGTTCACGAGCCAGAGGAAAAACTGAGAATGGGTCGAAACGCAGAGTCGGATCTCAAATTCGGTCATAGAGACATCTATACAATATTTTATAACCCTAAGAAAGAATCGGATCAATAATAATGCACTGACGCCACCTCGCGGCCAGTTCGAAATTTTGCCAGTATTGCCAAAGGGGTATGTTCACCAAGCCGGAGAAAAACTGAGTATGGGTCGAACCACCGAACCGGATCGGAAATTCGGTCTTGGAGACTTCCTTACAAAATTTTATGACCCTACGAAAGAATTAGATCACTAATTATGCCGTAACGCCATCCCGCAGCCCGTTCGAATTTTACCCACTATTGCTAAAGGGGTATGTTCACGTGCCGAAGTAAAAATTGTGAATGGGTCGAACCGCTGAATCGGATCAGAAATTCGGTCTTGGAGACTTCCATACAATATTTTATGACCCTAAGAAAGAATTGGATGAACTATTACGCACTGACGCCACCCCGCGGCCCGTTCGAAATTTTGACATTATTGGCAAAGAGGTATGTTCACCGAGCTGGAGGAAAAACTGATTATGGGTCGATAATCCGAATCGGATCAGAAATTCGGTCTTGGAGACTTCCGTAAAATATTTTATGACCCTACGAAAGAATCGGATCACTAATTATGCCCTGATGCCACCCCGCAGCCTGTTCGAATTTTAGCCACTATTGCCATACGAGCATGTTCACGAACCGGAGGAAAAACTGGGTATGGTTCGAACCGCTGAGTCGGATCTTAAATTCGGTCATGGAGACTTCCATACAATATATTATGACCCTAAGAAAGAATCGGATCAATTATTATGCCTTGACGCCACCCCGCGGCCCGTTCTAAATTTTGCCAGTATTGTCAAATGGGTATGTTCACCAAGACGGAGGAAAAATTGAGTATGGGTCGAACCACCGAATCGGATCCGAAATTCGGTCTTGGAGACTTCCATATAAAATTTTATAACCCTACAAATGAATCGGATCAATAATTATGCCCTGACTCCACCCCGCGGCCCGTTCGAAATTTTTCCAGTATTGCCAAAAGGGTATGTTCACCGAGCCGGAGGAAATACTGTATATGGGTCGAACCACCGAATCAGATCAGAAATTCGGTCTAGAAGAATTCCACACATTATTTTATGACCTTACGAAAGAATCGGATCACTAATTATGCCGTAACGCCACCCTGCGGCTCATTTTAATTTTGCCAGTATTGCCAAAGGGGTATGTTCACCGAGCCGGAGGAAAAACTGCGTATGGTTCGAACCGCCGAATCGAATCAAACATTCGGTCTTGGAGACTTTCATACAATATTTTATGACCCTAAGAAGGAATCGGATCAATAATTATGCCCTGACGCCACCCCGCGGCACGTTCGAAATTTTGCTAGTAGTGCCAAAGGGGTATGTTCACCGAGGTGGAGGAAAAATTGAGTATGGGTCGAACCACCGAATCGGATCATAAATTTGGTCTTGTAGACTTCCATACAATATTTTATGACTCTATGAAAGAATCGGATCAATAATTATGCCCTGACGCCACCCTGCTACCTGTTCGAAATTTTGCCAGTATTGCCAAAACGGTTTGTTCACTGAGATGGAGGAAAAACTGATTATGGGTCGAACCACCGAATCGGATCAGAAATTCGGTCTTGTAGACTTCCAAACAATATTTTATTACCCTATGAAAGAATCAGATTAATAATTATGCCCTAACTCCACACCGTGGCCCGTTCGAATTTTAGCCACTATTACCAAAGAGGCATGTTCACGAGCCGGAAGAAAAACTGATAATGTGTCGAACCGTTGAATCGGATCAGAAATTCCGTCTTGGAGACTTCCATATAATATTTTATGACCCTAAGATAGAATCAGATCGATAATAATGACCCGACGTCACCCCACGGCCTGTTCGAAATTTTGCCAGTATTGCCAAAGGGGTATGTACATAGAGTCGGAGGAAAAACTGAGTACGGGTCGAACCACCGAATCGGATCGGAAATTCGGTTTTGGTGACTTCCATACAATATTTTATGACCCTACGAAAGAATTGGATCAGAAATTATGCCCTGACACCACCACGCGGCTCGTCCGAAATTTTGCCAGTATTACCAAAAGGGTATGTACAACGAGCTGGAGAAAAAACCATTAAGGGTCGAACCACCGAATCGAATTCGAAATTCGGTCTTGCAGACTTCCACACAATACTTTATGACCCTAAGAAAAGAATCGGATCAATAATTATGCCCTGATGCCACACCACGTCCCGTTCGAAAAATTGCCAGTATTGCCAAATGGGTGTGTTCACTGAGATGGAGGATAAACTAAGTATGGGTCGAACCACCGAATCGGATCAGAAATTCGGTCTTGTAGACTTCCATACAATAGTTTATGGCCCTAAATATGAATCGGATCAATAATTATGGCCTGACGCCACCCCGCGGCCCGTTCAAAATTTTGCCAGTATTGCTAAAGGGGTATGTTCACGAGCCGGAGGAAAAACTGAGAATGGGTCGAACCGCTGAATCAGATTGGAAATCCGGTCTTGTAGACTTTCATACAATATTTTATGACCCTAAGAAAGAATCAGATCAATAATTATGCCCTGACGCCACCCCGCAGCCCGTTCGAATATTTTCCACTATTGTTAAAGATGTTTGTTCTTGAGCCGGAGGAAAAACTGAGAATGGGTCGAACCGCTGAATTGGATCAGAAATTCGGTCTTGGAGACTTCCATACAATATTTTATGACCCTAAGAAAGAATTTGATGAATTATTACGTCTTGACGCCACCCCGTGGCCCGTTCGAAATTTTGCCAGTACTGCTAAAGGGGTATGTTCACCGAGCCAGAGGAAAACTGAGTATGGGTCGAACCGCCGATTCGAATCAAAAATTCGGTCTTGGAGACTTCCATACAATACTTTATGACTCTAAGAAGGAATCGGATCAATAATTATGCCCTGACGCCACCCCGCGACCCGTTCGAAATTTTGCCTGTATTGCCAAAGGTGTATGTTCACCGAGATGGAGGAAAACAGAGTATGGGTCGAACCACCGAATTGGATCATAAATTTGGTCTTCTAGACTTACATAAAATATTTTATGACCCTATGAAAGATTCGGAATAATAATTATGCCCTGACTCCACCACGCGGCCGGTTCGAATTTTTGCCCTATTGCCAAAGAGGCATGTTCACGAGCCGGAGGAAAAACTGAGAATGGGTCGAACCGCTGAATCGGATCAGTAATTCGGTCTCGGATACTTCCATAAAATATTTTATGACCCTAAGAAATAATCGGATTAATAATTATGCCCCGACGTCACCCCGTGGCCAGGTCTAAATTTTCCCAGTATTGCCAAAGGGGTATGTTCTCCAAGCCGGAGGAAAAACTGATGGGTCGAACCACCGAATCAGATCGAAAATTCGGTCTGGGAGACTTCCATATAATATTTTATGACCCTACGATAGAATTGGATCACTAATTATGCCCTGACACCACCCCGCAGCCCGTTCGAATTTTTGCCACTATTGCCATAGGGGCATGTTCACGAGCAAGAGGAAAAACTGAGAATGGGTCGAAACGTTGAGTCGGATCAGAAAATCGATCATGGAGACTTCCATACAATATTTTATGACCCTAAGAAAGAATCGGATCAATAATAATGCACTGACGCCACCTCGCGGCCAGTTCGAAATTTTGCCAGTATTGCCAAAGGGGTATGTTCACCAAGCCGGAGAAAAACTGAGTATGGGTCGAACCACAGAATCGGATCGGAAATTCGGTCTTGGAGACTTCCATACTAAATTTTATGACCCTACGAAAGAATCGGATCACTAATTATGCCGTAACACCATCCCGCAGCCCGTCGAATTTTACCCACTATTGCTAAAGAGGTATGTTCACGTGCCGGAGGAAAAACTGTGAATGGGTCGAACCGCTGAATCGGATCAGAAATTCGGTCTTGGAGACTTCCATACAATATTATATGACCCTAAGAAATAATTTGATGAATTATTACGCCTTGACGCCACCCCGTGGCCCGTTCGAAATTTTGCCAGTACTGCCAAAGGGGTATGTTCACCGAGCCGGAGGAAAACTGAGTATGGGTCGAACCGCCGATTCGAATCAGAAATTCGGTCTTGGAGACTTCCATACAATACTTTATGACTCTTAGAAGGAATCGGATCAATAATTATGCCCTGACGCCACCCCGCGACCCGTTCGAAATTTTGCCAGTATTGCCAAAGGTCTATGTTCACCGAGATGGAGGAAAACAGAGTATGGGTCGAACCACCGAATTGGATCATAAATTTGGTCTTCTTGACTTACATAGAATATTTTATGACCCTATGAAAGATTCGGATTAATAATTATGCCCTGACTCCACCACGCGGCCGGTTCGAATTTTTGCCCTATTGCCAAAAAGGCATGTTCACGAGCCGGAGGAAAAACTGAGAATGGGTCGAACCGCAGAATCGAAAAAAAATTCGGTCTTGGAGACTTTCATACAATACTTTATGACCCTAAGAAGGAATCGGATCAATAATTATCCCCTGACGCCACCCCGCGGCACGTTCGAAATTTTGCTAGTATTGCCAAAGGGTTATGTTCACCGAGGTGGAGGAAAAACTGAGTTTGGGTCGAACAACCGAATCGGATCATAAATTCGTTCTTGTATACTTCCATACAATATTTTATGACTCTAAGTAAGAATCGGATAAATAATTATGCCCTGACGCCACCCCGCTACCTGTTCGAAATTTTGCCAGTATTGCCAAAGCGGTATGTTCACATAGATGGAGGAAAAACTGAATATGGGTCGAACCACCGAATCGGATCAGAAATTCGGTCTTGTAGACTTCCAAACAATATTTTATTACCCTATGAAAGAATCGGATTAATAACTATGCCCTGACTCCACACCGCGGCCCGTTCGAATTTTAGCCACTATTACCAAAGAGGCATGTTCACGAGCCGGAGGAAAAACTGATAATGGATCGAACCGCTGAATCGGATCAGAAATTCCGTCTTGGAGACTTCCATATAATATTTTATGACCCTAAGATAGAATCGGATCAATAATAATGACCCGGCACCACCCCACGGCCCGTTCGAAATTTTGCCAGTATTGCCAAAGGGGTATGTACATAGAGTCGGAGGAAAAACTGAATATGGGTCGAACCACCGAATCGGATCGGAAATTCGGTTTTGGTGACTTCTATACAATATTTTATGACCCTACGAAAGAATTGGATCAGAAATTATGCCCTGACGCCACCACGCGGCTTGTCCGAAATTTTGCCAGTATTGCCAAAAGGGTATGTACAACGAGCCGGAGAAAAAACTAGTAAGGGTCAAACCACCGAATCGGATTAAAAATTCGGTCTTGCAGACTTCCACACAATACTTTATGACCCTAAGAAAAGAATCGGATCAATAATTATGCCCGGATGCCACCCCACGGCCCGTTCGTAAAATTGCCAGTATTGCCAAATGGGTGTGTTCGCTGAGATGGAGGATAAACTGAGTATGGGTCGAACCATCGAATCGGATCAGAAATTCGGTCTTGTAGACATCCATACAATAGTTTATGACCCTAAATATGAATCGGATCAATAATTATGCCCTGACGCCTCCCCGAGGCCCGTTTTAAATTTTGCCAGTATTGCCAAAGGGGTATGTTCACGAGCCGGAGGAAAAACTGAGAATGGGTCGAACCGCTGAATCGGATTAGAAATCCGGTCTTGGATACTTCCATACAATATTTTATGACCCTAAGAAAGAATCAGATCAATAGTTATGCCCTGACGCCACCCCGCGGCCCGTTCGAATTTTTGCCACTATTGTTAAAGAGGTATGTTCATGAGCCGGAGGAAATACTGAGAATGGGTCGAACCGCTGAATTGGATCAGAAATTCGGTCTTGGAGACTTCCATACATTATTTTATGACCCTAAAAACGAATAAGATCAATAATTATGCCCTGACGCCACCCCGCGGCTCGTTCGAATTTTTGCCACTATTGTTAAAGAGGTATGTTCATGAGCCGGAGGAAAAACTGAGAATGGGTCGAACCGCTGAATTGGATAAGAAATTCGGTCTTGGAGACTTCCATACAATATTTTATGACCCTAAGAAAGAATTGGACGAATTATTATATTGGTGCATAAATGTCAGTAGTTCATAGTCTAGTGTCTGTAATTGAGTCTGTAGTGATTAATTATGTTTTATATGTTTAAGCGAAGTTACTGACAAGTTCGCTGTTTAGGCGAACTTGTTAGTCAAGCGAAGTTGTGGACAACTTCGCCTGAACATGCAAGGCGAAGTTGTCGTGTATATATATTCCTAGGTTACGGTTTGTTTAAGTTGTTCATCGAGTTGTTCAAGTTATCGTATACAGACGTGTGTGAGTCGAGAGACGTGTATTCAGTGATTATATCACGTGTTCGGTTATAATATAACGTGTTTTGTTTATTCGTATCGTGTGTTTGTTTGATTCGTGTTCTACACTCGTAACGACCTACGCAGGGATTCCGCACCTGTGTAGATTGAGATATCACGTGCAGATCCATCCAGGGAACCTACAATTGGTATCAGAGCTATTGCTCGATTTTGTGGTTCGGGATATTCACGCGGGTGTAGAAATCGTCCCGTTTCGACTATTCTCGGGACGTGTTTTTTGTGTTTTTGTGTCATTCTTACCTCCTAACATCGTATGCTACCCTTTACACCGTCAAAAACCTCGAAAAATCCAGATTCCAGATCTGCAGAAACTTGGTGTTCATCAGGCGAAGTTGCCGTCACTGTTCGAAGGGTTTCGGCGAAGATATAAGGTTAAGCGAAGTTATCCACAACTTCGCCTACCTTCTCAAGTTCGCCTAACTCAAGAGAAGTTCTCCACAACATCGCCTGAACATGCCAGTATTGGGCTATTATAGGTTCTTTAATGTACTTAACTGCTTCTAGGCCTGATATTATGTTTGCAGTTTGTCTTTGTGCTCGTTTTAAGGCAAACCCAAAGGAATCTCACATGAAGGGTGTGAAGAGGATCTTGCGGTATCTCAAAGGCAAACCAAAGCTGGGGTTGTGGTACGCAAAAGGAGGAGACTTGGAGTTGGTCGCTTACACAGATTCTGATTATGGAGGGTGCAATCAGAGTCAAAAGTCAACTACTGGAGGATGTCAGTTTCTAGGAGGCAGATTAGTGTCCTGGCAATGCAAGAAGCAGACATCAGTCGCCATTTCAACATGTGAGGCAGAATACATGGCAGCATCCAACTGCTGCTTCCAGGTTCTGTGGATTCAACAACAGTTACGCGACTATGGTCTGAATTTCTCACTTACTCCAATTTGTATTGATAACACTGTTGCGATCTCAGAAACTAACAATCCCGTTAAGCACAGTAAAACTAAACATATTGACATACGTCATCATTTTATACGGGATTGTGCTGAGAAGAAACTGATTAAGCTCGAAAAGGTTGATACGCTAGATAATTTCTCTGATTTATTTACTAAAGCGTTTGACAAATCAAGATGTCAAAACCTTGTTGAGCTGAACGGGATGATCAATCCCGAGTAACCATGCTTTTTATCTTCGTTTAAAAAAAAAACGTCACTATCGCTTAAAACTATGTCGGTTACCTCAGTTTGATGGACATATCTTTGGATATGTTTGGTCCTCATTTTCTACTTGTAGAGTTTGAGGGTTGCCATTAACCAGATGACTAAATGTGACCGGGGCGGTTTATGATGTGTTTTCATTCTTTCGCTGAAAATTAGTCAATCATACTTAGTTAGAAGGACACATACTAGTATGTGGTCGGTCCAGTTGATCCATTGGATCTTCAGGATTGCCGTTTACCTGAAGACTTTGACTTGATCGGGGCGATTGAAGTTAAATTTTTTTTAAGGGAAATGAAATTATTTTTCAAGTCTACTACTTCGTGAGAAGTTCATTTGCTATGTTTAACAGAAAATTGATCCAACCTTGGAAAATGATACATATACTGATTCTGTGTGCTTAACTAGTGAAGTTATTAGGCTTAAAAGGCTTTAGAACAGTCATTGTATGTCATGGTAGCTTTTTATGGTGCGTAAAAGTAGATGTGATACAAACTAAATCTACTCGATTTTACGTGGAAACTCCTTAAGAATTTTGCATGTCTTCATATATATCTTTCCGAATGATAGGCAGAAAAGCGATTACCCAGTCATACACGAGCCTGTTAGTGTTCTGATTCCCGTGAAGAAAGCGTGTCAAGAGACTGCAGTGATCCAGATTCGGGACTTGCAGTTGTTCTCTATATGTTTGTTAAAAAAAAAAAAAAATTTAAGTCATTGAGACATTCTTTAACTTAAAATGTCAATCATGATGTAAGAAAGAGAACGGGAAGCAGAGTCTAAAGATCGAAGAATACTTACAACTTAATCATACACTACGGGTAGAAATCAATTCGGGGTGACTTGGGGAAAGCCAAATACGCTTTGAGAATAGATAGGAGGCATCATAATCTCTGAGTTGTTGCCCACTTAATTTTTGAGCTTAATTGAACTTAACTCGTATCACAGAAACGATGAAAACCATCTTAAGTTATTTACCTGCCTACAACCTGTTTCTTTATGTCATAATACAGCTAAACACGGATCTATGTGACAGTCACGTAGTTAGTATGATTCCTGTTCGGATCTTTTCTAAAACATGGTAGTCTCTGTCTAGACTGAAATTTGATCCCTTATACTTTAATTTTTAAAAGTTATTCGTATTTATGTAGTTGTTGATTTTATACTTGGTTACTTAGTCTTGATCGTGTCATGTAACTCTTTAAGGAAGTTTTAAAACTTAATTGCAAATTGTTCAAATTATAGGGGTTGATTTTGTAAAATTTGATATATCAGCGAACTTGTGAATAACTTCGCCCTAGGCGAAGTTATCCACAACTTCGCCTGAGTAACTCCGCCCCTATATAAAGAATACTTGAAGTCAAACAGTATCATTTTCACAGCGAACTTATCTCCTTAAACCCTAAGCGAACTTCTCGATCACTTTCGCGAAGTTATCTGTCGATTCGTCTGGGTTTATCTTTCTTCGATTTCAAACCGATTTAAAGGTTTGTTGGGTCATTATATCGAATAATCCATGTTCATTGATGTTAATCTGAGGTCGTTTCGACCTGTTTCTTGACCTCGGTCGGTCGACCCTTATTACCGGATTTTCAAACTTGTTTTTACGTGTTCATAAACAACCTGAACGTCTAGACCATCATAAATCGAGTTTTACAGAGTCCACAATCGTTAAATTCACCAACTGCACGTCGTTTCGTAAACCTAACAGTCGCCGTTTCAGATTCAGGCAAACTTAAGGATTAGGCGAAGTTATCCGCAACTTCGCCTGAGGCGATGTTGTGGTGAGGCGAAGTTATCATTAACTTCGCCTGGACCTTTTTTATTAGTTATTAGACGAACTTAAAGATGAAGCGAAGTTGTTCCCAACTTCGCCCCACCTTTAACTTCGCCTATACAGATTTTATCACAACTTCGCTCATGGTAACAAGCGAACTTGTGTTATGCCTTAACATTTATCTAACTTGGTTCGTTTGTTGCAGATATGGCTGCTGTTGCAGGTGCTGGAAGTGCTGGTGGCGATGATGGGGGAGATAATCAAAGGCAGTTCTTCCCGGGTCATAATATGTATATTACGTTAGACCCAGATGCGAGTGGTGTGGAGGATTACCGCGAAATCATCACTTTCCTCCTTCGCTCGCGGATATTCCACGCGATTATAACTACTCTGCCGATATCCTTACCCAATATTGAGGATTTTTGGCAGACGGTGGAATACGATTGCCGCGTTGAGCCCCCGGTTATGCGAGCAACCGTCAACAATCAAGAAGTTCAGTTCTCTTCTAAACAAATCCGGGCGGCTTTACGTTTCGGTAATGAGACCAGGGATGACCCGACGGACTTTGTGGCTCCTTTCCGAGATGGAGCGTTTTTACGAATGGGCTATTCTGGCCCGTTGGGCGATACACAAAGAAGGAAGGGTTTCCTACTCGATCAGTGGCGCTTTCTCATGCACGTCATGATTGTTTGTAGGTCTGGGAGAAAGGCGGGCACTGACGGGATGGTAGGGACCATGCAGTCGGCGATGACTGCTCTGACTTATAACAAACGTTATAGCTTCAGTCAGATGGTCTTCTATGAGATCGATAGACAAAGACGGGCAGTGGCGCGTGAGAGGTTCATCATGTATCCAAGATTCATCCAGATGATCTTGAACCATGTGGCTCCAAATCTACCTCAGCGCCGCCCTATCAGATACGTGGAAAGTGTGAACAAACGTATCTTCGCCCAATGCAGAACTTCGAGTGCTAGGAGCAAGCCTGAACTGCGTCCTAGGCATACTCCACTGTTTGGGTGTTTAATCAACCCGGAGTATGTTCCTGCTAATGGGGACGAGTTTAGAGATCCTCAACCACAACAGGCGGGAGCACCTCAAGCTGTACCTGTTGCGCCTGTTGTGTCAGCTGAAGAAGAAGTTGACCTTGACACTGCTTTTGGCGGCCAAGGATTTTTTGACATGGACCGACTTGATCTTCAAGAAAATATACAGGTCTCGGTTCCACAGAGTACGGGAGTAAATGTTACTAGAGCAGCTACGACGGTGGCTGACTCAGATTTTGATGATGTAATGGATGAGGCAAGACGTATGATGGTGACTCAAGAGAGGACGTATGGGTAGAGAAAGAGGACAGATGATGACAGTGAGTCAGAAGAAGAAGAAGACATTCATAAGTTGATCAGACGTTCTAGAATGGACAGGATAGGTGCAGGTAGGGGAGCTGGTGAGAGCTCTAGAGTAGTACGTTTTGCTCCGCCCGCACTGTCCGGTATGTCAATTGTCCCTACGACATTACAGGTCACAAGGCCAAGCGCCACGGATGTACCCGTGGTGGCTACATCATCATCTATTGGCCTCCCATCTATCACACTCCAGCTGATGACTCCAGATATTGTATCGTTGCCGCCTCCAACGCTTACTCCGTCGGAGGTTGTTGTACAGGTTATTGAGTCGACAGTGGTTCACACTGCAGGGTTGTCGGTCACGATACCACCTGCGGTTACGTCCACAACTACTTCTGATGTCCCGGTTACATTTGAAATCCCACCTCAGTTCAATCAAGACATATCTCACATGAGGTTCGATTTCGATGCAACCCTATCAGACTCGGAGAGAATAGCTGCACTGGAACGGGTCGTGGCAGAGCAATCTAGGATCAATCTTATCCAGACCCAAGCTATTCAGCGCCTAGTAGCAGAAAATCAACTACAGTCGTCCCTCCTGGTTGAGCATGGAAAAATTATAGATGCTATGAAAGAGTTCTTGGCATCTCAGGGGGAGACGAGTTGTAAAGGCGACGAGCTCAGGACAAAGAAGAAGAATGACAGAGACGATGATCCCAATGCATCGAAAGGTGCAGGTGGTGAGTGGCCAAGAACTACTCAAGCTCTTGGGACTTCCACAGCTCAGGGGGAGTCTGCAGGTGCAGCTGGTGGTGATGAGGTGGTGATGGTAGATGATGAGGAGATGGGAGATGATGTGATCGATGCCTTGAAGGAGTTGGATGATGATATGTTCGATGTTGATGATGTGTGTGATGATGATGTGCTGCCATTAGAAGAAATTGAGAAGATTGGTGCACAGATAGTGATAGAAGATGATGTTGAAGAGGGTGAGATAGTTGATGAGAATGTTGAACACGAGATCCCTGAAGTTGAAAAGTCGAATGTATGTGAAGATACAGCAGTTGATGATACAGAATGGGAGGAGCAGCCTAGATGGAAGGAAGGCTATGCTCATTGGTTTATCAAAACGAAGAAGCCAGTGGTACCTAAAATGTTCAAGAAAAGTTATAATATTAAAGGGTACGCTGAGTCAAAGAAAGGCATTATCTGTTGGTTATATGATGAACAGCTAAAAGTGTTCGTGGTGAAAAGATATGATGGGATCCAATACTTTAAGAGGACGTTGAGGTCTCTCAATACATTGCCTGAATGTGAGGTGAAGGATTTGGCTAGATTGGGGTTGATTAATAGAAGCGACGACAACATGGCGAGAGTTATTGGGAAAATCGCGTGGAAAGAACGTATTAAAGAAAAGAAGTTTGAGTTATTAAAGCCACAGAAAGGAAAGCTAGTGGAAGATAAGGAAAGAGGAATGAGAGCAGATGGCAAGCCATGGATGGTGATGAAGTACAAATCGATCCGATGCATTAAGGAGGTTCCAGTGAAGACTATGCCTCAAGATGTGTTGAAGAATCTTAAATGGTGGTATGTGGATTGCCAGACTGCTGAAGCCGTGATGGAAGACGAAGATGAACAAGAAGTGCTAAGAGTGTATGATCCGATGCATCTTGTTAATTTTTCGAAAGCTGATCTGCAGGTGTTAAATGAAAAGAAGATATTTTATATTCCTGCTTGGAAAGACTAAGCGAGGAAATATCAGCGAGTAGCCACAGTATGCGTGAGAGAAGGAGTACATGCATGAAGACCAAGAGATTGAAGATTACAAGACACGTGCTTAAAGATCAAGACATGAAGCTACTGCCAAGGGGGAGTCTGTTGGTGCATAAATGTCAGTAGTTCATAGTCTAGTGTCTGTAATTGAGTCTGTAATGATTAATTATGTTTTATATGTTTAAGCGAAGTTACTGACAAGTTCGCTGTTTAGGCGAACTTGTTAGTCAAGCGAAGTTATGGACAACTTCGCCTGAACATGCCAGGCGAAGTTGTCGTGTATATATATTCCTAGGTTACGGTTTGTTTAAGTTGTTCATCGAGTTGTTCAAGTTATCGTATACAGACGTGTGTGAGTCGAGAGACGTGTATTCAGTGATTATATCACGTGTTCGGTTATAATATAACGTGTTGTGTTTATTCGTATCGTGTGTTTGTTTGATTCGTGTTCTACACTCGTAACGACATACGCATGGATTCCGCACCTGTGTAGATTGAGATATCCCGTGCAGATCCATCCAGGGAACCTACATATTACGCCTTGACGCCACCACGTGGCCTGTTCGAAATTTTGCCAGGATTGCCAAAGGGGTATGTTCACCGAGATGGAGGAAAACCGAGTATGGGTCGAACCACCGAATCGGATCAGAAATTCGGTCTTGTAGACTTCCAAACAATATTTTATTACCCTATGAAAGAATCGGATTAATAATTATGCCCTGACTCCACACCGCGGCCCGTTCGAATTTTAGCCACTATTACCAAAGAGGCATGTTCACGAGCCAGAGGAAAAACTGATAATGGATCGAACCGCTGAATCGGATCAGAAATTCCGTCTTGGAGACTTCCATATAATATTTTATGACCCTAAGATAGAATCGGATCAATAATAATGACCCGGCACCACCCCACGGCCCGTTCGAAATTTTGCCAGTATTGCCAAAGGGGTATGTACATAGAGTCGGAGGGAAAACTGAATATGGGTCGAACCACCGAATCGGATCGGAAATTCGGTTTTGGTGACTTCTATACAATATTTTATGACCCTATGAAAGAATTGGATCAGAAATTATGCCCTGACGCCACCACGCGGCTTGTCCGAAATTTTGCCAGTATTGCCGAAAGGGTATGTACAACGAGCCGGAGAAAAAACTAGTAAGGGTCAAACCACCGAATCGGATTAAAAATTCGGTCTTGCAGACTTCCACACAATACTTTATGACCCTAAGAAAAGAATCGGATCAATAATTATGCCCGGATGCCACCCCACGGCCCTTTCGAAAAATTGCCAGTATTGCCAAATGGGTGTGTTCACTGAGATGGTGGATAAACTGAGTATGGGTCGAACCATCGAATCGGATCAGAAATTCGGTCCTGTAGACATCCATACAATAGTTTATGACCCTAAATATGAATCGGATCAATAATTATGCCCTGACGCCTCCCCGAGGCCCGTTTAAAATTTTGCCAGTATTGCCAAAGAGGTATGTTCACGAGCCGGAGGAAAAACTGAGAATGGGTCGAACCGCTGAATCGGATTAGAAATCCGGTCTTGGATACTTCCATACAATATTTTATGACCTTAAGAAAGAATCAGATCAATAGTTATGCCCTGATGCCCCCCCGCGGCCCGTTCGAATTTTTGCCACTATTGTTAAAGAGGTATGTTCATGAGCCGGAGGAAAAACTGAGAATGGGTCGAACCGCTGAATTGGATCAGAAATTCGGTCTTGGAGACTTCCATACATTATTTTATGACCCTAAGAAAGAATAAGATCAATAATTATGCCCTGACGCCACCCCGCGGCCCGTTCGAATTTTTGCCACTATTGTTAAAGAGGTATGTTCATGAGCCGGAGGAAAAACTGAGAATGGGTCGAACCGCTGAATTAGATAAGAAATTCGGTCTTGGAGACTTCCATACAATATTTTATGCCTCTAAGAAAGAATTGGATGAATTATTACGCCTTGACGCAACCACGTGGCCTGTTCGAAATTTTGCCAGGATTGCCAAAGGGGTATGTTCACCGAGATGGAGGAAAACCGAGTATGGGTCGAACCACCGAATTGGATCATAAATTTGGTCTTCTAGACTTACATACAATATTATATGACCCTATGAAAGATTCGGATTAATAATTATGCTCTAACTCCACCAAACGGCCGGTTCGAATTTTTGCCACTATTGCCAAAGAGGCATGTTCACGAGCCGGAGGAAAAAGTAAGAATGGGTCGAACCGCTGATTCGGATCAGTAATTCGGTCTTGGAGACTTACATACAATATTTTATGACCCTAAGAAAGAATCGGATTAATAATTATGCCCCGACGCCACCCCGCGGCCTGTTTGAAATTCTGCCAGTATTGCCAAAGGGGTATGTTCACCAAGCCGGAGGAAAAACTGAGTATGGGTCGAACCACCGAATCGGATCGGAAATTCGGTCTGGGAGACTTTCATACAATATTTTATAACCATACGAAAAAATCGCCTCAATAATTATGCCCTGACTCCACCCCGCGGCCCGTTCAGTATTGCCAGAGGGGTATGTTCACCGAGCCGGAGGAAATACTGAGGATGAGTCGAACCACCGAATCAGATCAGAAATTCGGTCTAAGAGAATTCCATACATTATTTTATAACCCTACGAAAGAATCGGATCACTAATTATGCCCTAACGCCAACCCGCAGCCCATTCGAATTTTGGACACTATTGCTAAAGAGGTATGTTCACGAGCCGGAGGAAAAACTGAGAATGGGTGGAACCGCTGAATCGGATCATATATTCGGTCTTGGTGACTTCCATACTATAAATTATGACCTTAAGAAAGAATTGAATGAATATTTACGCCCAGACGCCACCCCGCGTCCCGTTCGAAATTTTTCCCGTATTGCCAAAGGGGTATGTTTACCGAGCCGGAGGAAAAACTGTGTATGGGTCGAACCGCCGAATCGAATCAGAAATTCAGTCTTTAAGACTTCCATACAATACTTTATGACCAAAAGAAGGAATCAGATCAATAATTATGCCCTGACGCCACCCTGCCGCCAGTTCGAAATTTTACCAGTATTGCCAAAGGGGTATGTTCACCGAGATGGAGTAAAAACTGAGTATGGGTCGAACCACCAAATCGGATCATAAATTCGGTCTTGTTAACTTCCATACATTATTTTATGACCCAACAAAAGAATCGGATCAGTAATTATGCCATGACGGCAACCCACTGCTCGTTCGAAGTTTTGCCAATATTGCAAAATGGGTATGTTCACCGAGATGGAGGAAAAACCGATAATGGGTCGAACCACCGAATCGGATCAGAAATTCGGTCGTGTAGACTTCCAAACAATATTTAATGACCCTATGAAAGAATCTGAGTAATAATTATGCCCTGACTCAAGCCAGCGGCCCGTTCGAGTTTTAGCCACTATTGCCAAAGAGGCATGTTCACGAGCCGGAGGAAAAACTGAGAATGGGTCGAACCGCTGAATCGAATCAGAAATTCGGTCTTGGAGACTTCCATACAATGTTTTATGACCCTACGAAAGGAAGAATCGGATCAATAATTATGCCCCAAAGCCACCCCGTGACTCGTTTGAAATTTTGCCATTATTGACAAAGGGGTATGTTCACAGAGTCGGAGGAAAAACTGAGTATGGGTCGAACCACCGAATCGGATCAGAAATTCGGTCTTGGTGACTTCCATACAATATTTTATGACCCTACGAAAGAATCGGATCAATAATTATGCCCTGACGCCACCACGCGGCTCGTCCGAAATTTTGCCAGTATTGCCAAAAGGGTATGTACACCGAGCCGGAGAAAAAACAAGTAAGGGTCGAACCACCGAATCGGATTAAAAATTTGGTCTTGGAGACTTCCACACAATACTATTTGACCCTAAGAAATAATCGGATCAATAATTATGCTCTGACGCCACCCATCGGCCCGTTCGAAAATTTGCCAGTATTGCCAAAGGGGTATGTTCACAAAAATGGAGGAAAACCTGAGTATGGGTCGAACCACCGAATCTGATCAGAAAATCATTCTTTAGAAACTTCCATACAATATTTTATGACCCTATGAAAGAATCGGATTAATAATTATGTCCTAACTCCACTCTGCGGCTCGTTCGAATTTTAGCAACTATTGCCAAAGAGGCATGTTCACGAGCCGGAGGAAAAACTGAGAATGGGTCAAACCGCTGAATCGGATCAAAAATTCGGTTTTGGAAACTTCCATAAAATATTTTATGACCCTAAGAGAGAATCGGATCAATAATTATGCCCCGACGCCACCCCGGGTCATGTTCGAATTTTGCCAGTATTGCCAAAGGGGTATGTTCCCCAAGCCGGGGGAAAAACTGAGTATGGGTCGAACCACCAAATCGTTTTGGATATTCTGTCTTGGAGACTTCAATACAATATGTCTTGACCCTAAGAAAAAATCGGATCAATATATATGCCCTGACTCCACCCCTCGGCTCGTTCGAAATTTTTCCAGTATTTCCAAAGGGGTATGTTCACCGAGCCGTAGAAAAAACTGAGTATGGGTCGAACCACCGAATCGGATCATAAATTCGGTCTAGGAGACTTCCATACAATATGTTATGACCCTACGAAAAAATCGGATCATTAATTATGCCCTGACGACTCCCCGCAACCCGTTCGAATTTTAGCCACTATTACCAAAGTGGTATGTTCAAGAGACGGAGGAAAATCTGAGAATGGGTCGAAAAACCGAATCAGATCAGAAATTCGGTCTTTGATACTTCCATACAATACTTTTTGAACCTAAGAAAGAATCGAATCAATATTTATGCCCTGACGACGCCCCGTGGCCCGTTCGAAATTTTGCCAGTATTGACAAAGGAGTATGTTCACCGAGCCAGAGGAAAAACTGTGTATGGGTCGAACCACCGAATCGAATCAGAAATTCGGTCATGAATACTTCCATACAATACTTTATGACCCTGAGAAAGAATCGGATAAATAATTATGCACCTAACGCCACCTCGCGGTCCGTTCGAAATTTTGCCAGTACTGCCAAATGGGTTTGTTCACCGAGCTAGAGGAAAAAAACTGAGTACGGGTCGAACCACCGAATCGAATAAGAAATGCGGTCTTGGTAACTTCCATAAAATATTTAACGACCCTACGAAAGAATCGGATCAATAATTATGCCGTGACGCCGCCTCGCAGTCCATTCGAAATTTTGCTAGTATTGCCAAAGGGGTATGTTCACGGAGCCGGAAAAAACTAGTATTGGTCGAACAACCAAATCGGATCAGAAATTCGGCTTGGAGACTTCCATATAATACTTTATCACCATAAGAAAGAATTTGATCAATATATATGCCCAGACGCCACCCCGCGGCCCGTTCGAAATTACGCCAGTATTGCCAAAGGGGTATGTTCACCGAGCCGGAGGAAAAACTGAGTATGGGTCGAATCACCGAATCGGATCAGAAATTCGTTCTTGGAGACTTACGTACAGTATTTGATGACCCTATGAAAGAATCAGATCAATAATTATGCCCTAACGCCACCCCACGGCCCGTTCGAAATTTTACTAGTATTAACAAAGGGTTTGTTCACCGAGCCGGAGGAAAAACTGAGTATGGGTCAAACCGCCGAATTGAATCATAAATTCGGTCTTAGAGACTTCCCTACAACAGGTTATGACGCTAAAGGGGTATGTTTACCGATATGGAAGAAAAACTGTGTATGGAAAGAACCACCGAATCGGATAAGAAATTTGGTCTGGTAGACTTCCATACTATATTTTATGACCTTACGAAAGAATCGAATCAATTATTATGCCCAAACGCCACCCCGCCGACCGTTCGAGCTTTTGCCAGTATTGCCAAATGGGTATGTTCACCGAGCCGGAGGAAAAACTGTGTATGGGTCGAACCGCCGAATCGAATCAGGAATTCGGTCTTGGAGACTTCCATACAATACTTTATGACCCTGAGAAAGAATCGGATCAATAATTATGCCCAAACGCCACCCCGCGGCCCGTTCGAAATTTTGCCAGTATTGCAAAGGAGTATGTTCACCTAGATCAAGGAAAAACTGAGTATGGTTCGAACCACCGAATCGGATCAGAAATTCGGTTTTGTAGACTTCCATACAATATTTTATGACTCTATGAAACAATCGGATCAATAATTATGCCCCGACGCCACCCCGCGGCCCGTTCGAAATTTTGCCAGTATTGTCAAAGGGGTATGTTCACCGAGCCGGAGGAAAAACTGAGTATGGGTCGAATCAGCGAGCCGGATCAAAAAAACTGAGAATGGGTCGAACCACTGAATCGGATCAAAAATTCGGTCTTGGTGACTTCCATACAATACTTTATGACCCTAAGAAATAATCGGATCAATATTTATGCTCTGACGCCACCCTGCGGCCCGTTCGAACTTTTTCCAGTATTGCCACAAGGGTATGTACACCGAGTCGGAGGAAAAACTGTGTATGGGTTGAACCACCGAATCGAATCAGAAATTCGGTCTTTGAGACTTCAATACAATAATTTATGACCATGAGAAAGAATCGGATCAATAGTTATGCCCTAACGCCACCCCGCGGTCCGTTCGAAGTTTTACTAGTATTGACAAAGGGGTATGCTCACCGAGCCGGAGGAAAAAGTGTGTATGGGTCGAATCACCGAATTGAATCAGAAATTCGGTATTAGAGACTTTCATACAATACTTTATGAACCTAAAAAAGAATCGAATCAATAATTTTGCCCTGACGCCACCCCGCGGCCCGTTCGAAATTTTGTCAGTACTGCCAAAGGGGTATGTTCACCGAGATGGAGGAAAAACTGTGTATGGGAAGAACCACCGAATAGGATAAGAAATTCGGTCTGGTAGACTTCCATACTATATTTTATGACCCTACAAAAGAATCGGATCAATAATTATGCCTTGACGCCACCCCGCGGCCCGTTCAAATTTTGCCAGTATTGACAATGGGGTATGTTCACAAAGCCAGAGGAAAAACTGAGAATGGGTCTAACCACCGAATCGGATCAGAAATTCGGTCTTAGAGACTTCCCTACAATAGTTTATGACGCAAAGAAAGAATCAGATCAATAATTATGCCCTAACACCACACCGCGTCCCGTTCGAAATTTAGCCAGTATTGCCAAAGGGGTATGTTTACCGAGATGGAAGAAAAACTGTGTATTGGAAGACCACCGAATCGGATCAGAAATTCGGTCTGGTATACTTCCATACTACATTTTATTACCTTACGAAAGAATCGAATCAATTATTATGCCCAAATGCCACCCAGCGGCCTGTTCGAATTTTGCAAATATTGCCAAAGGGGTATGTTCACCGAGCCGGAGGAAAAACTGAGTATGGGTCGAACCACCGAATCGGATCAGAAATTCGTTCTTGAAGACTTACGTACATTATTTGATGACCATACGAAAGAATCGGATCATTAATTATCCCCTAACGCCAACCTGCGGCCCGTTCGAGATTTTGCCAGTATTGCCAAAGGGGTATGTTTACTGAGCCGGAGGAAAAACTGAGTATAGGTCGAACCAACGAATCAGATCAGAAATTCGGTCTATGAAACTTCCATACAATATTTTATGACCGTACGAAAGAATCGGATAACTAATTATGCCCTGACGACACCCCGTAGCCCGTTCGAATTTTAGTCACAATTACCAAATTGGTATTTTCACGAGACGGAGGAAAATCTGAGAATGGGTCGAACCACCGAATCGGATCATAAATTCGGTCTTCTTCCATACACTACTTTATGACCCTAAGAAATAATTGGATCAAAATTTATGCTCTAACGCCACCCCCGCGGCCCGTTCGAGCTTTTGCCAGTATTGCCAAAGGGGTATGTTCACCGAGCCGGAGGAAAAACTGTGTATGGGTCAAACCACCGAATCGAATAAGAAATTCGGTCTTGGTAACTTCCATAAAATATTTTACAACCCTACGAAAGAATCGGATCAAAAATTATGCCCTGACGCCACCCCGCAGTCCGTTCGAAATTTTGCTAATATTGCCAAAGGGGTATGTTCACGGATTCGGAAAAAACTAGTATTAGTCGAACAACCAAATAGGATCAAAAATTCGGCTTGGAGACTTCCATATAATACTTTATGACCATAAGAAAGAATTTGATCAATATATATGCCCAGACGCCACCCCCGCGGCCCGTTCGAGATTTTTCCAATATTGCTAATGGGGTATGTTCACCGAGGCGGAGGAAAAACTGTGTATAGGTCAAACCAACGAATCAGATCAGAAATTCGGTCTAGGAGACTTCCATACAATATTTTATGACCCTACGAAAGAATCGGATCACTAATTATGCCCTGACGACATACTGTAGCCCGTTCGAATTTTAGTCACAATTACCAAATTGGTATGTTCACGAGCCGGAGGAAAATCTGAGAATGGGTCGAACCACCGAATCGGATCATAAATTCAGTCTTTGAGACTTCCATACAATACTTTATGACCCTACGAATGAATCAGATCAATAATTATGCCCAAACGCCACCCCGCCGACCGTTCGAGCTTTTGCCAGTATTGCCAAAGGGGTATATTCACCGAGCTGGAGGAAACACTGTGTATGGGTCGAACCGCCGAATCGAATCAGGAATTCTGTCTTGGAGACTTCCATACAATACTTTATGACCCTGATAAAGAATCGGATCAATAATTATGCCCAAACGCCACCCCGCGGCCCGTTCGAAATTTTGCCAGTATTGCCAAAGGGGTATGTTCACCTAGATGAAGGAAAAACTGAGTATGGTTCGAACCACCGAATCGGATCAGAAATTCGGTTTTGTAGACTTCCATACAATATTTTATGACTCTATGAAAGAATCGGATCAATAATTATGCCCTGACGCCACCCCGCGGCCCGTTCGAAATTTTGCCAGTATTGCCAAAGGGGTATGTTCACCGAGCCGGAGGAAAAACTGAGTATGGGTCGAACCAGCGAATCGGATCAGAAATTTCGTTTTTGGAGACTTACATACAATATTTGATGACCCTACGAAAGAATCGGATCAATAATTATTCCCTGACGCTACCCCCGCGACCCATTCGAAATTTTACCAGTATTGCCAAAGGGGTATGTTCACCGAGCCGGAGGAAAAACTGAGTATGGGTAGAACCACTGAATCGGATCAGAAATTCAGTCAAGGAGACTTCCATACAATATTTTATGACCCTACGAAAGAATCGAATCACTAATTATACCCTGACGACACCCCGCAGCCCGTTCGAATTTTAGCCACTATTACCAAAGTGGTATGTTCACGAGCCGGAGGAAAAACTGAGAATGGGTCGAACCACTGAATCGGATCAAAAATTCGGTCTTGGTGACTTCCATACAATACTTTATAACCCTAAGAAATAATCGGATCAATATTTATGCTCTGACGCCACCCGGCGGCCCGTTCGAACTTTTTCTGTATTGCCACAAGGGTATGTACACCGAGTCGGAGGAAAAACTGTGTATGGGTTGAACCACCGAATCGAATCAGAAATTCGGTCTTTGAGACTTCAATACAATAATTTATGACCATGAGAAAGAATCGGATCAATAGTTATGCCCTAACGCCACCCCGCGGTCCGTTCGAAGTTTTACTAGTATTGACAAAGGGGTATGCTCACCGAGCCGGAGGAAAAAGTGTGTATGGGTCGAATCGCCGAATTGAATCAGAAATTCGGTATTAGAGACTTTCATACAATACTTTATGACCCTAAAAAAGAATCGAATCAATAATTTTGCCCTGACGCCACCTCGCGGCCCGTTCGAAATTTTGTCAGTACTGCCAAATGGGTATGTTCACCGAGATGGAGGAAAAACTGTGTATGGGAAGAACCACCGAATAGGATAAGAAATTCGGTCTGGTAGACTTCCATACTATATTTTATGACCCTACAAAAGAATCGGATCAATAATTATGCCTTTACGCCACCCCCGCGGCCCGTTCAAATTTTGCCAGTATTGACAATGGGGTATGTTCACAAAGCCGGAGGAAAAACTGAGAATGGGTCTAACTACCGAATCGGATCAGAAATTCAGTCTTGGTGACTTCCATACAATATTTTATGACCCTACGAATGAATCGGATCAATAATTATGCCCTGACGCCACCACACAGCTCGTCCGAAATTTTGCCAATATTGCCAAAAGGGTATGTACACCGAGCCGGAGGAAAAACTGACTATGGGTCGAACCACCGAATCGGATCAGAAATTCGGTCTTGGTGACTTTTATACAATATTTTATGACCCTACGAATGAATCGGGTCAATATTATGCCCTGACGCCACCACACGGCCCGTCCGAAATTTTTCCAGTATTGCCAAAGAGTATGTACACCGAGCTGGAGAAAAAACTAGTATAGGTCGAACCACCGAATCGGATCAGAAATTCGGTATTTGAGACTTCCATACAATACTTTATTACCCTAAGAAAGAGTCGGATGAATAATTATGCCCTTACGCCACCCCGCGGCCCGTTCAAAATTTTGCCAGTATTGCCAAAGGAGTATGTTCACCTAACCGGAGGAAAAACTGAGTATGGGTTGAACCACCGAATCGGATCAGAAATTAGGTCAAGAAGACTTCCATACAATATTTTATGACCCTACGAAAGAATCGGATCACTAATTATGCCCTGACGCCACCCCGCAGCCCGTTCGAATTTTAACCACCACTGCCAAAGGGATAAGTTCACCGAGCAGGAGGAAAAACTGTGTATGGGTCGAACCACCGAATCGGATCAAAACTTAGGTCTTTGAAACTTCCATAAAATATTTTAGGACCCTACGAAAAAATCGGATTAAAATTTATGCCCTAACGCCACCCCGCGGCCCGTTCGAAATTTTGCCAGTATTGCCAAAGGGGTATGTTCACCAAGCCGAAGGAAAAACTGAGTTAAACCACCGAATCGGATCAGAAATTAGGTCTTGGTGACTTCCATACAATATTCAACAACCCTAAGAAAGAATAGGATCATTAATTATGCCCTTACGCCACCACGCAGCACGCTCGAAATTTTGCTAGTATTGCCAAAAGAGTTTGTACACCGAGCCGGAGAAAAAAAAGAGTATGGGTCGAACCACTGAATCGGATCATAAATTCGGTCTTGGAGACTTTCATACAATATTTTATGACCTTACGAAAGAATCGGATCAATAATTATGCCCTTATGCGCCCCCGGGGCCAGTTCGAAATTTTGCCCATATTGCTAAAGAGGTATGAACACCGAGATGGAGGAAAAACTGAGTATGGGCCGAACCACCGAATCGGATCATAAATTTGGTCTTGTAGACTTCCATACAATATTTTATTACCCTATTAAAGAATCGGATCAATAATTATGCCCTGACGCCACCCCCGCGACCCGTTCGAAATTTTACCAGTATTGCCAAAGGGGTATGTTCACCGAGATGGAGGAAAAACTGAGTATGGGTTGAACCACCAAATCGGATTTGAAATTCGGTCTTGTAAACTTCCATACAATATTTTATGATCCTATGAAAGAATCGGATTAATAATTATGCTCTGTCTCCACCACGCGGCCTGTTCGAATTTTTGCCACTATTTCCACAGAGGCATGTTCACGAGCCGGAGGAAAAACTGAGAATGGGCCGAACCGCTGAATCGGATCAGAAATCCAATCTTGGTGACTTCCGTACAATATTTTATGACCCTAAGAAAGAATCGGATTAATAATTATGCCTCTACGCCAACTGAGTATGGGTCGTACCACCGAATCATATCAGAAATTCGTTCTTGGAGAATTACATACAATATTTGATGACCCTATGAAAGAATCAGATCAATAATTATGCCCTAACGCCACCACGCGGCCCGTTCGAATTTTTGCCAGTATTTCCAAAGATGTATGTTCACCGTGCCTGAGAAAAAACTGAGTATGGGTCGAACCTTCGAATCGAATCAGAAATTCGGTCTTGGAGACTTTCATACACTATTTTATAACCCTATGAAAGAATCGGATCACTAATTATGCCCTGACGCCACCCTGCAGCCTGTTCGAAATTTTGCCTGTATTGCCAAAGTGGTATGTTCACCGAGCCGGAGAAAAAACGGTGTATGTGTTGATCCGCCGAATCGAATCAGAAATTCGGTCTTGGAGACTTCCATATAATACTTTATAACCCTAAGAAAGAATCGGATCAATAATTACACGCCCTGACGCCACCACCGCGGCCCGTTCGAAATTTTTCTAGTATTGACAAAAGGGTATGTTCACCGAGATGGAGGAAAAACTGTGTATATCGGATCAGATATTCGGTCTGTTAGACTTCCATGCTATATTTTATGACCCTACGAAAGAATCGGATCAATACATATGCCCTGACTCTACCCCGCGGCCCGTTCTAAATTTTTCCAGTATTACCAAAGGGGTATGTTCACAGAGCTGGAGGAAAAACTGAGTATGGGTCTAACCACCAAATCGGATCAGAAATTCGGTCTTGGTGACTTTTATACAATATTTTATTACCCTACGAATGAATCGGGTCAATATTATGCCCTGACGCCACCACACGGCCCGTCCGAAATTTTTCCAGTATTGCCAAAGAGTATGTACACCGAGCTGGAGAAAAAACTAGTATAGGTCGAACCACCGAATCGGATCAGAAATTCGGTATTTGAGACTTCCATACAATACTTTATTACCCTAAGAAAGAGTCGGATGAATAATTATGCCCTTACGCCACACCGCGGCCCGTTCAAAATTTTGCCAGTATTGCCAAAGGAGTATGTTCACCTAACCGGAGGAAAAACTGAGTATGGGTTGAACCACCGAATCGGATCAGAAATTAGGTCAAGAAGACTTCCATACAATATTTTATGACCCTACGAAAGAATCGAATAACTAATTATGCCCTGACGCCACCCCCGCAGCCCGTTCGAATTTCAGCCACTATTGCCAATGGGGTAAGTTCACCGAGCCGGAGGAAAAACTGAGTATGGGTCGAACCACCAAATCGGATCAAAAGTTCGGTCTCGGAAACTTCCATACAGTATTTTATGACTCTACGAAAGAATCAGATTAATAATTATGCCCTGACGCCACCCCGCGGCTCGTTCAGAATTTGGCCCGTATTGCCAAAGGGGTATGTTCACCTAGCCGGAGGAAAAACTGAGTATGGTCAAACCACCGAATCGGAACAGAAATTAGGTCTTGTTGACTTCCATACAATATTCTACAACCCTACGAAAGAATCAGATCAATAATTATACCCTTACGTCACCACGCGGCACGCTCGAAATTTTGCCAGTATTGCCAAAAGCATATGTACACCGAGTCGGAAAAAAAACAAAGTATGGGTCGAACCACCGAATCGGATCAGAAATTCAGTCTTGCAGATTTCCATACAAAATTTTATGACCCTAAAAAAGAATCGAATCAATAATTATGCCCTGACGCCACCCCGCGGACTGTTCGAATTTTAGCCACTATTGCAAAAGGGGTATATTCACGAGCCGGAGGAAAAACTGAAAATGGGTCGAAGCGCTGAATCGGATCAGAAATTCGGTCTTGTAGACTTCCATACAATATTTTATGACCCTAATAAAGAATCGAATTATTTATTATGCCCTGACGCCACCCCCACGGTCCGTTCGAAATTTTGTCAGTATTGACAAAGGGGTATCTTCACCAAGCCGGACGAAAAACTTAGTATGGGTCGAACCATCGAATCGGATCCGAAATTAGTTCTTGGAGACTTTCATACAATATTTTATGACTCTACGAAAGAATCGGATCACTAATTATGCCTTGACGCCACCCCGCAGCCCATTAGAAATTTTGTCAGTATTGACAAAGAGTTATGTTCACCGAACCGGACGAAAAACTGAGTATGGGTCGAACCATCGAATCGGATCAGAAATTCGGTCTTGGAGACTTTCATATAATATTATATGACCCTACGAAGGAATCGGATCAATAATTATGCCCTAACGCCACCCCGCGGCCCGTTCGAATTTTAACCACTATTGCCAAAAGGGTATGTTCACCGAGCCGCAGGAAAAACCAATTATAGGTCGAACCACCGATCGGATCAAAACTTCAGTCTTGGAAACTTCCATACAATATTTTATGACCCTACAAAAAGATTGGATTAATAATTATGCCCTGACGCCACCCCGGGGCCCGTTCGTAATTTTGCCAGTATTGCCAAAGGGGTATGTTCACCGAATCGGATCAGGAATTCGGTATTGGAGACTTACATACAATATTTTACGACCAAACGAAAGAATCGAATCAATAATTATACACTGACGCTACCCCCGCGGCCCGTTCGAAATTCTACCAGTATTGCCAAAGGGGTATGTTCACCGAGCTGGAAGAAAAAACTGATTATGGGTCGAACCACCGAATCCGATCAGAAATTCAGTCTTAGAGACTTCCATACAATATTTTATGACCCTACGAAAAAATCGGATCAATAATTATGCCCAGACGCCACCCCGCGGCTCGTTCAAAATTTTGCCAGTATTGCCAAAGGGTATGTTCACCTATCCAGAGGAAAAACTGAGTGTGGGTCAAACCACCGAATCGGATCAGAAATTCGGTTTGGGAGACTTCCATACAATATTTTATTACCCTATGAAAGAATCGGATCAATATTTATGCCCTGGGGCCACCCCGCGGCCCGTTCGAAATTTTGCCAGTATTGCCAAAGGGGTATATTCACCGAGTCGGAGAAAAAACTAAGTATGGGTCGAACCACTGAATCAGATAAGAAATTCGGTCTTGGTGACTTCTATACAATATTTTACGATCTTATGAAAGAATTGGATAAACAATTACGCCTTGACGCCACCCCGCGGCCCATTCGAAAATTTGCCTGTATTGCCAAAGTGGTATGTTCACCGAGACGGAGAAAAAACAAAGTATGGGTCGAACCACCGAATCGGATCAGAAATTCGGTCTTGAAGACTTCCATACAATATTTTTTCGCCCTACGAAAGAATTGGATAAATAATTATGCCATGACGCCACCCCCGCGGCCCGTTCTAAATTTTGCCGGTATTGCAAAAGGGGTATAATCACCGAGCCGGAGGAAAACTTGAGTATGGGTTGAACCACCGAATCGGATCAGAAATTCGGTTTTGAAGACTTCCATACAATATTTTATAACCCTACGAAAGAATCGAATCAATAACTATGCCCTGACACCACCTCACGACCCGTTTGAATTTTAGCCACTTTCGCCAAAGGGGTTTGTTCACGAGCCGGAGGAAAAACTGAGAATGGGTTGAACCGCTTAATCGGATCAGAAATTCGATCTTGGAGACTTGCATAAAATATTTTATGACCATAAGAAAGAATCGGATCAATAATTATGCCCTAACGCCACCTCGCGGTTCGTTCGAAATTTTGTTAGTATTGCCAAAGGGGTATGTTCATCGAGCCGGAGAAAAAACTAAGTATGGGTCGAACCACTGAATCAGATCAGAGATTCGGTCTTGTTGACTTCCATACAATATTTTATGACCCTACGAAAGAATTAGATAAATAATTATGCCATGACGCCACCCCCGCGGCATGTTCTAAATTTTGCCGGTATTGCCAAAGATATATGGTCACCGAGCTGGAGGAAAAACTGAGTATGGGTGGAACCACCGAATCGGATCAGAAATTCGGTCTTGGAGACTTCCATACAATATTTTATGGCCCTACGAAAGAATCGGATCAATAATTATGCCATGACGCCATTCCGCGGCACGTTCTAAATTTTGCTGGTATTCCCAAAGGGGTATGATCACCGAGCCGGAGGAAAAACTGAGTATGGGTCGAACCACCGAATCGGATCAGAAATTCGGTCTTCGTGACTTCTATACAATATTTTACGATCCTATGAAAGAATTGGATAAAAAATTATGCCCTGACGCCACCCAGCGGCCCATTCGAAAATTTGCCAGTATTGCCAAAGTGGTATGTTCACCGAGACGGAGAAAAAACAGACTATGGGTCGAACCACCGAATCGTATCAGAAATTCGGTCTTGGAGACTTCCATACAATATTTTATGGCCCTACTAAAGAATCGGATCAATAATTATGCCATGACGCCATTCCGCGGCACGTTCTAAATTTTGCTGGTATTGCCATAGAGGTATAATCACCGAGCCGGAGGAAAAACTGAGTATGGGTCGAACCACCGAATCGGATCAGAAATTCGGTTTTGAAGACTTCCATACAATATTTTATAACCCTACGAAAGAATCGGGTCAATAATTATGCCCTGACGCCACCTCACGACCATTTCGAATTTTAGCCACTTTTGCCAAAGGGGTTTGTTCACTAGCCGGAGGAAAAACTGAGAATGGTTGAACAGCTGAATCGGATCCGAAATTCGGTCTTGGAAACTTCCATACAATATTTTATGACCCTACGAAAGAATTAGATAAATAATTATGCCATGACGCCACCCCGCGGCATGTTCTAAATTTTGCCGGTATTGCCAAAGATATATGGTCACCGAGCTGGAGGAAAAACTGAGTATGGGTGGAACCACCGAATCGGATCAGAAATTCGGTCTTGGAGACTTCCATACAATATTTTATGGCCCTACGAAAGAATCGGATCAATAATTATGCCATGACGCCATTCCGCGGCACGTTCTAAATTTTGCTGGTATTCCCAAAGGGGTATGATCACCGAGCCGGAGGAAAAACTGAGTATGGGTCGAACCACCGAATCGGATCAGAAATTCGGTCTTCGTGACTTCTATACAATATTTTACGATCCTATGAAAGAATTGGATAAAAAATTATGCCCTGACGCCACCCAGCGGCCCATTCGAAAATTTGCCAGTATTGCCAAAGTGGTATGTTCACCGAGACGGAGAAAAAACAGACTATGGGTCGAACCACCGAATCGTATCAGAAATTCGGTCTTGGAGACTTCCATACAATATTTTATGGCCCTACTAAAGAATCGGATCAATAATTATGCCATGACGCCATTCCGCGGCACGTTCTAAATTTTGCTGGTATTGCCATAGAGGTATAATCACCGAGCCGGAGGAAAAACTGAGTATGGGTCGAACCACCGAATCGGATCAGAAATTCGGTTTTGAAGACTTCCATACAATATTTTATAACCCTACGAAAGAATCGGGTCAATAATTATGCCCTGACGCCACCTCACGACCATTTCGAATTTTAGCCACTTTTGCCAAAGGGGTTTGTTCACTAGCCGGAGGAAAAACTGAGAATGGTTGAACAGCTGAATCGGATCCGAAATTCGGTCTTGGAAACTTCCATACAATATTTTATGACCCTACGAAAGAATTAGATAAATAATTATGCCATGACGCCACCCCGCGGCATGTTCTAAATTTTGCTGGTATTGCCGAAGGGGTATGTTCACCGAACCGAAGGAAAAACTGAGTACGGGTCGAACCACCGAATCGGATCAGAAATTCGGTCTTGGTGACTTCCATTCAATATTTTATGACCCTATGAAAGAATCGGATAAAAATTATGCCCTGGCGCCACCACGCGGCTCTTTCGAAATTTTTCCAGTATTGCCAAAGGGGTATGTTCACCGAGCCGGAGAAAAAACTGAGTATGGGTCGAACCATTGAATCAAATCATAAATTCTGTTTTGGAGACTTCCATACAATACGTTATGACCCTAAGAAAGAATCGGATCAATAGTTATGCCCTGACACCACCCCGCGGCCCGTTCGAAATTTTGACCGTATTACCAAAGGGGTATGTACACCGAGCCGGAGGAAAAACTAAGTATGGGTCGAACCACTGAATCAGATCATAAATTATGTTTTGGAGACTTCCATACAATATTTTATGACCCTAAGAAAGAATCGGATCAATAGTTATGCCCTGACGCCACCCCGCGGCCCGTTTGAAATTTTGACCGTATTACCAAAGGGGTATGTACACCGAGCTGGAGGAAAAACTGAGTATGGGTCGAACCACTGAATCAGATCAGAAATTCGGTCTTGGTGACTTCCATACAATATTTTACGACCCTACGAAAGAAATGGATAAACAATTATGCCCCGACGCCACCCTGCGGCCCATTCAAAAATTTGCCAGTATTGCCAAAGAGGTATGTTCACCGAGTTGGAGAAAAAACTGAGTACGGGTCGAACCACCTAATCGGATCAGAAATTCGGTCTTGGAGACTTCCATACAATATTTTATGACCATACGAAAGAATCGGTTCAATAATTATGCCATGACGCCACCCCGCGGCCCATTCTAAATTTTGCCAGTATTGCCAAAGGGGTATGTTCACCGAGACGGAGGAAAAACTGAGTATTGGTCGAACCACCGAATCGGATCAGAAATTCGGTTTTGGAGACTTCCATACAATATTTTAAGACCCTACGAAAGAATCGGATCAATAATTATGCCCTGACGCTGTCACACCCCAACCTACGTCGGAAATGCCGGGGCGTGAGCTTTTTGTCACAGCTCAAGGTTACTATTATGCAATATTATAAGTTTCATTATCTATTTAATAGATTCAAATACAATAAATAATCAATACAATATTCAAAATCAAACAAACATATATCATGGATTAAAAGTCTTGTTTAATTCTTTATCATTATCCCTAAATGATCTTCCAAAACTTGAACTAACTTCTCATCACACTATGACCTGCATATGCGTTAAAATATAGTTTTGTCAACACAAGGTTGAGTGAGCAACACACTAGTTCAAAAAGTATAAACAAAAATAAGTAGTTGCAACTAGTCATATGAGAATAACAAAATAAACAAATGAGCAAGTATAACTGAGATGTCGAGAAGCACAAAGCTATAACGAATGGTGTATGATCATACTAGACTGAGATTATGTTGGACCTCTCTGAATGCGGAAGCGTACAAAGCAAATTAGCACATAAACAAATAAAGTATAAGTTGTTAACACATAAGACAATAGTTGCAGTTTTGAGTATAAGTATATATGAGAAATATAGGTTTTACGCATATGTCCCGAAAACAGAAATTCGGTCGTGGTGACTTCCATACAATATTTTACGACCATACGAGAGAATCGGATCAATAATTATGCCCTGACGCTACCCCGCGGCCCGTTCGAAATTCTGCCAGTATTGCCAAAGGGGTATGTTCACCGAGCTGGAAAAAAAACTGAGTATGGGTCGAACTACCGAATCCTATTAGAAATTCAGTCTTAGATACTTCCATACAATTACGAAAAAATCGGATCAATAATTATGCCCAGACGCCACCCCGCGGCTCGTTCCAAATTTTGCCAGTATTGCCAAAGGAGTATGTTCACTTATCCTGAAGAAAAACTGAGTCTGGGTCAAACCACCGAATCGGATCTGAAATTCGGTTTTAGTGACTTCCATAGAATATTTTGTGACCTTACGAAGGAATCGGATCAATAATTGTATTATGCCCTGACGCCATCCCGTGGCCCGTTCGAAATTTTGCCAGTATTGCCAAAGGTATACGTTCACCGAGCCGGAGGAAAAACTGAGTATGGGTCGAACCACCGAATCGGATCAGAAATTCGGTTTTCGAGACTTCCATACAATATTTTATTACCCTATGAAAGAATCGGATCAATAATTATGCACTGGCGCAACCCCGCGGCCCGTCCGAAATTTTGCCAGTATTACCAAAGGGGTATGTTCACCGAGTCGGAGAAAAAACTAAGTATGGGTCGAACCACTGAATCAGATAAGAAATTCAGTCTTGGTGACTTCTATACAATATTTTATGACCCTAAGAAAGAATTGGATAAAAAATTATGCCCTGACGCCACCTCGCGGCCCATTCGAAAATTTGCCAGTATTGTCAAATGGATATGTTCACCGACACGGAGAAAAAACTGAGTATGGGTCGAACCACCGAATCGGATCAGAAATTCGGTCTTGGAGACTTCCATACAATATTTTATGACACTACGAAACAATCGGATCAATAGTTATGCCATGACGCCACCCCGCGGCCCGTTCTAATTTTTGCCAGTGTTGCCAAAGGGGTATGTTCACCGAGCTGGAGAAAAAACTAAGTATGGGTCGAACCACTGAATCAGATCAGAGATTCGGTCTTGGTGACTTCCATACAATATTTTATGACCCTATGAAAGAATTGGATAAATAATTATTCCATGACGCCACCCCGCGGCCTGTTCTAAATTTTGTCGGTATTTCCAAAGTGGTATGTCACAGAGCCGGACTAAAAATTGAGTATGGGTCGAACCACCGAATCGGATCAGAAATTTGGTTTTGAAGACTTCCATACAATAATTTATGACCCTTCGAAAGAATTGGATAAACAATTATGCCTTGACGCCACCCCGCGGCCCATTCGAAAATTTGCCAGTATTGCCAAAGGGGTATGTTCACCGAGTCGGAGAAAAAACTGAGTATGGGTCGAACCACCGAATCGGATCAGAAATTCGGTCTTGAAGCCTTCATAAAATATTTTATGGCCGTACAAAAGAATTGGATAAATAATTATGCCATGACGCCACCCCGCGGCCTGTTCTAAATTTTGCCGGTATTGCCAAAGAGGTATGGTCACTGAGCAGAAGGAAAAACTGAGTATGGTCGAACCACCAAATCGGATCAGAAATTTGTTTTTGAAGACTTCCATACAATATTTTATGACCCTACGAAAGAATCGAATCAATAATTATGCCCTGACGCCACCTCACGACCCTACCAAAGGGGTTTGTTCAAGAGCCGGAGGAAAAACTGAGAATGGGTTGAACCGCTTAATCGTATCAGAAATTCGATCTTGGAGACTTCCATAAAATATTTTATGACCCTAAGAAACAATCGGATCAATAATAATGCCCTGACGCCACCCCGCTGTCCGTTCGAAATTTTGTTAGTATTGCCAAAGGGGTATGTTCACCGAGCCGGAGAAAAAACTAAGTATGGGTCGAACCACTGAATCAGATCAGAGATTCGGTCTTGGTGACTTCCATACAATATTTTATGACCCTACTAAAGAATTAGATAAATAATTATGTCATGACGCCACCCTGCGGCCTGTTCTAAATTTTGCCGGTATTATCAAAGATGTATGGTCACCGAGCCGGAGGAAAAACTGAGTATGGGTCGAACCACCGAATCAGATCAGAAATTCGGTTTTGGAGACTTCCATACAATATTTTATTACCCTACGAAAGAATCGGATCAATAATTATGCCCTGGCGCCACCCCGCGGCCAGTTCGAAATTTTGCCAGTATTTTGCCAAAGGGGTATGTTCACCGAGTCGTAGAAAATACAAAGTATGGGTCAAACCACTGAATCAGATCAGAAATTCGGTTTGGTGACTTCTATACAATATTTTACGACCCTACGAAAGAATTGGTTAAAAAATGATGCACTGACGCCACCCCGCGGCCAATTCGAAAATTTTCCAGTATTGCCAAAGGGGTATATTCACCGAGAAGGGGAAAAAACTGAGTATGGGTCGAACCACCGAATCGGATCAGAAAATCGGTCTTGGAGACTTCCATACAATATTTTATGACCCTACGAAACAATCGGATCAATAGTTATGCCATGACGCCACCCCGCGGCCCGTTCTAATTTTTGCCAGTGTTGCCAAAGAGGTATGTTCACCGAGCTGGAGAAAAAACTAAGTATGGGTCGAACCACTGAATCAGATCAGAGATTCGGTCTTGTTGACTTTCATACAATATTTTATGACCCACCGAAAGAATTGGACAAATAATTATGCCATGACGTCACCCCGCGGCCTGTTCTAAATTTTGCCGGTATTGCCAAAGAGGTATGGTCACCGAGTCGGAGGAAAAACTGAGTATGGGTCGAACCACCGAATCGGATCAGAAATTCAGTCTTTGAGACTTCCATACAATATTTTATGACCCTAAGAAGGAATCGAATCAATAATTATGCCTTGACGCCACCCCGCGGCCCGTTCGAAATTTTGCAAGTATTGTCAAAAGGTTATGTTCACCGAGCCGGATAAACAATGAGTATGGGTCGAACCATTGAATCAAATCATAAATTATGTTTTGGAGACTTCCATAAAATATTTTATGACCCTATGAAAGAATCGGATCAATAATTATGCCCTGACGCCACCCCAAGGTCCGTTCGAAATTTTGTCAGTATTTCCAAAGGGATATGTTCACCGAGCCGAAGGAAAAACTGAGTACGGATCGAACCACCGAATCGGATCAGAATTTCGGTCTTGGTGACTTCCATTCAATATTTTATGACCCTTAAAAAGAATCGGATAAAAAATTATGCCCTGGCGCCACCACGCTGCTCGTTCGAAATTTTGCCAGTATTGCCAAATGGGTATGTTCACCGAGCCAGAGAAAAAACTGAGTATGAGTCGAACCACCGAATCAAATCATAAATTCGGTATTGGAGACTTCCATACAATACTTTATGACCCTAAGAAAGAATCGCATCAATAGTTATGCCGTGACGCCACCACGCGGCTAGTTCGAAATTTTGCCAGTTTTGCCAAAGCGGTATTTTCACCGAGCCGGAGAAAAAACTGAGTATGGGTCAAACCACTGAATCGGATCAGAAATTCAGTCTTGGAGATTTCCATACAACACTTTATGACCCCAAGAAAGAATCGGATCAATAGTTATGCCCTGACGCCACCCTGCGGCCCTTTCGAAATTTTGCTAGTATTGCCAAAGGGGTATTTTACTGAGCCGGAGGAAAAACTGAGTATGTGTCGAACCACCGAATCGGATCAGAAATTCGGTCTTGGAGACTTCCATACAATACTCTATGACCTTAAGAAAGAATCGGATAAATAGTTTTGCCCTAACGCCACCCTGCGGCCCGTTCGAAATTTAGCCAGTATTGCCAAAGGGGTATGTTCACCGAGTCGGAGGAAAAACTGAGTATGGGTCGAACCACAGAATCGGATCAGAAATTCGGTCTTAGAGACTTTCATACAATACTTTATGACCCTACGAATGAATCACATCAATAACTATGCCCTGACACCATCCCGCGACCCGTTCGAAATTTTGTCAGTGTTGCCAAAGGGTATGTTCACCGAGCTGGAGGAAAACTGAGTATAAGTCGAACCACCGAATCGGATCAGAAATTCGGTCTTGGTGAATTCCCTACAATATTTTACAACCCTAAGAAAGAATCGGATAAATAATTATCCCCTGACGCCACCACGCGGCTCGTTCGAAACTTCGCCAGTGTTGCCAAAGCGGTATGTTCACCGAGCCGGAGAAAAAACTGAGTATGGGTCGAACCACTGACTCGGATCAGAAATTCGGTTTTGGAGACTTCCATACAACACTTTATGACCCTATGAAAGAATCGGATCAATAGTTATGCCCTAACGCCACCCCGCGACCCTTTCCAAATTTTGCCAGTATTGCCAAAGGGGTATGTTCACCGAGCCGGAAAAAAACTGAGTATGGGTCGAACCACTGAATCGGATGAGAAATTCGGTTTTGGAGACTTCCATACAACACTTTATGACCCTAAGAAAAGAATCGGATAAATAGCTATGCCCTGACGCCACCCCGCGGCCCGTTCGAAATTTTGCTAGTATTGCAAAAGGAGTATGTTCACCGAGCTGGAGGAAAAACTGAGTATGAGTCGAACCACCGAATAAAATCATAAATTCTGTTTTGGAGACTTCCATACAATACTTTATGACCCTAAGAAAGAATCGGATCAATAGTTATGCAGTGACACCACCACGCGGCTAGTTCGAAATTTTGCCAGTATTGCCAAAGCGGTATGTTCACCGAGCCGGAGAAAAAACTGAGTATGGGTCGAACCACTGAATCGGATCAGAAATTCAGTCTTGGAGATTTCCATACAACACTTTATGACCCCAAGAAAGAATCGGATCAATAGTTATGCTTTGACGTCACCCTGCGGCCCTTTTGAAATTTTCCCAGTATTGCCAAAGGGTTATTTTACTGAGCCGGAGGAAAAACTGAGTATGGGTCGAACCACCGAATCGGATCAGAAATTCGGTCTTGGAGACTTCCATACAATACTCTATGACCTTAAGAAAGAATCGGATAAATAGTTATGCCCTGACGCCACCCTGCGGCTCGTTCGAAATTTAGCCAGTATTGCCAAAGGGGTATGTTCACCGAGCCGGAGGAAAAACTGAGTATGGGTCGAGCCACTGAATCGGATCAGAAATTTCGTCTTAGAGACTTTCATACAATACTTTATGACCCTACGAATGAATCACATCAATAACTATGCCCTGACACCATCCCGCGACTCGTTAGAAATTTTGCCAATGTTGCCAAAGGGGTATGTTCACCGAGCTGGAGGAAAACTGAGTATGAGTCGAACCATCGAATCGGATCAGAAATTCGGTCTTGGTGAATTCCCTACAATATTTTACAACCCTATTAAAGAATCGGATAAATAATTATGCCCTGACGCCACCACGCGGCTCGTTCGAAACTTTACCATCGTTGCCAAAGCGGTATGTTCACCGAGCCGGAGAAAAAACTGAGTATGGGTCGAACCACAGACTCGGATCAGAAATTCGGTTTTGGAGACTTCCATACAACACGTTATGACCCTATGAAAGAAAAGGATTAATAGTTATGCCCTAACGCCACCCCGCGGCCCTTTCAAAATATTGCCAGTATTACCAAAGGAGTATGTTCACCGAGGCGGAGAAAAACTGAGTATGGGTCGAACCACTGAATCGGATCAGAAATTCGGTTTTGGAGACTTAAATACAACACTTTATGACCCTAAGAAAAGAATCGGATAAATAGTTATGCCCTGACGCCACCCCGCGGCCCGTTCGAAATTTTGCTAGTATTGCAAAAGGAGTATGTTCACCGAGCTGGAGGAAAAACTGAGTATGAGTCGAACCACCGAATCATATCATAAATTCTGTTTTGGAGACTTTCATACAATATACTTTATGACCCTAAGAAAGAATCGGATCAATAGTTATGTCGTGACACCACCAAGCGGCTAGTTCGAAATTTTGCCAGTATTGCCAAAGCGGTATGTTCACCGAGCCGGAGAAAAAACTGAGTATGGGTCGAACCATCGAATCGGATCAGAAATTCAGTCTTGGAGATTTCCATATAACAGTTTATGACCCCAAGAAAGAATCGGATCAATAGTTATGCCCTGACGCCACCCTGCGGCCCTTTCGAAATTTTGCCAGTATTGCCAAAAGAGTATTTTACTGAGCCGGAGGAAAAACTGAGTATGAGTCGAACCACCGAATCGGATCAGAAATTCGGTTTTGGAGACCTCCATACAATACTCTATAACCTTAAGAAAGAATCGGATAAATAGTTATGCCCTGACGCCACCCTGCGGCCCGTTCGAAATTTAGCCAGTATTGCCAAAGGGGTATGTTCACCGAGCCGGAGAAAAAACTGAGTATGGGTCGAACCACAGAATCGGATCAGAAATTCGGTCTTAGAGACTTTCATACAATACTTTATGACCCTTCGAATGAATCACATCAATAACTATGTCCTGACACCATCCCGCGACCCGTTCGAAATTTTGTCAGTGTTGCCAAAGGTGGAGGAAAACTGAGTATGAGTCGAACTACCGAATCGGATCAGAAATTCGGTCTTGGTGAATTCCCTACAATATTTTACAACCCTATGAAAGAATCGGATCAATAATTATGCCCTGACGCCACCACGCGGCTCGTTAGAAATTTTGCCAGTGTTGCCAAAGCGGTATGTTCACCGAGCCGGAGAAAAAACTAAGTATGGGTCGAACCACTGACTCGGATCACAAATTCGGTTTTGGAGACTTCCATACAACACTTTATGACCCTATGAAAGAATCGGATCAATAGTTATGCCCTAACGCCACCCCGCGGCCCTTTCCAAATTTTGCCAGTATTGCCAAAGGGGTATGTTCACCGAGCCGGAGAAAAACTGAGTATGGGTCGAACCACTGAATCGGATCAGAAATTCGGTTTTGGAGACTTCCATACAACACTTTATGACCCTAAGAAAAGAATCGGATAAATAGTTATGCCCTGACGCCACCCCGCGGCCCGTTCGAAATTTTGCTAGTATTGCAAAAGGAGTATGTTCACCGAGCTGGAGGAAAAACTGAGTATGGGTCGAACCACCGAATCAGATCAGAAATTCGGTCTTCGAAACTTTAATTTAATATTTTATGGCCCTACAAAATAATCGGATCAATAATTATGCCCTGGCGCCACCCCGCGGCCTGTTTGAAATTTTGCCAGTATTGCTAAAGCGGTATGTTCACCGAGCCGGAGAAAAAACTGAGTATGGGTCGAACCACTGAATTGGATCAGAAATTCAGTATTGGAGATTTCCATACAACACTTTATGACCCCATGAAAGAATCGGATCAATAGTTATGCCCTGACGCCACCCTGCGGCCCTTTCGAAATTTTGCCAGTATTGCCAAAGGGGTATTTTACTGAGCCGGAGGAAAAACTGAGTATGGGTCGAACCACCGAATCGGATCAGAAATTCGGTCTTGGAGACTTCCATACAATACTCTATGAGCTTAAGAAAGAATCGGATAAATAGTTATGCCCTAACGCAACCCTGCGGCCCGTTCGAAATTTAGCCAGTATTGCCAAAGGGGTATGTTCACCGAGCCGAAGGAAAAACTGAGTATGGGTCGAGCCACAGAATCGGATCAGAAATTCGGTCATAGAGACTTTCATACAATACTTTATAACCCTACGAATGAATCACATCAATAACTATGCTCTAACACCATCCCGCGACCCGTTCGAAATTTTGTCAGTGTTGCCAAATGGGTATGTTCACCGAGCTGGAGGAAAACTGAGTACGATGCGAACTACCGAATCGGATCAGAAATTCGGTCTTGGTGAATTCCCTACAATATTTTACAACCCTATGAAAGAATCGGATAAATAATTATGCCCTGACGCCACCACGCGGCTCGTTCGAAATTTTGCCAGTGTTGCCAAAGCGGTATGTTCACCGAGCCGGAGAAAAAACTGAGTATGGGTCGAACCACTGACTCGGATCAGAAATTCGGTTTTGGAGACTTCCATACAACACTTTATGACCCTTAAAAGAATCGGATCAATAGTTATGCCCTAACGCCACCCCGCGGCCCTTTCCAAATTTTGCCAGTATTGTCAAAGGGGTATGTTCACCGAGCCGGATAAAAACTGAGTATGGGTCGAACCACTGAATCGGATCAGAAATTCGGTTTTGGAGACTTCCATACAACACTTTATGACCCTAAGAAAATAATCGGATAAATAGTTATGTCCTGATGCCATCCCGCAGCGCGTTCGAAATTTTGCTAGTATTGCAAAAGGAGTATGTTCACCGAGCTGGAGGAAAAACTGAGTATGGGTCGAACCACCGAATCAATTCATAAATTCTGTTTTAGAGACTTTCATTCAATATTTTATGACCCTATAAGATAATCGGATCAATAATTATGTCCTGGCACCACCCCGCGGCCTGTTTGAAATTTTGCCAGTATAGCCAAAGGGGTATGTTCACCGAGCCGGATGAAAAACTGAGTATGGGTCGAACCACTGAATCGGATCAGAAATTCGGTCTTGGAGACTTCCAAACAATACTTTATGACCCTAAGAAATAATCGGATAAATAGTTGTGCCCTGACGCCACCCCGCGGCCCGTTCAAAATTTGGCCAGTATTGCTAAAGGGGTATGTTCACCGAGCCGAAGGAAAAACTGAGTATGCGTTGAACCACCTAATCAGATCTGAAATTCAGTTTTGGAGACTTCCATACAATACTTTATGACCCTACGAATGAATCAGATCAATAACTAAGCCCTTACACCACCCTGCGGCCCGTTCGAAATTTAGCGAGTATTGCCAAAGGGGTATTGTCACCGAGCCGGAGGAAAATTTGAGTATGAGTCGAACCACCGAATCGGATCAGAAATTCGGTCTTGGTAACTTCCCTTCAATATTTAACAACCCTATGAAAGAATCGGATCAATAATTATGCCCTGATGCCACCACGCGGCTCGTTCGAAATTTTGCTACTATTGCCAAAGCGGTATGTTCACCGAGCCGGAGAAAAAACTGAGTATGGGTCAAACCACCGAATCAGATCAGAAATTCGGTCTTGGAGACTTCCATTCAAAACTTTATAACCCTAAGAAAGAATCGGATCAATAGTTATGCCTTGACGCCACCCCGCGACCCTTTCGAAATATTGCCAGTATTGACAAAAGGATATTTCACCAAGCAGGAAGAAACACTGAGTATGGGTCGAACCACCGAATCGGATCAGAAATTCAGTCTTAGAGACTTCCATACAATACTTTATGATCCTATGAAAGAATCAGATCAATAGTTATGCTCAGACGCTACCCCCGCGGCCCGTTCGAAATTTGGCCAGTATTGCCAAAGGGGTATGTTCACCGAGCCGGAGGAAAAACTGCGTATGGGTCGAACCACTGAATCGGATCAGAAGTTCAGTCTTTGAGACTTCCATACAATAATTTATGACCGTACTAATGAATCAGATCAATAACTATGCCCTTACACCACCTCGCGGCCCGTTCGAAACTTTGCCAGTATTGCCAAAGGGGTATGTTCACCGAACCGGAGGAAAAACTGATTATGTGTCAAACCACTAAATCGGATCAGAAATTCGGTCTACGAGACTTCCAAACAATACTTTATGACCCTACGAAAGAATCGGATCAATAACTATGTCCTTACGTCACCCCGTGGCCCGTTCGAAATTTTGCCGGTATTACGAAAGGGATATGTTCACCAAGCCGGCGGAAAAACTGAGTATGAGGCGATCCACCGAATCGGATTAGAAATTCGGCCTTGGTGACTTCCCTACAATATTTTACAACCCTATGAAAGAATCAGATCATAATTATGCCCTGACGCCACCACGTGGCTTGTTCGAAATTTTGCCAGTATTGCCAAAGCGGTATGTTCACCGAGCCGGAGAAAAAACTGAGTATGGGATGAACCACTGAATCGGATCAGAAATTCGGTCTTGGAGACTTCCATACAATACTTTATGACCCTAAGAAGAATCGTATCAATACTTATGCCCTGACGCCACCCCGCGGCCCGTTTGAAATTTGGCCAGTATTCCCAAAGGGGTATGTTCACCGAGCCGGAGGAAAAACTGAGTATGGGTCGAACCACTGAATCGGATCGGAAATTCGGTCTTGGAGACTTCCATACAATACTTTATGACCCTACGAATGAATCAGATCAATAACTATGCCCTTACACCACCCCGCGGCCCGTTCGAAATTTTGCAAGTATTGCCAAAGAGGTATGTTCATCGAGCCGGAGGAAAAACTGAGTATGAGTCGAACCACCGCAGCGGATCAGAAATTCGATCTTGGTGACTTCTCTATAATATTTTACAACCCTATGAAAGAATCGGATCAATAATTATGCCCTGACGCCACCACGCGGCTCGTTCGAAATTTTGCGAATATTGCCAAAGCGGTATGTTCACCAAGCCGGAGAAAAAACTGAGTATGGGTCGAACCACCGAATCGGATCAGAAATTCGGTCTTGGAGATTTCCATACAATACTTTATGACCCTAAGAAAGAATCGGATCAATAATTATGCCCTAACGCCACCCCGCGGCCCGTTTTAAATTTTGCCTGTATTACCAAAGGGGTATGTTCACCGAGCCGGAGGAAAAACTGAGTATGGGTCGAACCACCGAATCGGATCAGAAATTCGGTCTTGGAGGCTTCCATACAATACTATATGACCCTAAGAAATAATCGGATCAATAATTATGCCCTGACTCCACCCCGCAGCCCGTTTGAAATTTTGCCAGTATTACCAAAGGGGTATGTTCACCGAGCCGGAGGAAAAACTGAGTATGGGTCAAACCACCGAATCAGATCAGAAATTCGGTCTTGGAGACTTCCATACAATCTTTTATAACCCTACGAAAGAATCGGATCAATAATTATGCCCTGACGCCACCCCACGGCCCGTTCGAAATTTTACCAGTATTGCCAAAGGGGTATGTTCACCGAGCTGGGGGAAAAACTGAGCATGGGTCGAACCACCAAATCAGATTAGAAATTCGGTCTTGGAGACTTCCATTCAATACTTTATGATCCTAACAATGAATCGGATCAATAGTTAAGCCCTGATGCCACCCCGCGGCCCTTTCGAAATTTTTGCAAGTATTGCCAAAGGGGTATGTTCACTGAGCCGGAGAATAATTGAGTATGGGTCGAACCACTGAATCGGATCAGAAATTCGGTCTTAGAGACTTCCATACAATATTTTATGTCCCTACGAAAGAATAGGATTAATAACTATGCCCTGACGCCACCCCGTGGCCCGTTCAAAATTTTGCCTGTATTGCCAAATGGGTATGTTCACCGAACCGGAGGAAAAACTGAATATGGGTTGAACCACCGAATCGGATTAGAAATTCGGTTTTGGAGACTTCCATACAATATTTTATGACCTTACGAAAGAATCGGATCAATAGTTATGCCCTGACGCCACCTCGTGACCCGTTCGAATTTTTGTCAGTATTGCCAAAAGGGTACGTTCACCGAGCCGGAGGAATAACTGATATGGGCCGAACCATATCGGATCAGAAATTCGATCTTGCATACTTCCATACAAAATTTCCGATATAATATTATTGTTTCGTAAAATTATTATTTATAGTTTTATTCTTTTTATATATTTTAAATAATCATAAATTATATTTATATAATAAAAATGTTGGTTTTGGTTAGGTTGTAAATGAGAGTGAAAATTTAGATTAGGTTGGGTTGTATTTGTTGATAAGAGAGAAATTAATTTTTTATTAAAAGGTTGGGTTGAGTTGGGTTGCTAATGGGAATGGTCTTATAACACAATATGCATTTTATTCATTATTGAGTTAAGTGTCATTTTCATAACTTAGGTTTGATCAATTATGCAACTTAAATTTTTTTTTTTTAATTTCTAGCAAACAAACACCTGACGTTTCAAAACTCATGCTATTTTAGTACTTTTCTTTAACCCGTTTATTTTTTCAATAGTATTTTTTTTTATTTGTCATTTACCTAACACTATGGTCAACAATAAATAAGCCGAACTACTTTTAAAAATTAAAAAAAAACCGAACAACTCTTTTTAACAAAAATTAATTAACATAGACACTTTTTTAAGAAAAATAAACGATCGAACTAATTTTTTAACAAAAAATAAATTAACTGAACTACTTTTTTTCATTAACAAAAATAAACTAACCGAACCATATTTTTCAAAAAAAATAAATGAACCGAACGACTTTAAAAAAGACAAACAAACATAATCACTTTTTTTAACAAAAATAAGTGAGCCTAGCCACTTTTTTATGCGAAAATAAACGAACCAAACCAATTTTTTTTAACAAATAAATAAACAAACAATGACACTTAACTCTTTATTATTTAAAGGTATGTAAATGTCACCTTAAAAAAAAGTTGATGCTAAATTGAATCAATTATTGGGTTGACGGTTGTTTTTCATCATTGTAGAATATATATATTTAAGTATGTATTTATATTGTTTAATGACATTATGTTCTAAATTATTGTCTATATACACATTGTATAGTACATGGGGTGAAACATGGAAAAGATATATTTCATAAGTTGTGAACTAAAATAAAATAAAATAAAATTTATAAGTTTTACTTTTTACATTAAATTAATTTATAAATAATTTAAGAATCTAAATTAAAATAACGGGTCTTATTTATTTTTATCATTTGACGAAATATGTTTAATAAACAGACTAAAAACTGATATATATATGCACACAACATTTGTGAATTAAAGAGTAAGAAGTTAGGGTTGAATAATTTGTAGCGTTCACAATCATTTAATTTAATTAAAAGATATTTATTTCATCAATATTGATGAAAACATGACAAAAGAGTATGTGTGAGTAATCCCACAGAATATTTTTTATTGAGATATGAAAGCAACAAATGATAATGAAGATAGAGATGGGCATGTTGTCATCCCGGAAACCTAATTGGTTATAAAATAAGAAAATACTCAAATAGAGACTGTGCTTTTTTAAAATAGAAACATAAGTTGATAGATTTTAAAATTTTAAATTCGTTCCCAACATAGCATGAAAACGAATTATAAGTAGTTACTGTACAAATTTCAATATCACACAACTAAATATGAACTTAAAAACTCAGTTTTTAAACTAAACAATATTCTGTTGATTTTAAAAATCCATGCTTGTATTTTTAATTGCATTTCTAAATGTTATATAATGACAAAGTTTGTATTTATTAATCTTGGTTTAAGAAATTATAATATACATGGATCAAATTTGCCTGATATGATAAAAACAATTGTCAACATCACATATAAAAAGAAGAATCTAGCATTTAGTCAATGCCTTTTAGCACTTACGAATCTCAAAGGCAGATTGGTAAAGATTTTTTAAGGAAAATGATCTGGTGTTGGTATAAAACAAGGGAAAATACAATAACTTTTTTTTTTTTTGCATAATGTTAAAATTGTATTTTGTAGTAATCATGTTCATTCCTAGCTAAATTATGACGCATTACTCCTAAGATAAGCTTAGACAAATGCTTCTCTAAAGTTTGGGCTAGCGAAGACATGTTCATATGATCTTCAAATGGTCGTTAATAGTTCGGACCCTCGGGCCTAGACGGCCTAGAGGTCGAAAACAAACTACAAGTTGAGCTCATTCTTAAGTATGGGATATTTATAACATTCAAACACAACGACATGTCACCTTCATAAATAACATAAAAAAACTACACGAAGATTCTAATACTGTGAGCCATAATACTAAATACTACACAAATTTCATACAAATACAAAAGACAAACGACTATATCCTACACTTTCTAAACCTCAACCCAAAGAAAAACATATTGCTAGTCACACATCTGTATTAGGCTTCAATAATGCTAACCATCACCATTAAAAAACACCTCTATTAGCTGACATCTAAGCGTTCACTATTCGCATGAACCTCTCTAAACACATCTTTCTAATACCAATATGATTTGTTATAACATAATATATATTCGTGCAACCTAAACAAACCCACCAACACATGGTAATGCCCATTAAGGCCTGAAACTCTACCAATAATTATTCAAATATCTTTAACACCAAAAAGATTTGTAATGACTTAATGTTACCTTGTATACTTACTAACAAGTGACAATGATCATTAGCTCAAAATTACACTAACAAACACACGCGTGTATATAACACCAAAATGACTTATGACATCATATGGCTTTATGTAACCTAAATGTACTAACTAAAACAAGGCCTAGCATGAATCATACATATGCCATTAACACCACAAGGATTTATTATGACCTAATGTGGCTTTGTATAATCTGTACAAATCTAGTAACTCATGGCCAGGTCTAAAAGTGTTTCGATAGTCTTATGCATGTCTAAAACATCAAAATGATTTGTTCTAGCACAAGTTTTTCTTTTTGTAACTTAAATTAACTTACTGGCGCATGAAAAGGGTCATTAAGGCCTGAAAGTGTACCAATAGTTATACAAATGTCTTTAACATCAATAGGGTCGTACTTAAGAACTGTTAAAAAATTTGGGTCTTTAGTTAAAAAAAATTATTGGGCTTAACCAATTAAATGTTTAAGTGGGCTTATTGGTTATGATTTGTATTTTTTTATATAGAAATGATCTTAAATAAATTGAGCAATGGGTTTAATTAAATGGGCTTATTGTTTATGATTTGCTACGGGTGTTTGCTACCAATTTGCTACGGATTTGATAGTAAAAAATACCTCTGTTTGTAATGTTTATAAACCTTAATTAAAAGGAATATTGGATTTTAATAATCCCTATTGAATGATATTGGCCGATAATAATCGCTATTCATTTTATCGCCACTAGCGGTCCCAAATTCAAAAAAGTTGGCCCCCAATGGTCCCCCGTTAAAAAGGACTTAACGACGTTATACTTTTTTTCTGAATTTCAAACAAACTTTTTAGGGATATTAATCGGAAGGAATATACGAGTCGATTGATATAAAACTTAACTCCAAACAATGATCTAAACGACTTGATTCTGGTTAATTGTAAGTTCAAACACCCGAATTGAAGCATTGCTTCGTCATTTTGAAGCACTGTTTCGAACTAAGTTTTATACCAATCGACTCGTATCCTCCTAACGATCAAAAGCCCTAAAACATTGGTATGAAATTCAGAAAAAACTATAACGCCGTTAAGTCATATTTAACGGGGGACCATTGAGGGCCAACTTTTTTGATTTGGAACCGTCAGTGGCTATAAAATGAATATGGATTATTATCGGCCAATGCCATTCAATAGGGATTATTAAAATCCAATATTGCTAATTAAAAATACATATTTTTTTCAATATATATATATATATATATATATATATATATATATATATAAATTGTTTATAGAAAGGAAAACTCGGGTCTACCAATGTGGTTGGACCGACGACGGTCGGCCTCCCCCCTCAAATAGCTATGAATATCAAAATAACTTGTATGAGTTAATTTGGCTTTGATTAACCTAAAGCGTGCACCATTGATTTAAAACATCACAACATAAATGGGTCCAAACCTTGTAAATCATTTATCATATCAATTATCTTATACATGTAGAGTTATATCAGCTACAAAGATTGTGTTATCATATAAGATTTAATTCCTTTACAAAGGTTGTGCTATCATCATATCATGTAACATTCTCTTACGTACAAATACAATCCATCCTATAAACAATTACAAAATCAATATAAACCACCTTTTGAAAGTACAAAAAATCGTTTGTCATTTTTATTCTTCAATATTAATTTCAATATAACCCTCTATCTTTATTCATGTGACAACACTTACTCTCATAAAATAAAGTAACCATTGGCCCCTCCTATAAATACACCATTTTCCCTCCCAATATCCATGATAACTCCGCCATTAAATTTCCCTCAACTGCTACTTCACCCACACACACACTAAAACACCACACACAACACACACACAGTATCACTATCTAAAACATGCCGGCCGGCGAAAACGAGGGTTTTACTGACCGAATAAACGGCATCAAGTCCACCCTACGCGTCGTACCCGACTTCCCGAAACCAGGTAAACTTAAAAAAATCATGTTTTCAAGTGACAAATTCACACACATAATCTCTCTTGCATTGATGAATAACAGGTATACTGTTTCTAGACATCACTACATTGTTACTTGATCCAAAGGCCTTTAAAGACACCATTGATTTGTTCGTTGAACGTTATAAACAGAAAGACATTTCTGTAGTTGCGGGTAAGTTTTATAAAATTATTTTAGTTTTATTAAATTTGATCACAATTTAGCTAAAATATACTTATTTGAAAGATAGGGTTCAATTTTGACTTTTAAGTGTTACGAAAGTCACACTAATTATTTGTAGAGGTGTTTAATATACTAAAGGAATTAAATAATTTCGTGCACTAATTATACATATAATGTCACAAGGAAAATTGCAATATTTCTCAATTGTTTGTGCAAAGTTTCAACCTTTTTTGTTGACTATTATCCCACTATCATCCGTGTAAATGAGTGATGCTATTGGCTTTTAAGAAATAAATAGTCAAGAGTTTTAATTTCTAAAACAATATATTTTATAGGACATGAATATCTTAATATACATTGTAGCTTAGGTGTGTTGTTTCGTTCATATGGATCAAATATTTGATAACAAGATTGTGTGTTGAGTTGAATATGATATGTTGTTTTGTTTTTGGAGAATTTAATATTAAGTAGTAGTGGTTGATGGATAGTGGGATGGAGGGGTCAGCTATTACTTGGTATGAATGAGTATGAGCGGCTAAAAGTGGCCTTTGCTTACTAAAGCATGTGCTCGATCTCTTTCAAGATCCAAATTTGGGGTGAGATAATGGCGGTTGTTGTTATTGGGTAGGACCCTTACAAATAATGATGGATTTCTCAATAACCTTTTTAGTTGTGTTTGGTTTACTTCCATTGCATTGTACATGTACATATCCATATCCATAGTTTATTAACTTCATTTCAAAATCAACAACATCTTGAAAACACCAAGAATTAGATTTCACTTATTGATAATACACAAAAGATCATCAAAGTAGGTGAAGAGAGAAAATGTTATGTTTCTTTAGCTGTTTTCAATTATATATACAAATGTGTTATACGATTATCGCAATTTCAACAAAATATTGGTTCTGAAATAATATGTTGAGAACTGCAAGAACCTTATAATGTTGTTTTCAGTTATGCATTAGAAAATCAATACAGTGGGAAAGAGTATATATGTTCGTTGCGTAACCGTATTGTGTATGACATTCAAAGCACCACGTACAAGTGTATTATGCGCCTTCTTGATCCTCAACAATTTTCTTAGTTCGAATTTGAGACTCCCCCTCCATATATAAATATATGTATTTATTTATGTAATAGTTGGATATTATCCCTTTAATACATAGCCAATCTTGATTAAAAAGGTTGTCACAATCATATAATATACTTGTTTGTATATATGTAATGTTTATCAGACATAATAAAAGTTAAAAAGAGAACAAGATAGGTGGTTAAATATCCGCAATGAATTGTTTTATAATTATCTGATTAAAACTGATTCTGTAACGAGAACGTCAATAAACATATATATATATATATATATATATATATATATATATTTATTAATAATTGTCTCTTGGAACCGACAAATATAGCTCCTACGCTATTACACCGGTAAATCTAAATTACATCATTGCTGATCAAGTTTGAATATATGATCTCGTCTCTGAAAAGTAAATGTCTTTATCAAGTGAATTAGCCTATGACATATATTAGTTAATTACTTTTACTGTTTGGATGAGTTGCTCACACTTTCTTTATGGTTAATCATTGTATTCATCTGTCACTTTCTAATAACCAATTATTGTTGAACAAATAGGCTCTTTTTATTATGTTTCTTAGGCTATATGTAGTGAAGAGGCTATAATTGGAGGCGAATTGTGACACGTGGCGCCCAGTCAGCATGGAGTGAAAATTTGTTTTTGGGGTGTAATGGTGTAGGGGCTACAAGTTGGGCCCACAGTGTGTTTTTCTATTATTTTCTTTTTATAACTAAACTAATTAAATAAAAACCAATTTATTTAAATAATTAAATAAAAATGTATTAAAATTAAAAAATAAATACAAAAAAATACATAAACTAAAAAAAAATACACGAATAATAAAAATAAATTATAATAAAAAAACACAACGAAATATAAATATACATAAAAAAACTAATCTATTTGTCTTCATCTTCGTCTTCGTCCCCGTCGTCGTCATTGTCCTCCTCATCGTCTTCGTCCTCGTACTCGTCTTCGTCCTCCTCAACGGGACGATTATCCCACACGTGTTGAACCAAATCCGCTTTCAGTTGGTTATGTATATCACTTGATGTGAGCTGGTGAATGTTATACGTTCGTTGGTCTTGGGTTGGTTCAGGGAACTGTTCTGGAACGCTTCCTGGTATATAGTGTTGACATATTGTTTTTCCCTCGTCTTCTAAAATCATATTATGCAATATGATACACGTATACATGGCATCGCTCATTTTTGCCAACGTCCATACACGACAAGGGTTTTTCACATAATGCCAACGTTTTTTTAGAACCCCGAAACACCTCTCGATATCCTTTCTTGCGGACTCTTGCTTCTTCTTAAACTAATCTTTTTTTTCTTCGATAGGGTCTTGAAACGTCTTGACGATGATCGAGTACTCTGGATATATCCCATCTCCCAAATAGTATCTGTGATGATAGAAGGTATCGTTGGCATAAATCGGTAAGACCGGTATGCTACGGCTGATGTAATACTCTAACACGGGTGACGCGTTGAGAACGTTTATGTCGTTGTTGGACCCGACTGAGCCGAAGAAGGCTGACCAAATCCAGAGGTCGTGTGAACAAATGGCTTGAAGACTAACCATTGGCACTCCATGGTCACCACGAGTATATTGACCTCGTCATGCGATTGGACAGTTGGCCCACTCCCAATGCATGCAATCTATACTCCCGATCATGCCTGGAAAAGAATGTTTGCTTTCGTGTACATCATATATGCGAGTTAGGTCGTTTGAAGTAAGAATCCTCAGATAACGACGAGGGTATAATTGTATTATCCCTATACAAATAAATTATTAAACAGTATTTATATTAAAAACAATAGTTAATACAAACAATTTAAATATTACCGAGGAAAAAAATTCTCCAACGCATCTCTCGTTGTTTTCTCATCTTTAAATACTCGTCATTAATATCGGTCGTGTTGCCGTATGCGAGGATGCGTATAGCCGAAGTACACTTTTGGATGGCGGAGAATCCTAAATATCCTCTTGTATCGGGTTTCTGTTGAAAATACTCATACTCCCGCTCCATATCTCCAACGATGCGCAAAAATAAACGCTTGGACATCCGAAAACGACATCGAAACATAGCGTCGTTAAATGTAGGTGAGTCGTCGAAGTAGTCCTTCATCAAACGAGCGTTCGCTTGCGTACGATCCCGAAGGATATATGACCGTCTACGTGGTGCCGTAGATGGAGTAGAGCCGGACACCATGTTATTGACAACGGCCCGAACCGCGTTCGTGACCTCTAAATGCTCTTTCGCCACTTGTCAGTGAATCTGATGAATTCTTCGACTCTCGTTTATTAATTGATCCAAAATCTCGGCAGAGTTCGTGGAATCCGGGGAACTCATTGAGTTTGAAGAAGTATGAAAATAATAAAAATGATTTGTATTTTTATGTTTGTATTTGTGTATGATAAGGTGAAAATGGTTAGATAAAGTTTGATATATATATTAAGTTTTTAAATAATTTTTTTTATATATAGCCGTTGGGTAACGGCATTATTATTATTATATTATTTTCTTTCCAACTTCGCAGCGACAAATATATGCCGCCCCCGACCCTTTCGCCAAATTATCGCCGGGGGGGGGGGGGGGGGGAGGGCGGTGTTCCTCCAAAAAATCGCCCCAAAATAGCCCCTTTTCTTGTCCACTACGTTTAGCCTTAGCATTGTACAAATCACTTGTTTTTTATGTTGCATCCTAGCGTTTGGTTTTGAACACTAAGACCAAATACAAATGTTGTAAACTATCATTTTTAGGTAAGGTGTCACAAATACCATAATTTAAACATCTATTCCCAGATCAAAATGTTTATTACCAAGAAAAAGATGAATGACATGCACAAACCACCCAAATTGAATCTATCAAACAGTAGGACAAAAAATCTTAACAAGAACAATATGAAACCAATACATGATTTAGTTCATACAAAATACAGAAAATCAATATAAAGTTTCATCAAGTGAAGCGATGATGATGAAACAATGAAGACGATTCTGAAGAAAAAGAAAAACAAGTGTCTCCGACGATCTGACCTTGGCCAGCCCTAATTAAAAAATTAAACGTAAATATATGTTTGATACTGAATTGAATTGGAAATACACATATATTTTTCAACATACGGTGATATTACAACGGTTAATGTACTTGTAGGTATCGAGGCTAGGGGTTTTATGTTCGGTCCTGCAATCGCGCTAGCCATTGGAGCAAAGTTTGTTCCATTAAGGAAACCAAAAAAGTTACCTGGTACGAACTCCCCATATTTTCTTTCGAATGTATGTATATGAATATATCATGTTAACCGTTTAAAACCTACAGGTGAAGTAATATCCGAAAAATATGTATTGGAATACGGGACAGACTGCCTTGAAATGCATGTAGGAGCAGTTGAAGCGGGAGAGCGTGCACTTGTCGTTGATGATTTGGTGGCTACTGGTGGCACCCTTTGTGCTGCAATGAACTTGCTTGGTAGTACCCTTAACATAATAATTCCCCATTTTCATATTTACGTGATCAACTTATCAAATCTTATGATGAAAAAAACTAATTTGTTTCCCAGAACGTGCTGGTGCTGTGGTCGTCGAATGTGCGTGTGTGGTTGAAGTCCCTGACTTAAAGGTAATAGGCTTCTCAAAATATCTAATAATTTGATGGTGCAAAATCAACTCTTGTTTTGATAATTTGGATTTTGTAGGGTCGTGAACGGTTAAGATTGCATGGGAAGCCGTTGTATGTACTAATCGAGTCACGGTTTGAGGCGACTTCATGATGATATAGTTCATTGTGGGTAAACTGTACATTAGAGAGAGATTATTTGCTACATATCGGTTAAGTAGTAAGTTCTTGATGAAAAATCTCCCACATCACTACTTTATGGCTACATTCCATGCATAATTGCAATGTGTAGCCGGTGAACCTTTGATTGTCGTGATCATTTTGACACGTTTATTTTAAATAAACGAGTCAGTTTTAAGTCGTATTTTATATCTTAAGTGTGTCGAATAAAAAAGTTAATTAAAAAGCATATTAAATGGATAATCTGGATAGTTTTTTTTAATGGCCACAGTACACACTCATATATCCGTACTCCTAGTCCTATACTACTTCAAGAAATAATCTACTCCCATACCAGGTTTTGAACCCTGGTCTACACTTCCTAAGTTGTATATTATGTCTAGATATTTATACAATGCACGTATGAAACTAGCTAGAAACTAGAAACTAAAACGATCACAATATATTATACTTTGTGCTACTAGCTTAGTATTGTATGTTTCTACCTAACTCGTGGATTTGTATTTACTTTTGTAAATGCATAATCACTTAAAAGGATTTAGTTATCTATTTTGTTTTTCTTTATGAGAACCTTATAAGAGATGGAATATTTTATGTATAAAGCTTGATTCAATTGAAATAATTACAAGGTTGTAAATAACCATTTACATGTGCATACAAATGGAAAGAAGAATAATAAGGCTAATGGTAAGGAGGACATTAAGGCTGATCCTATGGTAACCAATAATAGCCACAATTATGTCTAAAAATACTTTTATACTTGAACGTAAATACATATACACAATTAATGAGGAGTATCTTTAATATGCCCCGCAAGATGGAGGATCCGTCGGAGACTCCAATCTTGGATCGAAGTCGGTGAAATGGACCCCGGCCGAGCGGTTTAGTGAGCACATCAGCAAGTTGATCAGCGGAATGAATGTGTAGAACCCGTAACGAACCATCAGCTACCTTTTCCCGAACAAAGTGATAATCGAGTGCCACATGATTCATCCGCGAATGATAGACTGGATTAGCACATAAATAAGTAGCACCCGCATTGTCACAAAATAACGTAGGAGTTTTAGTAATCGATAGACCAAGTTCCAATAATAGGTTTTGGACCCAAGATAGTTCAGCTGCTCCGTTTGCTAATGCCTTGTACTCAGCCTTAGTGGAGGACCGAGAGACCGATTTTTGGCGCGCCGAGCGCCATGAGAGTATGTTGGAACCAAGGTAAATAATATAGGCAGTTGTAGAACGCCCCCCGTCGGCGATTCCTCCCCAATCAGTCGGTAAAGGCTGTAAGTTCGATGGAAGAACCGCGGTTAAGAAACAAACCGTGATGAATTGTGCCTTTTAGGTATCGGAGAACCCGTTTTAAGGCTTGCCAATGAAATATTCCATCTCTTATATGGTATCTAGAGCCTCACGCTCCTAAGAGTTCTGATCCTCACTTTTTTTATTTTTACGGTCAACCTTCTTAACTTCCGACCAACACTATGGCTCCTTCCGATATTATCCAACTCACAGCCGCTACCCACTTCATTGTCACCCTTACCAACACCAATTTTCCAATATGGCGCAAACATGTCCATTCAACCCTAATCGGTCTCGATCTTACTCACTTTATCACCGGTACCAAAAACCCACCACCGGAATTTACGGATGCCGAATCCACCAAACCGAACCCGGAATACCATCCTTGGTACAGGCAGGATCAAATCATCCTCGCCGCCCTTTTTGGTAGCTGCGACCCCACCGTGCAGCCCTTAATAAACCTTACATGGCAAAAGATTGTCAATTTCCAAATTAAGTTTACTTCACAAAATTTGAAAAGCCTACTAATCCCATGGGTATCTATCTTCACTTGTGTTTGATTTAATGTGGATGTTGAATCTGTTACAAGCATATGCAACCGAGTGCTCGCGGACCCCCTCTCTCATTTGAAAACTACTCGAAATGCTTCCCACAAATGGCAACAAAACTCAAGGACATCACTCCTCCATGGAATGTCCATGCCGACAACCAATCTCTCTAGCACATTTGCCTCTCTCTATCATAGGCCTCTCTTCTTTAAGCATCCAAGAAGATCACCAAACATAATTTCCAATGCTCTATCAGCTTCTTTGTTTATTTGAGTTTAAAATAGCATGATTAAAATAACACATGGCATGGAACTCCAAGGGGACACAAGCAAGAAGCTTCACAGCACTCTCTCCACTCTCCCATACCCTTCCTCACATGTGGAGACGGTTTTTAATCGTCTTTCTTCTCGCGACATCCTCCCCGCCTATGTCTCTCCTGATATGGTCTTCGAGAAGAAATATTGTTTTACCCTTTTAAAGGAAAAAAATATATAATTAAAGGTAAAAACTAAAAGGTGTTAGCCCATCTTCTTTATGTAATTATAAGATTTAAAAAAAATGGAATGTTAATTTCTTTGTTTGATTTGAGGGAGAAAGTCCACTTTTCATAATAATATAAGATGTTTTTACAAAGTCCGGTTGAGTTCATAATAATCCGGTTGAGTGACAGATCAGGACCATCAGGTACCTTTTTTTGACAAGGTAATTCTATGAATGTGTTATTATCGAGATCACTCTTTGTATCTAACTAATGAAAAACATGAATCTGATATTGCTTAACACTAAAGAAAAAAATACACTCCTGGTATCCAACACTTGGATCTGTCCCTAGGAATGAAAGTTTGTCATTCCGAAAGACGATTATTTATAGAAAATTTTTATTCAAATACCCTTTAAAATTACTAGTTTTCTGAAAAAGAAATAACCAATTAGGTTAAATTCTCTAATAGAGCGAAAATCCAAAATAAGACAACTTTAAGTACGATTCTGTCTACACTCTCCGCTACAATGTAGACCAACTTATAGTCTTATATCAAGCAAAACTTATAGTCTTATATCAAGTAACATTTTTCCAGATGATCATAAATTAGTACGCAAATACATCAAGCAAAACAAGGAAACATCATCATGCATGCAGACTATAAGGTTGTAACACCTCAAAATCAGACTATATGTTTTTTTTGAATATGTTATTTGTAAGTCCCAAAATCAATAGATCTAAACATTGAACTCGGATCGATGTGTGCTATAGGAGTGTGGAATGCAACTATAGCACTCGGATCTCAGATCGTGTAGAGAAAAAATTAACAACGAGAAAGAAAACACACATGAAAGATGTTATTCCCAAAAACCTATGAACCTTGACATAACTATATTATTTATAGTCAAGGCCCATTGTACATATATAGGCTTATTTATATTTTAACTTATTAGTGAATATATTATATATATTTTATAACTTATCAGTGAATTAGTATTTTATTTTATTGTTCTCAGTAGTCGGGATAAGAATTCAAATCGAGGGAATTTTAGACCGAAGTCGCAAAAATAACGGAACCTCGGGGACGATTTGGCAGTGTACTTCTTGGAAGCTTAGAGACTTATCCCGACATACATGAGAAGTTGATTAAATGTACAAATGGAGATCTGGAGCACTTGATTTTGTACGTGTTATTTTCTGGTCACATGTTCTTTCAGTTAAGTTTTACCCGCTCACTCATAATTTTTATTGTTTATTAGATTTAGGGGTTGTTTGGCAATCTAGTGTTGAATCAATGAGAGCTCTGACTGATTAAGGGGTAGTATTAATTAAATCATTCAACACGTCTCTAAAACTTAACCATTAAGAGACACAATGAGTCATTAAGAAGTGTAACAAACACCGTCTACCTCTCGATCCGGCCGATTTAGATGTTATTTTTTGGGTTTCACGCTCAGGTAGATTTTAACAATGATGTTTACACCATAACGTGTGTAGCTGATAATGTCCAAATTCACATGGACTCACAGCATCAACTCCTGGGACCAACAACGTTTGGGTTTATCACCATCCGTGTTTTATAGACCTGCTCTGGCGCAACAAAACTCTAGTTAAGCTACAAAATCAAAATGACCGCAACAGACTTTTTTTTTTTTGTTTGAATCAAAATGAAGACAATAAACTAATTAACTTTTTCAATGACCAATAATATTAGAAAAAGAAAAACAGGGGGCTTACACGACACAAGAAGGCCAACAACGTACAAGGAAGAAAAAAATACAAGTTACAAGTCGGAAAGTACATAAACCAAACTATAATGGAAATTCCAAAACTAAACTTACATTATTTTTCCCATTTCAAGTTTGAATGTTTACTTATGTTTTTCACCCATAAAAGAGATGTTAATTTTATGTCAATTACCACCTTTGACACCGAAAGGGGAAAATCATTAAAAAATAAATCATTTTTTGATTTCCAAATTATCCAACACGTGACCGTCGAGATAGATTAAATACCTAGGCAGTCCTCCTTATTGTTTTTATGCTTACTTGAAAAACCGTGAATATCTTTCACCGAATCAAAATAAACAAGTTTTGGTGATTTAATCCAATCATGAATGATACACTATACTCGTTTGACAACTTTGCAATTTACGAATAGATGCAGTAAAGTTTCATCATTAAGACCACATAACACAAACTTTTAATTACCCAAAATAATGCCTCTTGTTGACAACAGTATTTTAGTAGAAATCCGATCTAAAAGTAATCTACTTAACTATCTAAAAGTCAACATAACCTTATTATTGTGATTCTTTGGGCACAGTTAGGCCATGAGTAATGGTTAATGCGCTTTAAAGGACATTACCCGTCTAATCATTTATAGCCAAGAGCATGAGTAGCTGGTAATGTCCCTTCAATAATTACAATTTCAAGATACGTATTGGTTTTGTTCTAGAAGTTTATGCCTTTATAACGCCCAGAAAGAATAGTATATAGGCTTTATCCGCCTCTGTAACGTCCCATTACCCGTTGCCTTATAAACTAGATCATCTAATTATCAGTTTATCACTTTTCTGTCCAGTTCAAGTTGAAATGGTTTAGTTTAACAATAGTCTATCTATTTGATCATATTCAAATGCCTAAGATTTAAATTTTCAAACTTTATTGCATTCAACGTGTCGGTTTCAAAACACACCAAACTGAATTTGACCACATGACATGTCAAATTTAATGTTCAAAAACATTTAAGATGGTATATTTAATTTATGTCAACATTTCTTTTCATCATATTCATCATTTTTCAAACAAATATCCTTTAAACAAATCTAAAATCCATATCCAGAACCATCAATAGTACCAGAAAAACACAAGCTGAAAACATGCACACAAACACATGAAAACACAAAAGTTGAGGTTTGAAAACATAAGGGGAAACACATAAAACACACAGCCCACGTGAAACACTCAAGATTAATGGTACTTCTTATGATGTAATATTATTGTTTTTTGAACCCGTGTATTATATATGATTTATCTAATGATAATAACAAATAAAGTTCGTTATTTTAATTGTGATTTTTAAAATAGTTATGAATTAATTTAATATAAACTTAATGGAAAAAACAAACTAGTTAACGAAAAGTACTAAAATGACATGATTTTGGAAACTCGGATGTTGATTTGCAAGAAAAAATTATAAAAATTAATAAAGTCGCGTTGTTGGTCAAACTTCAGCTATGAAAATGACATTATGTTATAAAATTCACACTATGTTATAACTTAATTGACAAAATAGTTTTGATACATGACTTATAGATAGCTAGAATGAATAAGATTGAGAGATTAGGAAATGTAGTCTTGACAGCTTCAACATTTTTCTTTTATTAGTACAGGTATAATAAGATTTAACTCTTCTTTTGTAATCGAATCATATCATATTTACATCCTATTTCTCGTATATATATTTTTCCAAATAGAAACTGCAAAGAAGATACAATATGTATGAATATATATATATATATATATGTGTAAATTTTACTAGGTCATGACTTCTACAAAATCGTAGTAAATAAGAAAACCAATTTTTACAATTTAAAGATAATAAGAAAACAAGGCAACACCGCATTAGAATCAAATACAAACAACTCACCGTTTTCCCCACTTACCGAGTCATACCCGACTCGTCCACTATAAACCGAGCCAAACAAATCCCGCTTCTGAACCCGACCCGCAATTACCCGACACACAAGCATAGCTTTCCTCCCTCTTCCACCGCCCGCACTCTCATGAGCCACCCCACTTCCCGAAAACATACATAACGCCGCCCCCTTCCCCAACTTAAACGCCCAACCAACCCCATCGTCGGTATCATAACCGTCCGTGGACCAGAGGCATTGAAACCTCAAGACCTCATTTCCATCCGCAACACACCTAGCATAGTCTTCCCCAAACCCATTATGACCCGACCCGGATCCGGATTTGACTAGCTCTCGATACTCCTCGAACCGGGTCACGGTCCGACCCGAATTCTGAACTTTGAATACCATCTCAACCCGACCCGAAAAGACTTTAGGAGACCAACTAGTGTGGAATATTATTTCAACCACATTACGTGACGGGTGGCCCACTGGCAGCTCGGTTAACGCATTACTGGTTTTGACCCGGGTAATATTATCGGGTTGTTTTCTTGACCCGGGGTTTCTATTAATATTATTATTATTTACCCTTGAAGGAAGCTCAGTTGGGTTTGTGGGTTTACGTTTTTTAGTCTCGACGACGTCGTTTAGGCTGTGAAAACTCTTGCGGCAGCTTGAAGATGATGGAAGAAGACGAAGGTGGTGTTGGGTTTCAACGACGTCGTTTACTGCTTTGTCTTTGCATTGTAATGACTTTAACCACCCTGCTGCCATCTCAGGCAACTTATATTATATATAATATACACACAATGTTATAATCTATATCATATGTATATGTGTATATGTATATATCTGTCTAGAAGTTTTATGGGTGGAGGAGGTTGGAATGGGAATGAAAGAATTGAATGGAAAAAGAGGAGCTCCATAATAAATTGAACTATGTGAAAAGACGAAAATGCCCTTGGGAAACATGAGGATTTACGTGGTCACGTGGGGAAGATATGGTGATATACAACCAAAGGGGGTGGGAATGAGAAAACAAAACTACAAATTTATGACATTAACTAGTAGTATCTGCTCGGCGCCGGGCAGATCGGTAAAACTCGAGCAGGAGTAAAACATAAGCGTTGTTGGTCTTGGGTGTTGAGGCGGTATGCCATCGCATATTTGATCGATTTTGGTTACGTGCGTTATGGTATTAGATCTAATGGGGTTTGTTGGTCGGTAAAAGTCTAGCGTTGTCAATCCCAGACGTTGAGACGGTGAGTCTACGCAAATTCAGGTGGTGTCCGTCACGTTTTTTACGTATCATATTTGAAACAAAAATAAATTTGGCATCGCTCGGTTTTCGTTATGTTCGATACGGTATCGGAACTAAAACAAAATGTAGTGAGCTTATGCAAATTCGGTTGGTTTCCGACATGTTCGTTATGGTACTTGAACTAAAACAAAAAAGAAAAAAAACAACAAAATTGTCATTTGATTGGTTTACGTTATGTTCGTTACGGTACTAGAACTAAAAAATTAACCCAAAAACAAAATTTTAATCGACTAAGGTACCGCCAAGTGGCCCAATGAGGGTCCTTGCGGCACCAAAGTTGACATTTATCATATATAATAATAATAATTAGTGGTTGGCCTCCCGATTCAATGGCACAGGTGTGATTGTTTTGGATTTTACGATTTTAGATTCGAAATCTGGCTTAAAAGGTATTAATTACACACTCTTAGGTTTCGTTTTTTTACAGTGTTAATGAATGAGCCAGGTCTGAAGAATCAATATCGGTATGGGCAGTTGAAATATGGTCTAAAGAAAGCATTAATGCATGCTTCTCATTCTGTGACACAAGTGTGATGTTAAGACTTAAAATATTAAGATTTCAGTTTGAAACTTGATTAAATGTGGGTTTTCAACGATGAATGGTGTTCTAGGGTAAGTCAAAAATCATGTAGCATAAAACATGTATAGACGGTTGAGATCCCGTATTAAAAAGGTTTGCTATATGGTATTCAAAATAAAAACAAAATAGGGCATTAATGAGTATTAAATTGCAGGATCCAAAACACCATCATCAATGGTGGTTGCACCATATTTCACGGTTGTGAAAGCGCAAAATATTGGATCATACCATAAATTATGCTCATTTAATCATTCTTTTGTTGACTTTTAAATCATTATACACAACTAAAGGTTTGATTTTTATTATTTTTTGTATATATTAAACCATGTTCAAATCGACACTTGATTGTGTGTGTCCTTTAGATTATTTTATCTAATGTTCAACAAGTTTGAATTAGAACAAAATGTGACATTATTTTGTATAATTAATGATGGCAGAAATGAAAAAAAGCATGCAGTTCACGTTAATTTTTATTTTATTTGTAAACTTGGTATTATTTTGACTAACGAACCAACCATTTTCCATTGCGTATAGATCCGGCTTAAAAATATAAATTACAAAAAATAAAGCAATCTAGAATATATAACAAGGTCTCATAATAGTACCCACACCTTATAATTTATATCTCATGGTAGATATTAAAAAGTAAAAAAGCAATTTATTGTAAATAAAAAGGAAATGGTTTAACGAAATATGATCAAATACATGTTATTCTTAAAATTAAAACAATGAGAATCAATTTGCTGTTATTATCAGGTTTATTTTTATAGGTGTTTGCTGTTATTTTTTTCGTATTTGCTAATTTTCGATTATGAGACATTAAAAGTATTTGCTGATTTATATTTTGTTGTTATCATTCGATTTTTTCTTTTACTGTTAAAGTATTTGTTGTTATTATTTTGTTCTTGATTTTGATTCTTTTGTTGTAATTTTAGATTTTTTTCTTTGTTATTATAAATAATTGTTTATGTAGATTGCTATTGTAGTTGGTATTGTTTCTTACGTTCTCATTTTTTTAAATTAGTGATTTCTACGTTCTCATGTTAATATTAAAATATACATGAATCTTCTCCATTGTTTAATTATATTAATAAGAGGAAAAATTAGGTTGGGAATTAATGTGGTAGTGTCTAACGAAAGTTTAATATAATTAAGTTTCTGCATGTGCTCTCTAAAAGAAATATTCTTGTAACATTGTCGTCAAAACATAAATGAAGACCAAGTTATAAGCAAAGACAAAGACCGATATCATGTTTTGTTGTTGAATCATTTCCATGAATGGTAACACAATTGTAACAATCCATTAATTAACAATAAATTCATAATATTTACAAATATTTTGTTAACTAATGAAATTAAGTATTACGCAAGGTAAGTGGCCTTCAAAAAAGTTAAAAGATAAGATACTCGTTAAAAGTTGGTAACACAAATCTTACATGATACAAAAGTTTATATGCACCTAATTCAAATTAATTAGTGGGATTATTGAAAGTTGATTACGTACCATATGTTTATATCATAATTAATAGATTACAAGTGTCGATTAATTAGAGTATGGTGAAGTTACTAAGTAGATAGCGACCAAAATATTAACAAGACGTGTAATATTTTATGTTAAGTAACTAACTTTGAATGGATGCTAAGGATCTTGAAATTATGTGCCTTGAAAACAAAGTAACAAGCAATATTCTAGGTAAGCAATTGTTTTCAAATAAAACCCCTTCCAAAGCAATTACGTTACATGATGATGTTGAGATAATTTCAACCCTAAAAACGAAAAGAATTTTGCTACAAATATTTATTTTCTTTGCACCAAACTGTTTGATTTGTAAAGTAATTAATAACTTCTATTTAAACAATTCAATAAGAGAGAGTTTATTAGATTTTCTAAAGATTACAATAAAGTGACATCTAAATGGGAAACAAGCTAAATGCAGCTCACTTTAGATAGTAAAACTGATTATAAGACCCTTCGTAGTCTGTAGTGCTCGGAACACCGCCTATCGGGGCGCTTTGGGTTGAAGTTTGGTGTTGAGTGTTGTGTGAGAAGCGCTGGATGGGGGGAGAAGGAATAATGTGATTGGTGGGTTTTTGTTTTTTTATTTTTTCTTGATAATTAATAATAATAAATTATATTAAGGTAATGATTGGCTATGGCTTCATTCACTACACTTTTTTTATCAAAACGCCTCTATTGTGACGTGATTTCACATGGCGTAAAACGTTTCTATAAGGGCTCCAACCACTACACAGTCTAACAAACTTAAAATAAGCTTATTTTTAATTAACTAAATATGATGGGTGTAAGAGAGTCTTGCATCTTTTATATTCATATTAATGAAATTTGAACTTGCTTGGAAAATGCTTATTTAAAAGGAATCTTGGCATTGGGGTTTGAGATAGAAGAATATTAGGGAATGGAAGCTGGCAAATTATTTTATGAGTTCTCCAGGCTAATATTTATTGCAAATTTAACCTCTTACTTTTGTATAATGTCAAGGAAGCCCTCATTGATACTACTTATTTTGAACTTGTATAGTTTTCTTTCTTTCTAATGACAAAAAGTATACAATTAGATATAAAAATTCACCATAGGGAAATTGCGCGAAACAGAAACCACAAGGTGAAATAAACATAACATAACGAAACACCAATCTCGAACAAGAGACTAAAAAGGGTAATCAGGGAGTAACACCATATATTAATCAACAAATTAACATAATGTAATTTTACGGATATAGAAACTGATTTTAATATTTTGACCGATGTTTTGAGTGAGATTTTAAGTGGCGAAAGGTTTTATTTATGTAAAATATATTTCAAATTCAAATATTTTGTTACTTAATTACTTGAACATTTATGGTGAAGGCCTGAAGGGTCAACATTTTGACATACAAGTTTGGTTACAGGAGACAACATTGAAGTTTGCAACTGATATCAATAGTCTTAATGAAGGCATTATTTTCAAGACCTAATTAAAACCCAGACATTTATTTAATCATCTAATCAATGTAACACAAAAACCAAAGTCCATATATCCCAATAAACTAGTCAATTATTGCAAGGATAATATTTTTCCCAACGTTTTCTTTAACTAACAATATAAGATTTATTAAATTTAAAGGGCTGAAGTAATCGATTTTACAACTTAGACACGTTAAAGACCCAAAGAAAACTAAGGATTTAAAATTTTTCCACAATCCTAGCGCGGGGCATTCGCTTTCTATTAAACGTGAGCTTGTTTCCATCTTTCTATAAACACCACAGGTATAATTGAATTGATCACATTCGCCTTTTTTTTGAAACACCTACAAATTTATGCATCTTCAACAATGAAACAGCTACAAATTTGTGCATCTTCAACAAGTGTTTAAAAACAAAAGTAAAAAAAGACAGAGATCTTGAACCACTGAGTAATATTTGGCCAAGTTGCTTGAGCCAAGCCAAAGTTGACAAGATGATTTGCGCACTCCAAAAGCTCGCTGCGGTATTTACATATATCGGTCGTGAACAAAAGAGATTCTTGGTTCATAAGTAAGTATACCGCCTCTTAAATCACTAACACGTTTTGGGCTGTATGCTAGTGGACAAGAGGAGAGCTATTAAACGTGCTTAGGTGGGAGTAGTAGCAGGATAGATGACCTTCTGGAAAGTCACTACAAGAAATACTGCCTTTTAGCGGCGATCTCAGGGGTCTTTAGCGGCGATAAATGTCGTCGCTACTTATCTGTTTTTTTTTTTTTTTTTGTAGTGAGTCTTCGCCTAGACAACTAAAAGAAAATAAATGAGCTCTTTATAGACAAAACAGACAATATTGGTGGTATGATGGATCAGATGTTACATTGTATTTATTAACAAGGTAAAGTAGAATTGAAGTCTAATGAATTAAACTTTTTTACTGTTTTAAATCAACAATTTTAAAAAAATTACTGTGGCACTCACTTTATGTTTATCACTAGACACTAGAACATGAATTCAAGACAAGTTGAAGATGTCAATAAAAGTGAAGATGCAAAGTGGGAGGTAATGATGTTGGTGGGAAGTGATAGGGGTGTAAAGTGACAATATAACAAAAGATAATGGATGCAAAGTGACAGAATCTAGCATGGGTTAGAAATTCAAAAACTACGTATGTTCGCGTGCTTCATTTCGACCCCCCATTATTCCACTTTTTATCTTTTTTGGCCCTTTACGTTGTTTTTCTTAAGTGTGTTCATAATCTTCAGACTAAGATTGTGCAAAAACATGACTTTTTAAAAAGAAATAATTTATAAATGGCTTTTGGGTAGGGAACAAGTTGGAGACAAAGTGCGTGTAAATTGCTTGCTCAAATACTATAATTTGACTCGTACAATATAAGTATAAAACCTTTGAATGTTACAATAACTAACTATATACGTGGTTAATTTCATTTTAGCAGTATAAAAAGAACCAATAGTTAGATGGTTAAGAAAAAGAGTATACAATAATTTGTGGGGATATGAGATTAACACGCTGGCCCCCAACAACGAGCGCATATGAGTGAGGTTAATCACATGTCATATAGACATATCATCACTGGGTGGTTTCCACTTCACATCAATGAGCCAACATGAGTAAGGTTAATTACGTGTCCCGAATAAAATCGAGTAGTGCCCCAAATAAAATCGAGTAGTGCTGAGGTTTGATCCTCATGCTTCCACAATCTCACACCTAATAATACCATATTCGAGGGATACTGGACCTACCATGCATTACGTCATGTCTTCTTATACTATATAATACATTTTGGAAAATATGGGAACTGTCAATCGACATTACATGTTGTCACAGTCATAAATTTTCTTTTTTTACATACATATCGAGTTTAATATCTTCGTAAGTTAAGACCCTAACAACATTTTATGTAATTATGTTAACATGTTAAAGTCTAAACATCATCATCTTATGTTAGATTGATACTATATAATACCAGTTGCTTGATCTTGTAAATTTACTGTCTGATTATAACAAGATAATGCTATCTTAGTAGCACAATAATGCTTAATGTATTACATATTTTACTGAACAAAATATGTCACACCCCAACCTACGGCGGAAATGCCGGGGCGCGAACTGATTGTCACAGCTCTCAAGGTTACTATCATGCACAATATAAGTTTCAATATCTATTTATAATTTCAAATAAAACAAATATTCATTACAATATCTCAAAAACAAATAAGACATCAAACAATTATAAAATCTTATTAATATTGTCTCAATTAATTTCTTCTAGCATAAATCCTTAGGTGATCTTCTAACTTCAATTACTTCACATCAAACGATAACCTGCATATGCGTTGAAAATAATATAGTTTGTCAACACAAGGTTGAGTGAGCAACACACCAGTTTAAATGTACATATAGTATAGTATAAAAATAAGTAGTGCAACAAGTCATGTGAGAATAACAAATTAACCAAACGAGCAAGTATAACTGAGATGTCGAGAAGCACAAAGCTATAACGACTGGCATATGATCATACTAGACTGAGATTATGTTGGACCTCTCCGAATGCGGAAGCATATAAAGCAAATAAGCACATAAACAAGTAAGGTATAAGTTGTTAACACATAAGACAAAGTTGCAGTTTTGTGTATAAGTATCTATGAAAAAGTACAATTTACGCATATGTCCCCAAAACAGTATGAAAACGAGTAAAAAGAGGGGAATGTGGTACTCACCTTAAAGACGAACGAGGATGATTAAGATAATGAGAATGAGGAAAAGAATCACACGCGAACGTTAAAGCCTATGAGAAATCGAGAGTAACGAATACGCTTAAGTAACGATTTAAGATTGATTACAACAACTCGATAATCATTAATAAGTAAATATTATAATAAAATAATATTATATAAGAATTTATAAAATAAAATGATTAGTTAACTTAATAAAACACATCTTGAAAAATATTACTTTTATTCTTATAAATATAAATATATATAGATACTTTATTTGATTTTTATATATAAATATTAGATTTTAAGTTTGTGTGTGTGTGTGTATATATATATATATATATGATGAGTATCATTACAGATCTGTTAAATTATTTAAGAACTTGAAGGAAACCTTGAAAACTAACATTTTTTATAAAATTCTTTGTATGTCAATTTTATTGAAGTGTAGTTTTATCATTTTTCTATATCTATATTTACAATTACAATTTTGAAAATTGTTTTTATACATATCTATGTTTTGTTTTACACCTATGTAAATTTGTTAGTACATAAATTTTACACATATGATAACTTGTGATTAATATATGTAATCAAAATTTTTTATATAAAATATGATAAAACTAATATTAAATAATGTTAATACATAAAACAAATAAAAAAATGTTTAGTTGTTTAGAGTTCCTAAGAGTTCTTAATTTTTTTAGAGTTCTTAAATGATATCAACCCCATATATATATATATATATATATATATATATATATATATATAATATCTGTATATACACGAACGAAAACGTGGGTTAAACGAGTATTATAAAGTCGGTTTTCATAAAAAAATGGTTTTATGTAGATATTATTATTAATAATATAATTACTTAATGATTTAAAGAATTAAATAAAAATATAACTAAAAACCCGGGGGTGCAGGGGGTCAAACCTGCGACCTCCCCCCCCCCCCCCCCCCGTACTCTCGTGTCCAACCTGCTGGTTAACCAGCATCTTGCATTCAAAATCGTTTCATATAGTTATAAAACAATAACAGAAACAACTAGGATTTGAACAAACCCTAGAAATCAAATTGATCAAATCCGTGTATAATTAATCAAAACAACTTAGGGCTTTTGATCTACATAGGCTCGCGATCAAAACCCCATCATCAATTACCTTTAAACGACGTTAGGGATAAGCTAACTGGTCAGAACAGGGGCGGCGTAAGAAGATGATGAACGAGTATAAAAACGACCAAAATAATCTAATTAAATAGAGGGGAAACGTCGGCTAGGGTTTAAAGAACGTATCTGTTAATTTAATTAGATATTACGAAGGATATCTTGTTGAACAAGTCCATACAGTTGTCGGCTTCGTAATTACGGAAGATCGAATTAAATTTGATTGTATTAACATAAATGTCGTGTCGGTATGGCAAAAATAAGTATCTATATCATTTGAGTGATTCAATTTCCAAGTTTTTGCGTCGAGAATTTAGGTTCAAGTCAATCAATTGTAACCGGGTTTAAGGAAATAGGGTACGGGTTAAGGATTTGGATCAGAATACGGGTCATGGATATCCAGTTTGTGTAATGGGTTATAACATAATTGCATATTAGACCTTGTAGTTTGGGTTTGGATACAAAAGGGATAAAACTATATATTTTGGGCTGAAAGTGTGAAATCAATAAAGATTAATTATAAACAATTTAATATAAATAAAATAATCAAACTAGTTCGATAAACGCAATATTTTTAATAAAAATAGCCCGAACATTGAACTGAATCGGATAAAAGTATAAGTTCGAAACCCGAGTTGTTACAAAAGAGAGAGTTATAATATAGGAAAACATTCAAAATAAGCATTTTACTAGATGCTTGTGACAACCTATTTTGACAAGCTATATACTCATAATAAAATGATTATTCCGATCCTCTCCCCAAATACCTTTCTCAATAATGTATTACAATCATAGAGTGTATGATATTTATGTTTCATTATAATGCTAACATTGTTTGACAAAATAACGAGGCTCAAACAACAATTTAAAATATTGAAAAGATACATATTATGATAATAAAGTGCAAGGTTGTCACCATTCTTCACAAATCATCATCTTTGGCTTGCTCCCTTTATATATGAAAGTAATATAACATTCGTATTACATAATACAATAGTCGCCTTAAAAGTGTTGATTCTCACAATTCTGAATTCTTATCGTATGTGATAGAATTGATGAATTAATTTAATTTTACCTGCCTTGCATTCTTCCCATTATCCCTTACATAATTGTATATACAATAATTGTGCCTTGTATTGAGACCATAAATATAGAAACAATATAATGCAATACTCACTAATTATATTTTGTGCTAATATACCCCCTAAGTCTAAGGTGAAAGATCATAGATGCTTAGACTGCTATGAAATTCTTCAAATAAGGCCCGAGGCAAACCATTTGTAAAAATATCAGCAAATTGATAATGAGACGGAACATGTAATTAAGACTCGAATATGGCCCCATTGAACGTGTTCTCGAACAAAATGGATATCAATCTCAATATGCTTGATGCGTTGATGTTGGAAAGGGTTACCCGAAGGTAGATAACACTAATATTATCCCAGTAGATGATGGAGGTCAGCCTAATTCAAGTAAAAGATTTCGAATCCAATATATCAGCCACAACATTTGCGACTTCATGATAATCGATTTCAGCATTCGAACGAGAGACGGTAGACTATTGTTTCGACGGCCAAGAAACGAGATTGTCTCCTAGATAAACACAATAACCGGACGTGGATCATCGGGTGTCAGGACAACCCGCCCAATCAACATCAATGTAGGATATTAAGGTACCTTTGGTCAAAGTACTTTAAATTAATGGAGAATCCTATTAAGTGCTTTCATTCGGTGCGACCGAATATAACAATCCTACCCGTATTGAAATACATCAAGATTTGTCTATAAATCTTGAATATATCTTTATGATTCATGCTAGTAGGTATATTAACGCTTCACCAAAAATACATTTAATATATATATATATCAGTGTATCAGGTGGTCAGGTTTTGTTAGCCGTTAAAAAAGAAAAAAAAGGAGATAGAAATACAAGGAAACTTAAATATTATACCCATTACCAAGGCTCAATTCATGCAATAGATAGCAATTATAACTTGTACTGGATATGTTTGTCTCATGTCAGCGTACGTTGATTGCTAAAATTCTTTGTGCTACGTCGTGGACTCCTGGACTGAATTTCTAATGAAAAACATGGGACATTTTTTATGGAACGGCTAAAACATGTGACATTTAACTAAAAAGATAATTAATCTTCATATTACATTCTTAATAGTTTTCATTTTCTACATTAGCTTGATTTATATATCTTCATTTAACATTTTCATTTTATGCGTTGCATACATAATCAAAATAAGGTGGATATATTCATGTAACATAGACAGACATATCACTTTATAAACATAGACAGACATATCACTTTATATAATTGTTATTAACATAGACAGACACATCACTTTATATCTTCATTAAAGTCTCGAGACTCTAGTGTTTGGATTATACAAAAAACATATTAATAACTTAAGTAAAACCAAGGGTGGACTAGCTACACTAGGAGAATGGGGGTAGCCGCCCTCCATAAAAAAAAATAGTGTTATTTATACGTAATAAATCCAATCGCGTCTCAAATGTTTTGGTCAAGTCCCTTGATCAGCTCTCACGAAAAGAAATCATCGGTCTATCAGTAAAACTTATATGTGTTGTAAGAACAATTAAATCTTCATATTGCATCCGAAAACTTATGTTCTATATTCATTGTTATCTTTTCTGTTATGCTAAGTAACAAAACTATAGCTCGCGGTCTCTCGTAATAGTCATTTATGACATTTATATAAGTGATTAAATAAAGTTAGCATTAGATATGAATTTTGTGTCCATCTTGATCGTTAAGGTGTATTTAACGTAAAAAAAAATTGTTATTAAAAGAAATATATGAATTTTGTTTGAAAATTAAATATGATTCGGTTTTATTATTAAAAAGTTATTTAAATTTACATTAGACATTTAAACATGCAACTTTAGTATCTTTATTTAAATTTCATGCAAATAAACACCCAGCGTTTCCAAAATCATGCTATTTTAATTTTTTTCGTAAAAAAATTTTGTTTTTTTCCATTAGGGATAAAATAGTTTGTTTTTTTCCTCTCATTTACTTAACCCTTTAGGTAATTAGGTTGGTGGTTGTTTTTCAGCATTGTAGAAAATATATGTTTTTATGTATGCATTTATATTGTTTAATGACATTATGAATTTATGATCTAGATTATTGTCTATACACATTAATTATTATCTTTTAAATACTATTACACGATAAATTAATTAAGTTTATATTTTCTATCATATGTAGTACACGTGGTGAAATATGAAAAATATACATTTCATAAGTTGTGAACTAAAAAATATATATACAATTCATAAGTTTTACTTTGTACATTAAATTAATTTACAAGTATTTCAATTGAAATAATGAATTTATTTATTTTTATCATTTGATAAATCCCGTGTAATACACGGGTTCAAAAGCTAGTGTAAGTATATACATGTTACATACACAATGTGAGTGATAATAATAGCTCCATGCAATCGTTCCAAGTCTTTTTATGAATATTAGTGAATGAAAAACTAGTCAAAGGAACTGTAGAAGAAGGTATCATGAAAAATTGTGAAGTATAATGATTTGGAGTACAAGTAAAAAAAAGTTGGAAGACCTTATTAATTTATCTTTTACTTTTCTTTAAAAAGTTGAAACGCATTTGTATTCACGTGGATTGTATCATAACCTATATGGGTTGGTTAAACAATGATGGGGTTTAAATTTAAACATTTTTATTAAAGGAAGAAATTATATTTTTTAACCACGGATATACTAGTAGAAGAAAATTGATTATATAGCAATATGCTAGAACCAAAATAAGTATCACTCACAAACACATGTTAGAAAGCCAAAATACACGTTAATAGTTGCTTTCTTCTTATTCTCAGTCCATAAGAAAGTGATTGATTTAATCTCCTCAACAATCTTATCGGGTGTGCGTTATTACCGGTAAAAACCTTTACATTGTATGACTTCAAAATACACCACATTAGTCGTACAAGAATCAAATGAATTTACTTCTTATTCTTTTATAAATGGATTGGTTTATGAGAGTTCGATAATATTGATTGAGACTCAAGTGTATGAGTCAACTAGTATTGTTTAATTAAAGTTAGAAGCTTATCATGTATTCAACCTAAATCGGCTTATGGCTTGTAATTTAATATGTTTTTTTTTATTAAATTTAACAACCTTGTGTGACTCTTTTTAAACTTTTTAAAATAATTCGTTAACAACGATCGACCTTAGATTATAAAAATATTGAATAACACTGTATCAAAATTTATAAGAGAGAGAGAAAGATAAAATAAGAGTTTATTCCAACAACCAAATATCAAACCTGAATAATAAAATTGTATGAAATAACATTGCATTTGATCAATACGAAGAAAGTTATATTGGAGTTGGGATCGTTTGGATTGAAGGGGTTGTTTGAGTTGAGTGATTTGTTTGTGTTCATAGTGTAGAACTATTATATTGTTTGTGGAGATGAGAAAGTGTTGAAAAATATATGGTTTGGTGCACGTCGTACATATCATAGGCAAATATTAAAAAACAAGCTTAATTTTTTTAGTCCTTGAGTAACTGCTACTTCACCACCTAGAACATTCACTTTTTTTCTTCTACAAGCATGACTAGGCTTAAGCCGCGCCATTCACTTAGATGCGACATAATGTGTGCGTGGTCATGAGGTGACATGACGAGAAGAGGCTCATGTTTACAGCTGTAACGTATGCCCTAAATCCTAAACCATGACAAGTGACACAATTTCTTACATAGGAACTTCCGATAACACTATAAAGTCAAATAATAACATCCACACAATATACTCAACGATTAAATGTGCACACAAGTGCTTGTGCATTTAAAAATATGTTCATAAAACACTCACATGATTATTAAAATAATCTTTTGTGTGTAACCTTCAAAAGTAACACTTAAAAACTCACCTAATGATCGATAACAGTGATTATATACTTTTATTGTATCTTCTTGACTTATGATACCATGTCAGTCGGTAGCATCCCTATAGAAGTCCCAACCAATTTACATTATGTAGTTGAAGCAAATTGTACAAAAGTTTCTAGTTAATTCTACGAATTGTCAATTGTTTTTACATATTGTGAAAGAGTTGAAGAATAAAAATAGATGGCGAGCGTTTGACTGAACTGAGCTGGTCATGTAGGAACAAGGTTCATGTCAACCAGTCTAAAAATGTGAAATGCCCTGAACCTAGAGTGTTTCAGGACTCAGAGGTTGGGTTTACACATGCAATATAGTTCTTAAACTTCAAATTCAAACATCGGCGGTTGTGCCCTATATAAAGTCTAGGCCGAGCATGGCGTTGCCATCGTGAAGGAAAGAGAGACGCCCGTGAGCCGCGGTTTTAGAAGCCTTACAATTGTCATGTCCCCCTTCGATTTAGGTAACTCGCAACTTAATATCAAGCCTATGAAGTTATCACTTGACCCAAGCCCATACTCCACCAATTGTAACTTTTGCAAAATTCATCCAATTTTCTCTGTCACAAAAACCATATATAGTAAAAAAATTATATATATACAACTATTTTATGGTATTTTCCATAATAAGCTAATCATATTATACATTTCCTAAGCTAGTTGTGCCATTTAATGATGAGCATGAATTGGTTCAGTTCGATTATGTGTTAAAACAAAACTTTAGTGTCGGTTTGGTATCAATAATCAAATAATAAAAAAAAAGGTTGTAATATTTCTGTATCAATTTTAACCTTGCTTAAAATTGCAACTATATACTATTTGGTTTACTAAGTAATGTTGAAAAAAAAAATATTGTTAATATTTCTATGGTAAAAAATTCCCCAACATTATAGTTTTTTTATATATTCTATAATTTTTATTTATATTTTTAGCTTTTCTATTTAGATGGAATTTATTACTAACACCTTACGACTTATGTTATGTATGCTTAAACCGAATTATTTGCAAGAACCCAACAAGTTTCAGCCCACAGAATAGCCCAGCCCTATATGCTCTCTGGACTCTGGTTCAGCACAATGACAAGAGCAAAAAAATTTGGATATTTGAAAAAGGCCTGAATAAAATCACCTAAAACTTTGAAATGTAGTAATTTATTTATTCTATATAAAAAGAAAATATAAATCAAATCCAAATGAAAAATGGTGTCACAAACATCGAATCATATCTTATTAAATCCAAGTCACAATTGTTTAACCAAAGAACAATACAAGAGTTCAAATAAACACAAAACTGAATCAAACGAACAACAGATTCAGACTTAAAACATCGATCTTGTCAAACATACGAATACCTTCAGAACCACAAAAGAGTTAGACAAGAACTATCAACATGAAGAAGCCCTAAATCAGATGTGATTATAAGAGATAAAACCTGTATTTAAGATTGATGATAGTTGTGGTGTACATTACTCTTGAAGACTTTGACATACTGGTCGAGATCGAAACAATGGTGATTGAGACGTTGACGATCAAGACAAGGATGAACAAGATGATAAAGCCAGACTCAATGATAACTCGTAAAATCTGTATATATGCTTCTATAAGCCCACAAATACTTTCCATAAGCCCACGAACACTACAAGCACATAACTCTCTCACTTGCTTCCAAGCCCATAACTCACCAAATAAGCCTATACGCAAAACACAAAAAAAAACATATAAACACAAATCATATTTTTAACAAATGGACATCTTGAAAACTAAATTTTCCAAGTTGAAATCCATGTGAGAAAAATCCAAATTAGTTTCCCGATATTCAGTCAAACGAGAGAAAAAAAATCTTGACAATCTAAGGAAGTTTTCACTCAAGAAAAGAAAAAACCAATATGTAAATTTATTGTCAAAAAACAAACTATATTGGTTGGTATGAAACCAAACAAAGTAAGTCCACTGTGAACAGTAGTGGAAACGGGAAATTTTCTCACGGGGTCGGAGGAGGTCATTGTCAAAATTTCATTGAGGTTGATCCGATAACATATGCATACTTCTAAAAAAGGTTTACAGGCTAGACTGAACACTACACAATAAGTGGAGCTCCACCCCTGACGGTGAATTTAAGGATCATAATCCATGTGTAATTGTGTATTTGAAAGTGAGGATAAGTATTCATGTGCACTTGAGCCTGTCACTAGCCGTATATCATTGACCATGATGCTCCCATAAGGGCCGGCTTTGTGTGTGTGTGTGGCGGGGGTGGCTGCTGACCATCCCTGTCCTGAACACGTCCATGCTAGGCTCAATTTTTTAAATATTTTTTCTAAAAAATATGTATTCTTAATTTTTAAACCATATTACTCAAAATCCAATTTTTATTAAAAAAATACAATAAAATTGTACAACGTGAATTATAACCAACAAGCCAATTTAAAATTTTAATTGTTTAAGCTCTATAAAAAATATTTTTTTTATTAAATGCTCAGTTTTTATGGTTTTCAACCGAAAAGTTTTTAGCGATTTTCAAGGACGGCTCTGAGTCCCATTGATGTGATTTTGATTTTAGTCTACCTTTTTCTAGTTCTAGATCATTGACCCTAATGCATCTTCAATGGGTTAATTAAACAGTGTATGCAATTGTATAGCAATGAAAATTTTTTGGGTACATTATATTTCTGATAACGGGACACATGAACTTTTGGTATCATGAATATTAATCAACCGAGTTCTTGATATCTTTTAGGTTAAAAGTAACTACTGTCTTGATCATGATCATGTGCTTCTTCGTGTCGATTGGCTGCAATCTTAAGTCGATATAGTGTAAATGATTTTCTTGATGATCTTTATTGTTATGTATAATGCAATTCATGTTCCTTAGACAATGACTTAACATTTTGAGACACAACTTTATGAAATTGAAATGTGAAGTGACATGTGGGGTGGGAGACATGCATGCTAATTAAATCTATGCTTTTAGTTTTAAGCTTCACATTACAATTTCATGTTAACTAGTATTGTTGGGATCGATATTAAGTGGTAGCGCGTGTTGTTTTGCTGGAAACAAGTTAGATGGATGGCCCCGAATCAAGAATCGCAACTAATGAAAACCTGCCAAAGTATATTAAACAATTAAATCATCCTGTGGCCTTTAGCTTGTAAGTATCTTCCATAATTTTATTTTAATGGTCCCCAGATATTGACTATCTCACTATTGATGCAATCATATAAGTTGTGTCTTGATAATTCACTATTGTTTTTCTTTACAACTTATTTGGTGTATTTATAGGGCTTTAGGACTATCCAACTATGAGAAACAATATAAAGAATGAATATGAGTTGGTCAGTGTGTAAGTTCATATCAAACATTGACAAAATAGCAAGCATATATCATATACTAGTTGTATAGTTTCCTTTCCATATTTCATATAATTCTAGAGAAGCAAAGTTAATATATCTTATATCATTCGGTGAACATTGAAAAGTTATGAATCGTATGTGCTCAAACTAGTGGTGTTTTAAGATTCGGTTTGAAACTTTGAAACCACCAAAACCAGTCATCAGTTTTGTCTCATGGTCGTTTTTTTTAATTTTCAGTCGGCAGGTTTAAAAAATGCATGCCGTAGAGAATGGTTTTTTATTGTTCATTTGAAAAATGCTTTCCTTAGGTGCACATTTTCCTTAAAATGTTGTACCTCTCTTTCCCTCATGATATACTATCGTTGAACTCTCTCACTCTCTTGAGATATCGCATCAGAAACCTCCACCACAATCACTGCCGCCAGCATCGCACCGTACTACACCGTTATAGTCACTACCGCTGCCAGCCTCCACTAGGTAGCATCACCTCAGTCACTTCACCTCACCATTGTCACACTCGCACACGATCAAATTTGGTCATTCCAAAGGTGGTGGCAACTGGCAAGCATGTTCCCGTCAAGGGGTTTGCATCTCCAGCAAGATGCATGCACCCACCACAAATCAAACAAACCCTTAAGTCTGTTTGGTATAGGGTAATGGAATGGATGAGTATGTAATGGAATGAAATGAACCTAGGAACGGAACGGACGAGGTAATGGAGTGGATCATTAATATTCCATTATCTTGTTTGGTTACCATATATGAATGAAATGAATTGCTCCCTCCGTCCCATTATAAGTGTCCTAGTTTGACTTTTCAAGTCTTTCTTTTACAAACTTGAACGAAAATATTTTTGTTCATGTCATATAATACTTGATGAAAATTATATCAATGTAAAATACATTTAAAACCCAATCTATTCATATATTTTACATCAAGTATTATATAACACAAACAAAAATATTGTCGGTCAAAGTTAAACAAGAAATACTTGAAAAATCAAACTATAGGACACTTATAATTGGACGGAGAGAGTATTACTTTGTGTAGTTTGGTATACAAGAAACGACGAAGGAATAAAATAAAATTAATGGTGACTCAAGGTGATGTTGGTGGTGGGGCTAGTGGTGGTGGTTGTGGCGAATGGCAATGGTTGGCGGTGGGTGTGGGTGACAACCTATGGATTTAGGGTTTGATGTTGCCAAACATTGTTGTTATGCCATGTGTAGTTAGCAAATAAATAAATATATAAAATAAAGGCCCCATCAACATATGAAAATCATAATAGAAAAAATAACATAAAACCAAACTGAAACAACATCAAACCCTAAATCCATAATGGAAAAATCATAACATAGTGTTTTTCGAGTAATGTGAATCAAGGTATAACTCGAGGCTCAGATCTCTATCATAGCTGCAACATAGGTTGTCACGTCAATTAGCGTATCATCATCATAGCCTAAACTAACATTTAAGCAAGAAACCGACAACAACATAAGCTTCTGTCATCGTCGCTGTCATAGACGGCTAGAAATAGCACTAACACAACAGCAAAACACCGCCACACCACCATAGCATTACCGCCACCACCAGAGCTCTATCATACCATCTCCTGTCACTGCAACAAAACACTGCCATGCCACCATAGCATAACCGCCTAACCGCCACCACCATAGTTTTGTCATACCACTATCTGCCACTGCCATCATCTCACCACTGTCATGCTTAGCGAGATCTTTTCACCACCATCATTGAAAGTAATTTATAACTTTTTTGTTTAAAATAAAATATTCAATAAAGCTTAATTTATTTTTAGGATATTGGTTTTTAATACTCTTAATTTTCTCCTGTTGGTAGATACAACTCTCAACTTTCATTTTGTCTCTCAGCACTCCCAACTTTCACCATATTTGTTTTTAACGCTCCCCCTTTAACTTAAGGGTAACGGCGTTAGTGGAGACGCTAACGTGGCTTTCTTTATAATATTTTCCAGCTGATGTGTCTCGCCTACATGGAAATTACTTTCTTTTTTTTTATCAAACATCAATTAATATACTTATATCAAACAAATTGAGCCATCATCTCTGATCTTTAACTGTCTGTGCCATCATCTTCATCAACACAACACCCTACAACACCGAAGACCCCTGCCCTGCCACTGATTGATTCAACCCTCACCAGTTCGGCGTTGCAATCCAACAACCACCACACCAACCCTGCCTTTGTTCATCTTAAACATCGTCGCCGCCATGGTCTTCATCACACCTTGTCATCCAAAACACAACCCTCAACCACAGTTCACTTTCCCTTGCCACCAATTCCACCACCGTCGCCGCTACAACTTCCCCCAATTAGATTCGGCCTTTAAGTTTCAAATCTTGTCTTCTTGAACATCGATTGAGCATCGATTGGGTGGGTATTGGCCCTATTTATCGACACACAGGGTGGTAGCTTGTTAGCGTGATGGTGGTGGTTGTGTATTGAGTGTGGCGGTTGGGTGGGGGAGAAGATGAAGAAGACAACCAGGGTTGGGTGAGATATTATTATTAGTTTTTATCATTATTTTATTTGAAACAACCACGTCAGCAAAAACAATGCCACGTCAGCAAAATAATGCCACGTCAGCAAAAAAAGCTAACGGAGTTAGGTCCGTTAAATTCGAGAATGCCAGAAATAAATAGAGTGAAAGTTAGGAGTGATGGAAAACAAAGTGAAAGTTGAAAGCGTTATCTACCAACCGGTGAAAGCTAAGAATATTAAAAACTAATATCCATTTATTTTTCTATATACCAATCATATTATGCAATATATACGGGAACAACAAAAATACAAAAAAAAGGTGTCAAATCATAAATTGAAGGAAGGAGTCACTAGACAAAGCCCACGTCCTCAAAGACCTAAAACAAGAGGAAAAACTTACTTCCACTCTTATGTCACATGACCATGTCTAATTCATCTCCCCACAAATTTCGTATTTTATATTCATTACCCATCTTTTCATAAATTGTACATTATTTAATATTATTCCTATAGCTCTTTTTAGTTAAAATATATGAAAGTCAAATAATAAAAATATTTTAATTCAGTGACGTGAAAATAAATCATAAAAATATCATGTTTAACTTGAATACATAATTATAAAATAATAGTAAATATTAAAATAGTTATAATCCAAAAGAGTGACTCATGTTACCCATTACACAAACAATGATATTTCTGAGTCAGACTAAGACTAATTTCCCAATATTTATTTATATATTTTAAATATACAGGTTTTCTTTAATTTGCATCTTTATTAGAGCATTTTCAGTAGCATCTTTAAATTTATCTCTGTAATTATAATTAAAAAACATTATATTTTCTTTCTCTTTTTCAAATAAATTATATATTTTTATAGTAAACTTTTATTTCTCTTTCACTCACAACCATTTTAAAAAATATTAAAAAATTATAAACGACGAATAGTATTTCTCCAAATTTACTTGTCAACAAGAGTTTATCTATCTTTTCTATCCACAACAACTACTCTATATAATATAATAATATGAAGGATTTGCTAAGAATGCTCTTAGGATATCTATTTCCATTTATGTCTCTTACATTTAGAGTTGAATGAATAGTGATTCTCTACATATAGAGTTCTGTTACTATTAGTTATCATCTAATATTTGTGAGTTTAATAAAAAGAAAATTTTATTAAATACGTGTTTTGTAAGTGAGATAAGGATACATATCATAGAGAACCTGATGTGATAGGTACGTTAAATAAAATCCAGCAATAAGTTTAGAGAAATGTAATATTTAGTCAAGCTATAGAAACCAGGATGAAGATGCTGATGCGAATGCTCTTAAAGCTCGAGCTCAACACAATCATTTACCGAGTTGAGATTTTGAGCTCTTTGGTACTCGATATAGAAAAAATAAGATGCAGCAAAGAGAGAGACACCTGGAAAAATGGGACAAGAATCGTCAATAGGTCAAAGGGGTAAAGTGAAGGGGCATTATTTGTGGGTGTGATAGGCATTTTTTTCAATTAAAGGTAGAAGATGAGCTACGTTGTAAACACTAAGCCAAATTCACCATTAATAGTGGAGAGAGCAAGTCAGATCTCGCCTACCTGAAGTTGAATGAAAGGTGATCGAAAATTTGATAATCAATGAATTATTCAAGCAAGCTCTCCTACCTTAAAGTAAATTATACGAGATAATTATGTCAGATAGATTATTTTGACCTATTTTTAAATACATTTAGAATAACAACCATGAACCTTGAGCTGTTTATACAACTCTATTAATGTGACAAACTGGCATGTAGGTCTTAGGAGGAGTTTCAACCTTTTTATTGATTCTTCTTTTAGTTGTAAGTCGTAACACATTTAATCAAAACGGGCCCGTGGCTATAATGGTTACAAGTGGAATGATGCATCACCCAATCATTCTATTGTAGACACGTGGTTAGTTTTGTTTTTTCTTTTTAATACTAGGTTAGCTACCCGTGTAGCACACGGGTTAAAATAAATAAATTTATTTAAACAATAACATAATAGGATATACAAAAAACTATGTTGAACAGATATGAAAATATATTATATGGTAAAATAAATTACACACTATACAATATGGAAATAGAAAATTTATAAATCTCTAAATATTTCTTGATACACAATATGTGTAATTTTAGTTGTAAATTTAATTGTTTTTTCAAAACATAGTAGTTTCACATTGTTTCTGATTTTAACTCTAGATAATGCAACAAAAAACTGGTCATGAGTTAAAACAAATTGTCTAAAAAACAAACCAACAATCTACAATGATTGACCTTCGCTTTTGTTAATCTTCATTTCAAACAAAAATTAAGTGAAAATTTCATTTTTTAAAATTAGTACTTTTATCTAAAGGTGTAGGATTTAAAAAAATAAATAATTAAAATTGTGAGTTCCAATATTATTTACGGATATGATTTCGGCTTCTATAGCACGGCTATCATATTGTATTTTCACATATAGCTTAATTTCATTGCATAGACAAATTTTCTAGTTAATATTTTAATCAACATCAATTCAACATCAGTTTTTAGAACTAACCTATGACTTGACAACCTTATATTTTGAGGTCATTTAAAAAGTCAAGAAACTAATAATTTCTTGTAACGTATCATTTTATGTCTGATAGATACCATATGAAGAATATAAGGATATACAAAGTCAATTCATCGTCTGATTAACAGTGTGCTAACGTTTAACATTTGTATTCCAAGGGTAAGAAGTTGTCTTTACCGCATGAAAAACCAAAACATGTAGTATAGTGTTAATATTTTTGTAGATTTTTAAGATGATAAACTTAACATAAATGATGGGTTAATTAAATAGCAAATTAAAAAAATAGTGTAAATGGCTACTTTTTTAAACCAACCCGTGGATCGAAACCCATTCTAATAATAAATTGTTTTGACTTGAACCATGTTTGATACTTTAACCAGTTAAAAAATCAGTCGTTTGAATGAACATAAACATCAAGAATACTTCAATAGTTAATTTGTCTTTTAAGAATTTGAATGATTAAACAGAAAAAAAAATGTATTTAATATGAGAGAGAGGAAAGAAAATTTAAAATACAAAATTATTAATAATAAAGATAAATGTATTTAATATGAGAGAGAAGAGGGGAAATTTTTTAAGAATTAATATGGTGATGACATGTGTCAATAAGAAAGTTTTGTTTATTATATAATATGGATATCTTTGAAAAACATTATCTTTACGAAGTGGTTACTAACTTATTATGTGATTTGATTTATTTTGTTTGGCTTATTTTTTGACTTATGATTTATAAATACCCTTGGATGACAACCACCGTTGTTTTTATTGTGGTCGGCTATCCCCACCATGAATTCGTTATGGACAAAATGAGGAAGGGTTGTGTAGATGCTAACATCTTGGATTATTTACAACAAAAATGTAATGTTAATAATTAGTCTTGGAATTTATTAACTCGAACAACACTGATATTTTTAGTTTTTTACCAATGTGGTAGGCTGTATAGAGCGTTTTTTACGTGACCCACCAATCATATTGTAGGAAAATCCTTGCTAAAATGGTTGTTCTAAAGGGGCAACCTTCAATTGATAATGAATGACATGTAACAATACCTAGTATATAAAGTGACGGCATACAAATCATGTTAATCACTCCTTTAATACTATCTCTCTTACATGCTTATTTTTTTAAGACAATTGCGTATTTCTTTCTCGTCGGAGGGTGGTCACAAGAGAAATCCATTCTTGTGACAAGGCAAACAACGTTGTGTTTTGCAGATGTAGTCGACGATATTGTTTTTGAAGGTGCTCAGCTCATAACTGTTTCATGTGCAAGTTAGTATCAAAACTCATTAGAAGGCAGGTATTTGCTTCCTCATTACACTAGCCATTTGTCATAAGTTTTCTAAATTTATATTTATATGCTATGATTCTATAATGTTGCTCGAGATGGATCAAACTCAAAAGAAGAGCATAGAACAATTATCATAAATCTAATCCAAATTAAATGGAAGGACCTCTTTGTAACACAAAGCTTACTTTGGTTATGGGTCTTACATTTTGCTATAATATTGCTTAGTAAATGATGTTATTGTTGGGTCAAAGACACATCTTAGAATCGCATGAGAGTTCAGGATTCACTTTGTGACAGTAAGTACAAATGCATATAATTATATTGTTTATGTATGAGTCTAGTCTACATGTAGCTCCTCTTGGTATTATCTACATTCCAAACTTATGTAGTTTTAGAATTACTTGGGAATTAGATAGTTTTTCGAATTACGTTTATCACCTTCAAGTTAAACTATTTTACGCGTTTATGAAATCAATAATTTGATAAGTTAGAAAGTGTAGATCAAAAAACAATACCTCCTTTTCAACAAGAATTCGCATAAGCTCGATGTGTATAAAAAGTTGTTTTCTCTTTTATAAGGCTAAACCATCACAAAGATTTGCTTGAATCATTGCAACCCTTTAGAAATGGGTATGATAGTGGAGCATAACTGAGGGCGATTATAACTGTTTTGCAACTATCATTTGACAGGAACACTATCGGTAGTAAATTTGTTACTACTCATGTTCAGTAGCTTTGTTGCTATTGATCTAAAGTAACTTTGTAGCTACCAATCAATAGCAATGTGATATTGATTTTCAGTTACTTATGAAGATGATCTTTTATATAACCTTTAATCATCCTTGACGATCCAAGGCGTTTACAATCTTTTAACAGCATGACCCCGATAAGGTGATCTGCCCCTTGGACTCCGCATGGGGCTAGCTCCCGGATCACCACTGGGGTGCTGCCCCTGACCCCATTAAGGGGACGATGCCTCTTGGGGGTCTAGAAACTTTATCCTTTAAACTTTAAGTTTTTTAGTACTTAAGTGATAATAATGTTTAACGGGCGCGTACTCCATACATCTTAACTTATACCAATAGTTATTATAGTTTCGCATTTGTTCTTCAAATAATCCTAATTACCCAAAACAGTTATATGACACTAAAAACCAATAACTTTAACAGTTATTTGAAAATAATCATACACTAGTTCTTATTGGAAATGGTACACCAACAATGCATTAAATGGCTTTTATGATGTGAGGGTATGTGACAATGTGACATTGAAGTTAACATGAGCTACAAATCATGGTGAGAAGTCATTAGCAGAAAGTTCACATGCATATAATACTTTACCTCTTGTTGCATATAATGGTTCATATTATTTGAGGGGGCATGACCTTCTAAGTCCCGGGTGAGAAAAGATTGAACAAAGAGAAATATAGAATACTACTATTACATGTGAATGTTATGACTTATGATGTAATATCTTTTCAAGGGACTCCTTATTATGAAGTAGTGAAATTAAGTCAGGGAACAATTTGTCTTGGCTAGGAATATTGAGTTTTATTAGATTATGTTTATCTTGTGTGACTAAGAACATAGCATGTGGTCTATTATCTATTTTCATAAAATTAAAGAGAAATTCATGAGAAACATCAAGTGAACATTTTGTTCATGGATTAGGTTTTTGGAGCCGAACAAGGTAAAACATATTTTTACATTTGCTCATTATGTTTTATTTTTTTCATGTTTGTTTATAATCCTCGTTATTTATAAAAATAGTATAAGTTACACAATGAACTCCAAGTCTTATGTCTGACCAAACAGTGAACTTAATCGTTTAGTTCTTGAATCAAGTGACATGCTTCATCTTAAAAGGCTAATGTTTGGAGAATTGTTTCGAGCTAAATTTTACATCAATCGACTCGTATCTTCATTCAGATCAATAACACTAAAAAAACAGTTTGAAATTCTAAAAGGAATTAACACCGTTAAGTTTTTTTTAATGGATTACCACTAAAAGCAAATTTTATTAAATTTGAAACCACCGGTTGCGATAATTATTATCAAATAACCTTTAATTGAGATTATTAAAATCCAATAAGCCTATTTAGTTATACATATTCTATTAATTTATTCCATTATTTTTTTCTTTAACGATAAATAATTTGTTAATAGCAGTTAAAACGTAAAATTATATATGAAAATAAGAAAAATAAAGAAATACATACATGAAAATCAGAGTATTTTATTTTAACAAACTAATAGGTATGGGAGTGTTCCAATAAAAACCGCATTTAATTTGAAAATTTGTTTTAAGCGGACAACAAGCTGCGTCGCTGTCAATTTTTGAATTACAAAACTCAATCTTCTAAACACTACATTGACTAAATATCTTTGAGTTATAACATTACTGTGCATGACCCGTTGAACTTGACTAATTATTTTAATTTTTCATTATTTTTATGTGTAATTTATCTTTGTCAAAACCAAAAAGAAATAAAAGTATGTAGGTTGCGGAAGTACATATATCATATGTGTATCTCATACGAGGTAAATATATGCATAATACGAGCTACATATATGTACTTAGGGTGGTTGTAAGCGTAGCAGACGTTCGGCTGTCCGTTCGGTGGAAAGTTCGTTTATGTTCGTCCGTTTAATAAATGAACCAGACACTGACATAAAAATATTGTTCGGTAAGCTTAACGGACGAACATGGGTTAAGACATCGTTCGTTCAATAGTGTTCGTGAACGCCCATCCGATTACGTCCGCTTAATAGTGTTGTGTATGTTGAAATTCCTTAATAATGAAGAATATGAAGCTTATTTCTCATGAAATACTAGAAATTTGTGAAGTTTGAAAACCAAAACATTATTTTGGTATGATTATGTTTGGTTACTATGTTAAATGTTAAGTATTTTTAAATATCATTTGACGTAATGTTCATTAGTGTTTATGTTAAGTATTTTGATAAGTTTATGTTTGTTTGTTCATTAATGTTCATTAGTGTCCATTGGTGTTTGTTTGTTCATTAGCGTTCGGTTGTCCATTAGTGTTCATTAGCGTCCATTTACAATGCTAACGGCCAAACACAAACGAATATGGACAAGAATTTTTCGTTTGGTAGGATGTTTGTGAACCGTCCGTTTGTTCGAAAAAAACTTAACGAACGAACACGGACAAGATCTCGTTGACGGGTGGTTCATGGGACAACCCTTAATTGATCTAATGTCGTTAGTAATCATGTATTGAATTGGTTTATTTTGTGGAATTAGATAACTACGGTGCTTTTGGTGAATTGTAGGTTCAAAGGAGGTTCCTGGGCTACTATGATGTATAATGAAGAAACCTAAGAAACCGGGAACACGAGAGATGGTCAAAAGAAGTGAAAACAAGAAGGCGGGGCTGAAGTCCACCGTGACCCACGGCTAAGACCGTGGGCCACGGTCCAATATAATCAAAATGGACAGAGGCCACCGTACCGTGGCCTCTGTTCCACCGTGAAGACCACCGTGGCCCACGGGGGAGACCGTGGGCCACGGTCCAGCATTGCAAGAAGATCACCGTGACCCACGGTGTAGACCGTGGGCCACGGTTCAGGTCGTAACTGCCGATTTCTTTTGGTTTATTACTCGTTATTGGGCTGTCTTTTCACATATCTTTTCATTCTAAACAACCTAGGGATGAATTTTTGAGAGCAAGAACAATACTTTGGTGATTATAATCATTCGTTTGGGTTTATGATTCGTACGATTATCTTAATTGATGTGATGATTAATCAAACGATGTGTGGCTAGTACTCTTTATGTTCTCTCCCGAATTGTAAGGTTTTTAATTGGATATTTGTTAATCCTTTATGTTATTTGTGAGAGAGTATTTTAATCTTATGATTATATTGCTATGGTGATTGTGAGTTTGTTTTGTAATTGTTAGTATGGTATAAATTCGTGTTCTTGACTATCTGTTCTTGGTACCATAGGCAATCGAGATTTAGTAGAAGAGAAATAGGGTTAACAATACTAAACTGATTATTGAGTGACAACCTTGCGTTTTTGTAATCCAAGTACTTAGTCCTCTTTTATCACATCCAAACGCATTTTCACGAACTATATTTGTATAGTTCATCCCACAAGTAAATGTTAATTTTATCAACATTGGAAACCTGAAATCGGGAGAGGACATTCTTTCTTATATTGTTTAAAACTCGTTTACTATTTTAGCTATTTTTGTTAATCAAAGCCAAACAACCAACTCTTTGAATTTACTTTTGCACTTAGCTTAATATAGATTAATTACAAAGCTACTTGATAACGCATTTTCCACAAACTACCTGTGTTCGATACCCGCTTACCGCTATCTAACTAGTTGTATTCGGTTTATTTTTGAGTGAGTCTTCGACCTCACGTCACTCGTCCCAGTCCACTTACAGCCCTATATGCACTTTCGCAATTCACAAATACACTAAGATTTTATTTTATCTTTGTTAAATATTAATAAATATAAACAGGATGAAAAAAAATTAAAATTAAATGCATCAGTGTTTAAAAGTGGTTTTACGAGTTTACAAGTATTTTAATGGTTTTTATTTCAACTATCCCACAATGGATATTTCTAATCTAACTATCTATATAATTGTCTATCATAAAATTCTACGTGTCGCTCTCAGGTTGTCCCCCCCCCCCCATTCTTTAGAGCCACCAGATTGCTTGAATTTTAAATGGAGACTTCTCATGCATTTGACCCGAAATTGCAGGTATGAGTCTTACCAAGCCCAGATAGTCTTTAAATGGGTTATAACATCTCATTTATCTATGAAACTTTTTCATAATCAAACAATAATTTTCGCGGGTCATGGGTCTCACAAACCCGGATAACCCTTAAACGGATAATAACATCTCATTTATTTGTGAAATAACCCCTTAATTATCAAAGAATAATTTCCACGAGTTATGGGTCTTACTAAACTCTAATAGCTTTCAAATGGGTTATAAGATCTTATTTATTGGTAACTTCCGATACTACCCCGCCATCTTCAACTACATCAACGTCCCATTTTTCATTAGACAAATATTTGTGTTCATGTTTGTTCATTTTAAAAAATCAACATGTTCGTGTTCGTGTATTTTTGTTCGTTAAAAATCTAAAAAACACACACATCTCAATTGAAAATACCCAAACGCAAAAAAAATGTAATAACAAACTAATATATATGTTTTAAATTAAAACAAACTACGTTAAAAAATAAAAATAAATCATCATAAAATAGCAAAACGATTAAAAATAAAAACTTAAATAAACTCCCATAACACGAGAGGATCAAACTAGTATATATATGTATATATATAGGGGAGTGATATTTTGAGAACTTGATGAGTTGTAAGAACTTTAAGAACTCAATTTTAGACCACACATTTATTTAAATGTGTTAGAATATGTGGCTGAGATTAAATTTGATTAAAAAATTAATCAGGAGAGAGAATAAAGATTTTTGTTGATTACACAAGTTTAAACTTTAGTTACACATGTGTAAAAAGTAGATTCGGTGTGAAAAAAATTACGGTAATTTTTTGTACATTACTTACACTTACGTATTACACATGTGTAAAAAATATTCAAAAAAAAAGTTGTTACTTTGAGTTTTTTCGAGTTCTTAAAACTTAAAGCGGTTCTCAAAAGAAATCAATCCTATATATATATATATAGAGAAAATGGTTCAAATAAGAATAAGGAGTTTCCTAAGAATAGTATGAACCAACAATTTTTTGACATTTGGCATTACAAATGATGGTGAAAGAACAATTTTATGAAACAATGTCGGTTATAGTGATAAAAGAGTAATTCAAGGAAACTATGTCGGTTATTGATAATTTTTAATATCAATCATTGATTAACATGATCCAATGGCTATGATTTATTCCTAGTCTTCCTAGGAAACTACTATTTTTAGGATAACTTTCCCCTATATATATATATATGATCAGGATCATGAGAGAACTTTTTTAAAATTGAGAACTATGAGAACCATTTTGGACCAAAAAAACTCAAAAATAAAAAAAAATCATAAAATAAAAAAAACACAAAAATCAAAAAAGTAAAAAAACCAAAATTTTTATTTTATCATCCCGGTTTCGTAAAAAAACTCGGTTTAGCTAAATTATATACACATATGTATAATATATACATATATGTACATTTACATGTTTTTTATACATATGTGTATAATTTAAGATAAATGATACTGTACATATGTGTATATTACGTAACTAAAGATTATATAAAATTATACATATGTGTATAATACGACGTTTTTTTTTGTTTTTTTTATTTTTTTTAATGAAACCAGAATGAAATATAAGAATTTTGGTTTTTTTACTTTTTTAAAATTTTTATTATTTTTTGTTTTATGATTTTTTTATATTTTTTTAAAGGTGTTTTTAGTGGTTTAAAATGGTTCTCAGTTCTCAATTTACAAAGGGTTCTCTTAGGATTCTTACCATATATATATATATATATATATATATATATATATATATGGCATACCAAGGTATGATAGATACTTGTACGATCAAATATTTGACATATATTGTGTTGAATATTTTGATGTGGTACGGAACCCAAACGGTTGTCCGAATCCAGAACACAAACAAATTAAATTGGTCTTTTGGATGAATTCGATTAATATGATTCAAATCGATTTGTTCGATTTCAACTAAAACCGAATCGAACTAAATTCGGTCAGGTTCGATTTTCTATTAGGGGTGAAAAAATCTCATAACCAATCGAACAAATCAAATCGAACAAATCGAATAAATCAATAACCTAACCGATGAACACCCCTAGTACATGTACCAGATTGTACCCATATCGAAAATCAATAAAAACGTGTACCAATACCCCATACTGAATTTTTTGGTATGGTGCGTATCTGCATGGGTATTTTGATACGGTACCCGTTTTTGTACCGTTTTCCTATTTAATGCAAAATCTCTAATTTAGTCCGAGTAACAAACAACCGATACCTGTACGAGTAACAAACAACCTGAATTAGTCCGAGTACAGGTACGAGCACATGTATGTGACATGTACCAAATTAGTACAAGTACCAAACTAGTCTCTAATTTAGTGATCAGATAATATTGAAAAATCTTAAACCGGTCGCTAACTTTAAGTGATATGTTTGTTTGTTCGATTCTTGAATATTATATTATTTAATTTCGAAGAAAATCAGGATAGATACGATAGTTTTGTGGTGGGTCGTATTGATACCAGGCTGGCTTAAACTTGTGGTCTATACAACTACTGAACACCATATGTTCTTAAGTCACTTCATTTAAACCTCGATGGGAGTTTGCACTGTCTCTGTGTTTGTTGAGTATTTGCATATCTTTCCTTTGATTGATTGATTTGATTGATTCATACTTATTACATATACTATATATATATATATGCAAATATTTATACAATAATAATAATATGTCATACTTACATTTTTCTAATTGTAACAAGTTATTTTGCTAATGTTTCTTCATCTTGTTAAATAATATCTTGACCTGTAAATCCATGAAACCATTATTTTCTTTAATCTTTTTTCAGTTGCCAATTGTTCCCAAATTAGTTGATTAAGTGCAGGTTGTATTATTAATATAATTCATTACAAATATTAGCAAAGCAATAGTATTAAGTATTTAAGGTTGCAGAAGTCGTCAGATGCTCCCAAGTCTGTTGACTAGAGAGTTGTGAGTACTCGGACGACATATGGTAAATTATAATAAAATTAATTTTTGGTAGATTATAGACATACATGTCAAATATCATAATTTGCTGATATTTATAACAAAATATGTAAATATCAGTATAATTCAAAATGATACATGTTGGTGGTTCCGAGCTGACCGAGTCCAAGTTGGCCGATTATAAGGCCAAGTTGACCGATTTAGACAGAGTTGACCGAATCCAAGAATTATTGACCGAGTTGTGTAAAAGCGCTTCGGAACCCTCTCGGAGTTCCGAGTACTTGCCGATTCCAAGGCCGAGTTGACCAACGTTTACAACACTGCAAGTCTATATATATATTTTAAACCTTCTATTGGTAATTTCTCATAGTGAGTGATGAGAGGCCATAATAAATTTCTTGTTGCATACACGTCAGATTAGACCGAACCACATAAATCCTTGCGTTGCGTGTTCGTATATTTTTCATTCTTTTTTTGTAGTTTGATTGTGTGTGTGTGTGTTTGCATAACCAAGATCCTAACTGAGATGTTGCCTTGGCTTAAAAGGTTAATGAAATCATATAATTTGTTAATTTATTTTGGTAGGTGTTAATGTTATCATTCCGCGAAAGCAGATCAGATGAAAGGAAAGTTTATATATTTATAGCTACAAAAACACTTTATCTCAGAACAAGTTCTAATAAAGAGAGGCTTGTCTGGATTGAAGCTCGGGCATTAACCGAAAATCTGTTATCTTTAAGACAGTTAAATGATGTATCGTTGTCAACGGAAAGATTAAAGAAGAAGGAACGAGTGCGGTGCGACAGTTAGAGGTCTGTTCTTTTTATTTTTAGTGCTTTAGAATCTAAAAGTTTATTTGTAACTAACTAGTAAGTTTATATTATACTCTGTACTATATTTGACGTTATTTTTACGTGGTCGTTTAGCCTATTTTTATGGGAAAATGACAAAGTACCCATTTCAACCAAGAACATTAACGAAATAGCCTTGACTTCTTAAAACTAAAGTCAAACAGAGCGCAATAAGTGTCTTTTGGCATTTGGCACTACAGATTCATCCTGGCGCAACGGATCCATATAGGCCCCACGAATTAGAAAAAAATGTTTTTCTATAAAGTTAAAACGTGGAGCGGGAGATTTGAATTGAGGTTCAGATTCGTCAATGATTGGTGACACGTGTCCAGTGATTGGTGGAAATTATTGGAAACTAAAAATAAAAAGAAGTCAAACGACTATTTTCGTAATTTCTAAAAATCAAGTTTATTTTGTTAATGTTCTCGGTCAATATGGATATGTTCATGACATAACCAGATCAACATTTGGGTGCCTATAAAGTGGTTTCAGTATCTGAACTTTATAAACTTCTTTTAGTATCAATCATGTCAGGTTGACGGGTTGCAATGTGCAACCGAACCCGACCCATATTATTATTTGTGTCAAAGATTTCAACCCTAACCCGCACACACCCAAATTCGGATCAACCCAAAAACGACCCGTTTGACCCATGTACAAAAATACACTAAAAAGATAATTTTTTTAAATGGATATAATTTAGAGTCGGTAGGAAAAAATGAGTAATATGATGGTTTGTTTTTTAAAAATAATTAAAATCATGAAATTGATTGGAAATCGCAAGATTATATTCGGAAAATGGGAAACGGAAATAACAAAAACAAAAATTTAAATATAAAAGCTTAATTTGAATTACTTAAACGGGTCAACCCATTTTTATACAGGTCAACCCGAACCCGACCCGTTTTTAAACAGATTGTGTTAGTCAACCCAAACCCAACCCGTTTTTTAAACGGGTCGTGTTAGTCAACCCAAAACTTGTTTTTCATGTCGGATTCGGGTAGTGTTTCGGGTTCAGGTTGTGTCAACAGTTGACGCCCCTACGTTAACCCTTGTATTTTTAAATTTTTCAAAAAATATCTACAAGTTGGACCAGTGTTTTTATACACATTACTCGTCTAATGTGAACAAAGATTTGAATATCATCAAAGCTGTAACCTTTTCAAATCCTATAAATGTGTAAAATTTAAAGGCCCACCCATGTGGTTGGAGTTATCTTCTTGATGATCAAACTCTCAATAATTCATCAAAAATAATAAAATCTTTACAACACTTCCAAAAAAACTTAATACTGTCATTTCGTTATATATCGGTCACGTTGTACACGGGTCACTTGTATATATATTATAAGTAGTTGATATGCTGGTTGATCAACTTTGTGCTTGATCATGCATTTGACATTTGGTATGTAACATAATACCATAATATTATTATTTATATATTATTATATCTAGCAAGCATATTTTGTATGTTTCAGGCTGCTTTTGATGATGTTGAGAAACAAGAACATGAGAATATTTACTTTTTCGAATTAAAAACCCGACCCGATGAAATGTGTGAAGTCGAAAGGCGAAAGAAGCTTCCGGATCCAGCCGAGAAAGAAAAGGGGGTGAGTCTGTGGTCTTTGATCAAAGACAATGTCGGTAAGGATCTCACGCGAGTGTGTCTCCCCGTTTATTTTAACGAACCTATTTCGTCTCTACAAAAGTGTTTTGAGGACCTTGAGTATTCATACCTTTTAGACCAAGCTTACCATCATGGAATAGAGGTATATACACTGTTATATTAGTCGGTTTGTGTACGTCGTATGCTCAGATTTCACTTTTGGTCCCTAAGTATAGGAAAGTATACCATAAGTCGACATGTATAAATAAGCGTAACACGAATGGTCTCTGACATGAATGGAGGTTAAAATTTTGAAAATGTTGAAAATGACCAAAATACCCTTGGTCTATCCATCCGTGTCAGAGACCATTCGTGTTACATTTAAGCATATGTTTGGACTTATGGTTTAATATCATATATGATGTGGCTATTTATAGGGAAACAGTCTCCAAAGAATATAAAACGTTGCTGCTTTCGCGGTTTCTGGATACGCTTCTTCAGAAGGAGGACATTGCAAACCGTTTAATCCGTTATTAGGGGAAACTTATGAGGCTGATTATCTCGAGAAAGGTGTTCGTTTTATTTCCGAGAAGGTTCGTTGTTTTACAAAGTGTGCAGGCTATTTATTTATTGTTACATTTTTCGAAGGTCATGTTTTTTTTTTTTTTTTTGAAAACAGGTTAGTCATCATCCGACGGTAATAGCGTGCCACTCGGAAGGTAAAGGGTGGAAATTTTGGGGGGATACGAACATTAGAACGAGATTTTGGGGACGGTCAATTCAGCTTGATCCGGTTGGTGTTCTTACACTAGAATTTGATGATGGAGAGGTGTTCCAGTGGAGCAAGGTACATATTAGGACACAGACATGACACACTTATAAGAGTGTCCGACACGACGCGTTTTCGTGTCATGAATAAATATTTGAGTAGTGTTCGGGTTCATTTGGAGCCATTTTTTTTAAGGTATATTGGTTTTTATTAATCCCAACTATTGTCTTTTGGTCACTGCTGGTCCCAACTATTATCTTATGGTCACCGACCTACTACCAATTGACTCAGTGCCAACCAACCACCACCACTTGAGCACCATCAACCGATTCCAACAATGGTTTAGGGTTCCGGCGACCTTAATAATTGGGTTTTTACTAGAAAAAGGTTTCTAAAGGTCCGATCCAAAGTTACCAAGATTTTTGGGACAAAATGTTGAGTTTTCGGGAAAAAATGTGAGTTTTCTGGCCAAACACATTTTTCCGGTGACCTGAAACTAATGGCGTTAGGATTCTGTTAGTCGCGGACCGTTAGGAACAAATTCGTTAAAAGTTGGAACCGTGAGCAACCAATTGGTTAGTTGAGACCAACAGTGACCAAAAGATGATAGTTGGGATTAATAAAAACCAACATACATTTTCTTAATTAAAAAAAATAAGTCAAATGATATACGAGTAAGTCAAGGGCCATTTCGTCGAAGTCAATGGTCAAACTTGCTATTTTTGCAGTTTCCTTTGTTTTAACTTGGTATAATTTTGTATCTACTCTCAGGTGACAACCAACATTTACAATCTTATTTTTGGTAAAGTTTATTGTGATCATCATGGAACAATGCATATCCGAGGTAACCGAAAATACTCGTGCCAACTGAAGTTCGAAAAACAGTCTTTTCTTGAAAGAAATCCTCGTCAGGTAACCGCTTTTAAAATCCTCGTCAAATCATTACTTTTTTTTATGTATCGTCATTTTTTTAGGTACACGGGTTTGTTGAAGACGTTAGTCGTAAGAAACATGCAACTTTATTCGGGAAGTGGGATGACAGCATGTATTACATAAACGGAGTTGCAAATGTGAAGACGAAGGATTTGAGTGACGCGAATCTTTTATGGAAAAGATCTTTGCCTCCGAGTAATCTCACTCGATACAATCTAACGGCTTTTGCTATCACAATGAATGAGTTAACACCGGGATTGTAGGTAGTTAGGACATGATGAAACATAAATAAAAAATATATATTTATATATTAGTTATTATATTTAGCTTGTGTTTGTTTCTAATTATATTTGGTGTTTGATAACGGGTTAAGGAGAAGCTTCCACCTACGGATTCAAGACTCCGTCCAGATCAGCGTCACCTGGAGAACGGGGAATATGACATGGCAAACGCTGAAAAGTTACGTCTTGAGACCAGACAGAGAATGGTAAGTGGTAACAGTTAATAAAAATACTAGAGTGAACTGCGGTTTTCGTCCCTATGGTTTATCCAAATCTGCGTTTTAGTCCAATAGTTTTTAATCTGCGATTTTCGTCCCTGTGGTTTCATTTCACTTGCAGTTAAACCCGACCCTACTAACCCCGTTAAGTCTGGTCGTTAAACCCATCAACATGCCCCTCGTGTGAGGGGCCGATTTGTCTTTTTACTCACCAAATAAACCCCAACCCTAATTCGCAAGCCCCCTCGCGTGAGAGGCTGATGTGTATTTGGGGAAAAAAGGACAAAATTGCCCCCCACGTGAGGGGCACGCTAATTAGTTTAACGATCAGACTTAACGGGGTTAGCGGGGTCAGGTTTAATTGCATGTGAAATGAAACCACATGGACGAAAATCGCAGATTTGAAACTATTGGACTAAAATCGCAGATTTGGACAAACCACAGCGACGAAAACTGCAGTGTACTCCAAATACTAATAACTCTATCAACTAGTTATTGATAGTTTATCGTTACGACGTTATCTGCTATAAACTTTGCATTCAAGAAAATTACAAGAAAACGGATGGAAACCGCGATGGTTCCAAAAAGACGGTGAAAGTGGTACCTACCGATATGTAGGCGGATACTGGGAAACACGAGATGAGCATAGATGGGACGGTTGCCTAAATATATTTGGTGAGGTTAGCCAAGATGTTAATGATTCCAAAAGCAGATAATGAATAATAAGGTAATGAATTTTGTCCCTTTATGTTATCTTATAATGTACTTAAGCTAGATTCCTCAAAAAAACATGGTGAATGCAGGACATAATTATGTTTTGGAAGAATGTTATTCTTTAGATTCATATGACATGTTAGTCTCAACATCTTCAGCCTCACTAAGTTAGCCTTACTTAATTTACAAGTTATTTGTATACAAAAATAAAAGGAAAAGAGAGTTAATTTCCCAAAAATGTCAAAAAGAAATTGCCCACACAAGTTGTTTAGAAATACAAAAAATATAGTGTATGTTTTTGTCAATATATATATAATTATTTATGTATGCATTGTTTTACTAGCTCATTTGGGAAATCCCTAATTTTCTTTGGTTTCAAGCTTTATGTAGGAGTTTTTATAGTGAAATTGTCTAAACTAAAGTAAGCCGGTCGGTTTAAGATCTAAACATTTACAGTTCGGTCTGGTTTAGAATGTGGAATCAGCAATTTAACCTTTATTATTTATGTTATATAGTTATGGATCGATGATTTTAATAATTTTAATAAAAAATATTAATATTGAAAGAAGGAATAGTTCAAAGTTCAAACCACTAAAACCAGACCATCAAACAATTAAACCAGCCGGTTCATTTTGTTAGGCCCGCCTAGACCCCAAACAAGGCTTGGTCGCCGTCTTGGTCCCGTTTCTGTTGGGGGCCTTTTCATATGTTAAAACAATTTGTGTTTATATAAAGGGTCTAAAAGTTATATAAAAGCCCAAATATAAACAAAATAATGAATTTGGATCTTCTAAATTCTAATAGATTAGTGATAATATATGTCTTACTATTTAATTGCTAAATTGGGCCTAAATCTGAACAATTTTAATTAATTGATAAACGATCTAGGCCCAACCATTTGCAACATCTACAATTAGGGATGAGATCGGTACCGATCCCTATTTTCCCAAAATCTAGGTATCAGTATCGGTACCAAAAATCCGGTTTTCTCATCCCTATCTACAATCGAATCGGGAATTTAAGAGTCACATGGGCTGAATGGAACTCGTCTTGCAAAAGTAAATTATATAAGGCCTAAGTTTCATAGTGTCTTGCGCACTCGGAACCTCAGAGACAGGCTTACAAATTTTCATTCTTTGAATTCCTAGTTAACTGTTTGATCAAGAATTTTCGTCAAAACGGACTGACATGAACACGAACACGCTGTTTGTTTTCAGTTTTTCTTACCCGAAAAATAAAGTAAAGCACACCACAAAACTATAAGAAAAATGGGTATACATAAAAACTTTATATATGATCATCATTTGTTTAAGCTACACGAAATAATGGGTGGGTGCACTTTTACATCTCCATTATTTTGGTTGTCATCATCATCATCTTCAACTTATACAAAGCAACTAATATTAGGCAAGATAGTTAGTTAAAGGAGGGATAAAATAGTCAAATCACTTGTTCACTTGCTCTTCTTCCAACTCAATAGTCTCCCCAGCAACTCTATGCTCCCTATAAATGTACCATTTTGCCCCTACAAATATAACCCCATGTTTATAACACTTAGAACTGTAAGTAACCAATAGAAGTTATAAAGCTTTCCCTTGTTTAAATTATCGGCTAGCCACGGGTGCCCGTTTCCAGTCACCTTGTGCACTATGGTCACCAACAACGAGCTAAAAAAGAACCCCAACGACAACGTGCTTAAAAACAACCCGGTACTCATTGTTTTCATGTCTTTAGGACATTCCCTTAAAAAGAAATCAAGTTGTCCTATGTAAGTAAATGCCTCACCGGACCCCACAAAGAAAAATTGTGGGACCAACCAGAACACGCTAAGTGGGACCACCTTTGATGGGTCATCAACCAAACCATGGGTTTGAGCCATGTGGAGCCACTTGATCTCGATCAAGGCGGCTGCAACCATTGCAAATGTGGATAGGACTAGCCCGACACCTATGCGTTGAAGTGGGCTTAGCCCTTGTGGGTGTTTTAAAAACCTTTTGGCGATTGGGACTATGATTCACTCGTATATTGGGACGGTTAAGAGAATGCTGCCCACGCAGAAAACTGTGAGGGAGGCTGCGGGGATGAGGAAGGATTTGCCTATGTGTCGGTCCTATGAGGAATATAGTGAAATTGTCTAAACTAAAGTAAGCCGGTCGGTTTAAGATCTAAACATTTACAGTTCAGTCTGGTTTAGAATGTGGAATCAGCAATTTAACCTTTATTATTTATGTTATATAGTTATGGATCGATGATTTTAATAATTTTAATAAAAAATATTAATATTGAAAAAAGGAATAGTTCAAAGTTCAAACCACTAAAACCAGACCATCAAACAATTAAACCAGCCGGTTCATTTTGTTAGGCCCGCCTAGACCCCAAACAAGGCTTGGTCGCCGTCTCGGTCCCGTTTCTGTTGGGGGCCTTTTCATATGTTAAAACAATTTGTGTTTATATAAAGGGTCTAAAAGTTATATAAAAGCCCAAATATAAACAAAATAATGAATTTGGATCTTCTAAATTCTAATAGATTAGTGATAATATATGTCTTACTATTTAATTGCTAAATTGGGCCTAAATCTGAACAATTTTAATTAATTGATAAACGATCTAGGCCCAACCATTTGCAACATCTACAATTAGGGATGAGATCGGTACCGATCCCTATTTTCCCAAAATCTAGGTATCAGTATCGGTACCAAAAATCCGGTTTTCTCATCCCTATCTACAATCGAATCGGGAATTTAAGAGTCACATGGGCTGAATGGAACTCGTCTTGCAAAAGTAAATTATATAAGGCCTAAGTTTCATAGTGTCTTGCGCACTCGGAACCTCAGAGACAGGCTTACAAATTTTCATTCTTTGAATTCCTAGTTAACTGTTTGATCAAGAATTTTCGTCAAAACGGACTGACATGAACACGAACACGCTGTTTGTTTTCAGTTATAAAGCTTTCCCTTGCCTATGTGTCGGTCCTATTTTTTGAGGAATCTAGCTTAAGTACATTATAAGATAACATAAAGGGACAAAATTCATTACCTTATTATTCATTATCTGCTTTTGGAATCATTAACATCTTGGCTAACCTCACCAAATATATTTAGGCAACCGTCCCATCTATGCTCATCTCGTGTTTCCCAGTATCCGCCTACATATCGGTAGTACCACTTTCACCGTCTTTTTGGAACCATCGCGGTTTCCATCCGTTTTCTTGTAATTTTCTTGAATGCAAAGTTTATAGCAGATAACGTCGTAACGATAAACTATCAATAACTAGTTGATAGAGTTATTAGTATTTGGAGTACACTGCAGTTTTCGTCGCTGTGGTTTGTCCAAATCTGCGATTTTAGTCCAATAGTTTCAAATCTGCGATTTTCGTCCATGTGGTTTCATTTCACATGCAATTAAACCTGACCCCGCTAACCCCGTTAAGTCTGATCGTTAAACTAATTAGCGTGCCCCTCACGTGGGGGGCAATTTTGTCCTTTTTTCCCCAAATACACATCAGCCTCTCACGCGAGGGGGCTTGCGAATTAGGGTTGGGGTTTATTTGGTGAGTAAAAAGACAAATCGGCCCTTCACACGAGGGGCATGTTGATGGGTTTAACGACCAGTGTTCTTTTGTGACGTGATTGCGTAGTGTTGATCCGCAAGTATGATGGCGGTGTGTTGTTTAGCGATGCGCATGCACGGTGGCGAGGTGTTGGATCGCGGTGGTGCGGTGCTCGGCGCCAGCGCGCATGCGTGATGGCGCGCTGCTGCTTCATAGCGGTGGAACTCATGCATGGTGGCCTGCACCATGGCGGCCAGATGGTTATCCGCGGTGGCGTGTACGCGTGGTGGCGCAATGACATTACCCGGTGGCGAGGTTCACTTGTCGTGGTGCGCATGAATGTTAGCATTGTATTGAACCACGGCGAGCGCATGCGCGGTGGCGGAGAGTTGTGCCACGGTGATCATCACAACTTGCGGCTTGCTTGCCGGAGCAGGAGGCGGCGTGGACTCTAATTGCCCGCCATGTTTTTGTTTTTTCCGGTGATAGGTTTTTCAATGAAATTCTTGGATGATGATAAGAAAATTGGAAACTGGACCCACTGGGTATTTAGGATCCTACCTCCACTAGTCCCCCTAGTCCAGTGCTGCTCCTGGGCGTGCAAGCGGTTAGTTGGAGTTCTGGACTTATTAGGAGTGCTTGTACGGTTTTTTGGACCCGGTGCTTCCCAAATGTACCTTTTTGCATATGTATACTTTGCTTCGGGTTATAAGAGGTTTAATCATGATGGCGTGTTGAGCGGAGCGGAGCCGCGTTCGGTCTTGTATTCGGCGCGAAGCCGTGTGGGTTTATGAGGATTCGCAACCTTTAAGTTTGGCGCGCGGCCGATGGCCGTATGGGTTTATGAGGATTCCCAACCTTTAAGTTTGGCGCGTGGCCTTATGGGTTTATGAGGATTCCCAACCTTTAACTTTGGCGCGTGGCCTTATGGGTTTATGAGGATTCCCAACCTTTAAGTTTGGCGTGTAGCCGTATGGGTTTGAGGATTCCCAACATTTAAGTTTGGCGCGTGGCCTTATGGGTTTATGAGGATTCCCAACCTTTAAGTTTGGCGCGTGGCCTTATGGGTTTATGAGGATTCCCAACCTTTAAGTTTGGCGTGTAGCCGTATGGGTTTGAGGATTCCCAACCTTTAAGTTTGGCGCGTGGCCTTATGGGTTTATGAGGATTCCCAACCTTTAAGTTTGGCGTGTAGCCGTATGGGATTGAGGATTCCCAACCTTTAAGTTTGGCGTGTAGTCGTATGGGTTTGAGGATTCCCAACCTTTAAGTTTGGCGCGCATGTTACCCGCGGTGATCGTGTCGGAGCTTTAACTTGGCCTGCGGGAGCCGTACCTGACCGGCCATTTCTTTGCTCAGAGCGTACATGTGATCCGCAAAAGCCGGGCTTCACCCGCGGAAGCTTTCTTGTGACCCGCAGAGGTTGTACTTAAGCTGCTGGAGTTTCTCGCCATGACCCGCGGAGGTCAGATTTGATCCGCGGTTGCGCGTTAGTGACCCGCGGTATGTGAGGTTGGTCCCTTCCAACATTTAAGTTGCCCGCTAGAGTTATTCATTGATCCGCGGGAGTTCACAATGTGATCCGCCAATTATTATTTAGCGCGTGCGGCATGCTATGGCGGAGTTGAATCGCCGGAGCACGCATGCGGCTTGTTTGTTTCGCGAACGGCGTGGAGGTTGATGTTGATTGCGGAAGCTAAAGTTGACCCTTGAGGCTTTGATTGTGCCTTTGTTTCGCGGGAACTTTGCTTGCGGAAGCAGAAGTTGATTGCGGAAGCTAAAGTTGACCCTTAAGGCTTTGATAACGCCACGCGGGAACTTTGCTTGCGGAAGCAGAAGTTGACCCTTGAGGCTTTGATAACGCCACGCGGGAACTTTGCTTGCGGAAGCAGAAGTTGACCCTTGAGGCTTTGATAACGCCACGCGGGAACTTTGCTTGCGGAAGCAGAAGTTGACCCTTGAGGCTTTGATTATAGTTGATCCGCGGGGAGCGATTTTGATCCGCGGTTGATTGAAGTTGACATGCGGGGGCTATGGCGGAGAGTAATCGCCGGGAGCGCGCATGCAACCCGCTGTGGCGGAGAGTAATCGCCGGGAGCGCGCATGCAACCCGCTGTGGCGGAGAGTAATCGCCGGGAGCGCGCATGCAACCCGCTGTGGCGGAGAGTAATCGCCGGGAGCGCGCATGCAACCCGCTATGGCGGGGAGTTGAGCGCGCATGCATGGCGGGAGTTGAGCGCGCATGTGCTTTGTTGTGCTTAGGTATTTTTATGGTCCAGCTGCGCAATACGTAGGATGGATGCTATGAGTAATTTGAGCTAAGGCTCATATTATTGGGCTAAGACCCTAACGTTTTAGAGTTAAAACTCGTTAACGCGTCTGAGCTTGAAGCTCGCGCATGTATGTTTTACTTCGTTTTATTTTTGGTTTGATGTCAATACAATGTTGTCATATTGCTCAAAATTAATAAAGGGAAGTGTGAAACATGTATGCAAAAGGTAATAGAACGCATGTTAAGAAAAATAGAGCGTATCATTATTCATAATGGCTTAAAAAGCCTTGATTACGAACTTGACAACTTTTACATGAGACATTTTCTAAGTTGTGCTGCGTTCCATGTGCGCGGGATCTTCCATAGGTGGTGGAATGTTGATCCGCGGCTGTGCGCATGCATAGCGGCGGAGTGGTGACTCGCGGGCGCGCATGCATCGCGGCGAAGTGTTCTGCGCAAAACCAAAGGCATGGAGTCGTCCTCCAACCCACATGTTGTCTTCTGGAAGGTTGTCTGATAAGTACAATCATGGTTGTCCTTATCCTGATTTGGATTAGACTATTGTCTCATTTGTTGTGTCGCTTACGCGCGGCCTTTATGCGCCTATCCCGGGGATGCGCAAGGTCTTCTCTTTATTCTCACTAAATGTGTGTGTTGTGTGCATATGTGATATGCGCCACGCGCAGATGTTTCATGCGCTTGCGCATAGGTTTTGGCTTTGTGTCTTCATGACATCCTGATTTCAAGCCTCTTGTCTATATCTTGTGGGTTGACCCGCCCCGCTCGATGTTAAGGCGGGTGCATACCCCTTCAAGCCCCCCCAGTCTAGTGTGTCTTGTCTCGCGCGAGCGAGGTAAGATAGATATTAGACTTAATAGTTTGCTTTTTTTTTCTTGTTTATAAAGCAGACAAATCTGAAAGATTTTTGGATCTACAAATTGAAAGTTAGATCTGTAATTTTCAGTTTTTGGATCGTGTAAATATTCCTCCTCGAAAATAGATCTGAAGCTCGGAGTGGAGAGAATTTAAAACCATCACAGATCCGGAGGCTTGACCGTCCGAATCAGGTAGTTTCTTTTTTGGATCTACAAATCTTTTTCAGCTTCATTTTTGCACAGATCTGGAAGCATCTTTTAGATCTATGGATCTTTTTGAGCTTTAATAGAACAAATCTTGAAGCATCTTTCTGTAAACTTCCAGATCTGGATTTTTCTTGGGAGAAAAAAGAATCACAGATTTGAAATAATGGATGAACAGATCTGAGAACCGAGACGAAAATCGAAGGGGAGCTAGTTGCCGCTCCCACGGATGGCGCTAATGAAGAAGCATGAAATGAATCTGACCTGATCCAAGACGATGTTCCTCGGTGTTCGAGATAAACGAACCACGACTTCATCTTCTTCTCCGGTAGTTCGAGACCTGCCATAGAAATATGGGGGGTGTGGAGGTGACTGCTAAGAAATCTCGAGGATCTCTTGTTTACAGACACAAAAATGGTTATGGTGGTGGCTCTTATTGAGAACAACAACCCTTAATAAGGAGGTGGAGACCTCCTTATATAGGGAGCCTCATGGCCACCATCATGGTACCCTAATGGGCCTAGCCCAGTTAGGGTTACCTCCACAAAACTCCCTCAGCCCAATAATATTGTATTAGTCCATATAATAAAATAAGCCAGACATAATAAATTAAGGTCGTAAGCCGGGTTTAGTACCATACCCCTACAAGTACAAAGGCTATAAAATTGGAGGCAAGACTGACCTGTCTTTTATAGCCATGACAATATCACATTTCAAAGTTTTACACTTTTACGTGTTACACAATATCACTTTTTCCCTTTTCATCCCCACTTCATTTTGCTAAGTGTTATTATTCATGGCTTAAAAGAATAGTTTTTAAAAAGAATATACCAAAACTTTCTATTAAGCAATTTATTGTAATTATTCCTTTTTACCTTGAGAATTGTTGCTTGGGATCGGTATTTTAATAACTCGAATCAAGTTAAGTTTAAATGAGCTTGAGGATAACTTATTGAGCTTGAAAAGGCTTGTTAGTCAACGAGCCTCTTTTTAATATTCTTTTATTAATTACTAGTTTGAGACTTTGAGTCTCTGGTGTTATGGGGGTTTATTTAAGTATTTGTTTTTAGTCGTTTTGATATTTTATATTTCGTAATGATTTGTTCTATTTTTTAACGTAGTTTTGTTTTGGTTTAATGCATATATATTAGCTTGTTGTGTTCATTATATATGTACACATTTGGGCTCTTTCAATTAAGATGTGTAGGCTTTTTAGATTTTTAACGAATGAACATAAATGGACATGAGCATGTTGATTTTTTTATTCAAACACACATGAACAAAAATAGCTGCCATATGAAAAAGGGACAGTTGATGTAAGTGACAATGGTGGTTGATTTATGAGACTGGAGGTTGACGATGGTTGGTGGTAGTCGGAAGTTAACCAGCGATCGAGATGATAGACCGACGATGGAGAATATATAGAGATAAATTAATTTATGGTTTGATAATGAAATAGTTTCACAAATAAATGAGATGTTATAACCTGTTTAAAAGTTATTTGAGTTTGGTGAGACCCATAACCCGCGGAAATTATTGTTTGATGATTAAGGGGTTATTTCATAAATAAATGATATGTTATAACCCGTTTAATGTGGGCTATATGAGTTTGGTTAGACCCATGACCCTCGAAAATTATTGTTTGATTATGAAAGTGTTTCACAAATCAGTGAGTTGTTATAACCCATTTTAGGACTATCCGATTTGGTGAGACTCATGCCCGCGAATTCAGGTCAAACGCATGAGAAGTCTCAAATCATAAATCAAGCAATCTGGTGGCTTGAAAGGGGAAGGTGAGCAATCAGATAATGATACATAGGATTTTCTGGTAGGCATTTAGATAGATAGATATTCAACTAGTGTTTTATTGATGCAACAAGGTCGCATAATGCACCGGGTAAGTTGGATCTGTTTATGTACCCGTTGCGTTGCGTTGCGTTGTAGTGGTGCACTAATGTGGGTTCGGTTGATTAACATATTAAAAATTAAAATATTGGAAAAAACATTTATTCTGTCGATAGATCCCGGACATTAGTAAAACCCGAGCGTTGCTAAAACCCTAGGGTTAAAAACCAACTGTTTACGAAGGTGAGTCAACGTGAATTTGAGCTCAGTATCAATTACGTTTGTTACGGTGTAAACAACGTTGGTAAAACCCAAACGCTAAAACATAAAAAACAAATTTGTCTATTTAACCAATTTGGTAAATGTTTTTTGTGACTACACTAGGAAAAACTCATTTATTGTTCGATGATTTGTTTGATAGTTTTCAAGAAATCGAACAAAATTCATACTCGGCCAGTATCCCAAAATAATAACACAAACAACGACGAGCAAACCTATTGATAATAATTGAAACTACTTTTGTTTTATTATAATTAAGTAAAATCACTCACTAATTTAACATTTTCCATTATTTATCAAGTTTTATTACATAATTATCTTTTTAAACAAACTTTAAAATAATTGAAACAGTAGCATGCTCTTTTTTATTGAATGATCATGTGATCGTTCTACTTAACATGCAAATTGTGTACAAAAGTGATTTAACAGAAAACGACTTTATTTTCACAAAACGTGAAGTATTTTAAGTCATTTTAGAAAGACCGCTAGGAATTTGACACGTCAAAAGTTTTTGAATAATGTAACATATTTGTGTCAATAAGTGTAACGTCATTATAGTGGGTTATGCATTAGTGTATTAGAGGTTATTAAGGTATAATGAAAATTATTAATCCGTTTAGATATCGTCAATATCTTGAAGCAAACTAAGCTTGAGCCGGTAATTTATTAATAAGTTAAGCTCGAGCTTTATACCTAATATATAGCTTGAAGCAAATTAAGCTAGAGTTCAAACTCTTTTAAATTAAACGAGTTAGGTTTGTGGTTAGATGAGCTGAGCCTGGCATGACCATAGGCGGATCAATTTTTAAGGCTTGCGTATAGGGGTGTTCATCGAATCGAATAACGAATGCTCAAGTTAAATTGAACTGAATAATACGATAACTTTTTTTGCTATTATTCGTATTCGATTAAAAGTTGAACTATTTGATTCGTATCCGTATTAATATCATATGCACAATTCGATATTTGATTCAAATTCGTATTTGAAATTCGAATAAATTCGATTTGAGTTCGAATAAATTCGATCTGATTCAGGTTCACCTATGCCAAAAACTTGGAAAACCGTAATCATAATTACAACACACACATATAAATTTAGGGTAACTGCAATATCACATGGAAATAAGTTCAAAACTAAAGTACAAATAGTTTAAAATTCAAATATTTAAAACATGAAGTCAATAACAACCATTATAGTGTGTTAAATAAATTTGTAATGGACATTTCTTATTTATGTATTTGACACAAATTAAATAAATATAATTATATATATACATATATGTATGTATATATAATTTGAATTAGAATTTCGAATCGAGTCGAATAAAAAAAACCATAAATTTCGATTTATATACTTGAATACGAATTTGAAATTTTTAAAACCGAATTTGATTCTTAATAATCGTATTCGAGTCGAATCAAATTTCGAATGTTTCGAATTCGAATCAAAATCTGAACACACCTACTTGCATATTCTACCAAAATTTGAAAATTCAAAGTAAACATTTACAAGTTGTAATAACTTAAGTTGCATCCTACATATTTTGTAAAAGCTTCGGATTTTTGTCTGCTTCACGGCCCCAGGGCCTAGAATGGTTGAGCCGTCTCTGTCCAACTAGAACCGTCAAACCGACCTCATTTTTTTTATGTCCGGCACAATAAAATTAGAGCATTTAAAACTGTCAATGCACTCGAACAAGATTTCTGGATCCGTCACTCGGCTTGACTCGGTTAGCTAGAGCAAAGATAAATCCTATAGATTTGTAGGTTTTTTTTTGAAAATAGACTAATGCTATTTTCTTGATTGAGTCTCTTCCCTATAGGCCCTGTTCTCTTCTAAAGAAAAGTTATCATTTAATGTAATATATATATATATATTTAGATTCTTTGGAGAATTGAAGGTACAATTCAGTAACTTGGACCCCCTATTTAATTGTAATTACTTGTATTTAGTTATTTACTTGAAAGAAGCATGAGCTAACAATTAAAGCCATACAGATGTTGGTCAGTGTTGCTTTTATCAAGTCCAACTAACTTGACAATGCTCTTAACCACGGGATTCATCAGGGTTACCTTCTTGTGGCTACCATTCTTTACTTTTTCTCACTTTTTCTAACTAAAAAAATCGAAATGATAATTGTTTATACACACACGGGTGAATTATGATAGGAAATCGATTTAGCGTGCAAAAGTGTTCAGGATACGACAGATGACTTGGTTCAACTGTGCAGTGGGTACTACGATCACGCCATGATTACATACAATTTCAAATAATTATAGACAAATTACACAACTAATCATGAATGTATATGAACAACCATACTATTATGCAACGCTTATAAATAATTACGCAGTCAATGTTTTAATTATTAAGCCATGGATACATATTACATATAAAAAATCACTTTTTATAACTTTCATATAATAATAATATTGTCGAGTTAAAATTAAATCAATCCACTATATTATAAAAGAAGTTTTTGTTAGTAATTATAGCGTAATAAAAAAGATAATTGAAGGTGAAAAAAAGTGGAACTATGTAAAGTCAACCATAACAATTAACCAATCTTTCTTATTTTGTACCTACCAGCCATTTAATTTTCTGTAGTGTACATGTGACACCCCTAGAATTTTAGTTATTATCTATCTTGATAAATTGGTAGATTCACATCATTTACTTCCGCAAATTGAATTTTATTGCACCTTAAAAAGTGCTTGCCACTTGTCTCATATTTCACCCTATTTTTTTTTCATTGGGTCTATATGTTAAAATAGTTCTTTTTTTATATTTCTGAATTTCAAACCGATGATTTAGGGTTTTTAATCTGAAGAAGGATACGAGCCGATTGATGTAAAAGTTATCTCGAAACGACGCTCCAAATGACTTGAATTTTGTTAATTGGAGTTTAAACATCGGAATTGAAGCACCGTTTCGTCATTTGGATCACTATTTTGAGGTAAATTTTACATCAATCGACTTGTATACTCCTTTCAATCAAAAACCCTAAAACATGATTTTGAAATTTGGAAAAAAACTTAACAGATTTAAGTTTTTCTTTAAATGGGTCAAATGAGAAAAAGTAGGTGAAATATATGATAGGTGATAAGAATTTAATAAGATAAGAAAATGTAAGATTATTAAAATCTATTTCTCCTTTATTTTACTTTGTATTTGATTCAGTATAGCTACTTATATATAAAGTTGGTTTTAGTTGATATTTTGCTACATGCCTTTTATTGACAACTAAAAAGGGAAAAGAATAAAGCTATAAAAGAACTAATTAATGAGATTTGTATAATTTAGTTGCGTGAAGTTTCTAGATTTGGTTGATAATACCCTATTAATTAATTTTAAAGAAATGTAGACAGAGAAAAACAACTTTTAAGTTGCACTCAGTTTAAGGGTCACATTATGTTCAAATAAAAGTTCATCTTTGAATTGTCATGTCGTTAGTTAAATCGGGGTAACGTGACCTCTAAGTTTAAGAGATAATTAAACCTTGATTAATGACACACGGTAAACTCAACAACATGTTTAACTCATTTATCTAAATGAGGTTGACACGTTCTTAATAAGCTGTAATTAAATTACAAACATGTTAAAAATGTTGGGCGGTTGCAACAAACATGTTAAACATACTTAAATGTTTCATAAACAGGTTGGCACGACTACTTGCCTTTGCAACACATTATTGTCTTTATTACAACTCGACATCCCTTATTAGCATTCACATTGAAGTCTCTATGTCTTTATTCTTTCCCCATCTTCAAATTTTAGATGTTTCAGAGCATTCATATCAGCTCTTCTATCTCTGTAACATTCGAGTGCTATCGTCAATGTAATAAAGTTTGTTTTAAAGTTATTGATCGTTAAAAGTTAAAAGACCAAAAAAGAGCATTTACTAAGGTTTTAGGAAAACATTTGCTTGAGCATAGTTGGTATTCCTTTCACTTTCGCATATATGCGAAAAAAAATTGCAACTACATAAGCCTAACTGAAGAAACGTGGATCTACTCACTGGTAGCAGATCTACTTTCCTCGGGTGTGATTATACTATTTCACCGATGGTTCTTCTGGGTCTGTGTTCTTCCACCTACAAAATGAACAGCGCCGTTACTTACCCCTCAGAAAGGGACAGAGGGGTCCTCTTTGGGGTAACCCTCCGGCGTGAGAATCAGTATATTTGTGGAGAAGATAATAATGTGTGTAAGAGAATCTCAAGAGTATTGCTGAATAGCTTAATACCCCCTGATTGTGAGACTGTCTGTTTTGTCTGTAACTGACTGTGAGTGAATGTGATTCAATATGATTGAATGTGTTATCACTGCTTGTAACTGTCAATGATTGAGTCTGAATGTGTCATCAAAGTGGAGTTGATGCTGTATTTATAGTGCTAGGGTTACCACCGGTTGGGCTCAACCTCGTTGGCTTCCTCCAATCGCACTGCGCCACGTGTCCTCTGGGACACCTGGCGCTTTCTCGTTGGTTGTAATCACGTGGTAACACATGTGTCATGCTGAGTTGTCGACCTTTAATTTGGCAGCTGTCAACATCAGCATATTCTTACTCCTTAAAAAGATGCCTTCTGGAAGGTTGTCTGACGTGCACAATCAGGGTTGCCCTAATCCTGATTTGGATAAGGACGAGGTTGATTATGCGCACGTGTGATATGCGCCCATCCTGAGGATGCGCGAGGTCTTCTCTTTATTCTCACGCGCAGATATTTCATGCGCAGATGTGATATGCACGAGCATGTGATATGCGCCGCGCGCTGATGCGCTGCGCGCATATGTGATGCGCGAGCATGTGTGTCTGGGCAGATGTGATATGCACGAGCATGTGATATGCGCCGCGCTGATGCGCCGCGCGCATATGTGATGCGCGAGCATATGTGTGCCTGGGCATATGATGCCTGAGCATGTTTTGTATGCGCCATGCGCATAGGTGTTGAGGCGGGTACATACCTCTTCAAGCCCCCCCAGTCTAATGTGTGTCTTATCTCGCGCGAGCGCGGTAAGATGGATATTAGACTTACTGATTTTTGTCTTTTAATGGGGTTTTGTCGTTTTCCTGGTTGCTTCCATCGTTGCGCGAAGTTCTATCCATTTGGTTGAAAACGAAGGGTCCAAACACGTGGTTAGTTGGTGGTGACGTGCGCCGTAAACGTGTCAGACGTTTCGTGTGCTCGAGGTGCTACAGTTGCCTTTCATGTCCCCTCACACAGCTGTCCTGAACACGTGTCGCGCTCGCATTGGTTAGCAGCTGCGAGTGGGGGCGCGTCTCTGTTCCGTGGCAGGTCGGTTACATTTTTATGTCCCCTCAACAGTGTTAGGGACACGTGTCGCGCCCTCGTTGGCTTGCACCCGCGAGTGGGGGCGCGTGAAATCCGATCAGCTGCCACGTTTCTCTCTCCTGGGCCTATAAAAGGAGGCCCTTAGGAAATTTTTATCTTCATCTTCATTGTTTCAAATTTTCTATTTTCTGCCTTTCATATTCTGAATTGAGTGTATTCATCTTTTCGATTTTTCGATTATCTGCTGCTGCAGTTGTATGTCTGATAGTTCAGACTCGTCTAGCCCCTCAATCACCTCTGTTGCCTCTCGAAGACGCCGTGTGAAGTCTGTGGTGATGTCGACATTGAAGCAAAAGGGGAAAGGGAAGAGGGTTGTTGAGACCACATCGGAGGAAGTAGGGAGGACCAAGGCCACCAAAAGGTGGAATGAAATCCTCTGCAAATTGAAGCAGGCCGATCTCGACAACCTCATCGCCTCTCAGGGCTTTCCCACCCTGTTTGGCTGCATGTTGCCTAGGTCCGGGCAAACGGCGGCGGACACGCCTGCCGGCTATATATCCCTATATAGCCACTTTTTCACGCACTGCAACCTTCGTCTCCCGATGACAAGGTTTGTGGGTGCACTGCTGAAGTTCTATGGGATTCATATATCCCAAGTCCATCCGTTTGGACTCGTGCGCGTGACTCACTTTGAGTTCATGTGCAAATCCCAGCGCGAGGAACCCACTCCTCGGCGCTTTCAATATTTTTACAAGCCCAAGATCCAGGACAATTGGATCTCTTTCATTCCTCGCAGTCAGAAGGTGAAGTGCTCCACTGTTTCATTCAAGAGCCTTCATGACTGGTCTGAGAGGTTCTTTTACATAAGGGCTGGTGTGATCCCCATCCGTATGACCATGCGCTCTATCTCTTCTGCGCCTGCGGATGAGGGTGTCCTCAAGAACCCAACTGGCGCCTGGGTTAAGAAACTGACCGCCGAACCATCCCCCGCGAAGAAAATTTGCGAGGAGGCGCTGGTGGGGGTCGGCATGAGTAAGCTTTGGGCCGACAGCGCGCTTGAGCCCGTTATCCAAGTCGACGGGTTGTGTAAGTTTATTTCATTGCTTTATTTATTTTTTTCTGCGCGAACATAATTCTTTTGCTGATATCACTTGACTTGTTTTTGCGCAGTCACCAAGGATTATGTCCTTGCCGCTTATGATGAACAAGTGGAGGGTGGCTCCGTCGCGCTTGGCGCTGGGGAAGTTGGTTTCCCAGATCGCTTCGATGACATGTTCATCCCAGTGGATCTGGAATTTGACTTTGACAGTGACGCGCCTGGTAAGCCTTCGCACTTATGCTCATTCCTTTAGAATACCCAAGTTTATTAACAGTTCTGTTGGTTGTTTTTGCAGATGCGCTTGAAAACTACGAGCTAGAGCTCGCGGAAGAGGAGGAGGAGGAAGAGGAGGCGCCCCTACTAAAGGGCAAAGCTAAGGGGAAATCTGGCGCAGGGGCCAGTAAGAAACAGAAGAAAGATGACACCCCTGTCGCTCATCCCCATGCTCAAACGAAGGGACCTAAGGAAACCCAGGTGTTTACCACAAAGGTTTCTTTAGCTTCCCTGCCTGTGAGAGTGGGCAGACCTCCTGTCCACTTGAGGTATGGTGGCGTCGCCTCCTCCTTTCGCGCGGCTGAAGAGAGAAGCCGTGCCGCGCCTACAACAGGTATACTTTATTTATCTTCATCTGGCTGAATTGTTATTAAACCTTTCCTCCTTTGAATGTTTGCAGAACCGGCGACGGTAGCAGATGAGCCACAGGCGCCACAAGGTGCTGAGGCTGCGCCGGGGGCTGCTTCGGAGTCCCCTGTTCTACCCTCTGAAAAGGGTAGAATGAATTTTATGGCGATGTTCGCCGCGCGAACAGAATTGCGCCAAGGTATGTTTTGCACACTTGTCTTCTTTATTTTTCTTTTGGATTCAGTCATAAACCATTTTTCCTTGTTGATTTGTTCATAGGAGTTGTAGCTGGCGTGCAAGTTGCTGGCGACACTCCTGGCGCCGTTGGCGGCGCCGCTGGTTCTGGTCCTGCTCCTGCTAGTGCTGATTCTCCCCTTATTGGGGTTACAAAGGAGCAGGAAGCCGTATTGCGCGCCGAACTGGCGGCGTCGAGACCTCCCTCGCCTCCTCCTACGCGCAGCCCTCTCCGGGAGGCTGGTTTGGAGCCCCCCAGGTCGCCGGAGAAAAGGCCTATTCAAGAAGATGAGGAGGATGAGGGGGCTCAAGCTGAGGACTCCTTGGGAGACCGCGCCAGCCCTGCGATGCCACAAGTCTTCGCAGCGCATACTTCTGGTGGGGCTGGCGCTGACTTTTCTGCTTCATCCCCGCAGGTATGTTTTAATTTGTTGCTCCGCTGCGCGTACCTCCATATAAGTATGTTTTATGACTTAGAACATTTCTTGTGTTTTGTAGGAAGGTGACCACGTTTATCGCCCGAGATGGAATATTAATGAAGAAATTTCCTTCCAATCCATGGGCGTATGCGAGGACTTCTGGGCTCATGCCGCGCCTTGTATAAAGGCCACGCGCAGGAGCTGCTCAGTTATACCCCCGATTGCCAGGGATTCCTGATTGAAACGAGTGATGTAATCTTCAATCGTTTCATCATTCCTGCGTATGCAGTGCATGATGTCATCAGGATCGCGCGTGTGCCTGCGCTGCTGTACGAAGTGGGCTTGGAACTTTTCTAATAGTTCCTCGAACCCATCAATTTGCCCTGTCGGCAAGCTCTCGAACCATACCCGCGCTGCGCCCGTGAGGTAGCGAGCAAACATATGACACCATGTTGGCATCGTCCAGCTCTCTAGGTTTCCCGTGTTATAGAAACCTTGCAAAAAGTCATCTGGATCTGTTGTGCCATCATATTTGCCCAGACCACTTGGCATCTTTGTCTTGTGCTGGATGGGAGCCTGCGCGATGCGCGCAGTAAACTTTGAGTGTTTTACCAGGATGGCTGGTCTGTAGGGCGTGGTTACGTCCACTTGCCCTCTGACCGGTGGGCTGTACGGCATGTGCAGATCCAGATCTGCTCTGGCTCCAGGCGCCATGTTCACAGGCGCGCGGAGCTGTGAGCCTCCTGCATGAGTATCCCGGGTCTTCCTCATGCTATGCACTTCTTCATCACTGAACTCAGTGTGTGCAGTGTGAACAGAATGTCCTTCTTCCGGCGCGCGCGGCCTCTTTGTAGTCTGCTTATCAAAAGCTTGCCTTTGTGTTTGGTCGGCTAGCTTCTTCTGCTTGACCATTTCGTTGTACTTTTCAATCAGACGCCGCTGCTCGTTTATGAGCCATTCATTCGGATCATTTGCTTCATCTTCTGGACCCATTGGTCCTTTCAGCTTCGCGCCGGCCATATTTTGTAACGTGAGATCGTCTGGAGGAGTTTCAGTCTGGCCGTGAGGGGTTGTGACGAAGGGACGGTTGCTGGTGGTACGCGTAGAATCACGCGGTACCCTCAGAACCTGCTGTCCGTCGTTAACGCCCTCACGTTCAATATCCTCCAGAGCTTGATCAACGTTACGAACGCCAGAAACCATGGTGATTGATTTTTTTTTTTTTTATAGATCTGATGAGATCTGATTGCCGTTTGTCCCACGGATGGCGCCAATGAAGAAACGTGGATCTACTCACTGGTAGCAGATCTACTTTCCTCGGGTGTGATTATACTATTTCACCGATGGTTCTTCTGGGTCTGTGTTCTTCCACCTACAAAATGAACAGCGCCGTTACTTACCCCTCAGAAAGGGACAGAGGGGTCCTCTTTGGGGTAACCCTCCGGCGTGAGAATCAGTATATTTGTGGAGAAGATAATAATGTGTGTAAGAGAATCTCAAGAGTATTGCTGAATAGCTTAATACCCCCTGATTGTGAGACTGTCTGTTTTGTCTGTAACTGACTGTGAGTGAATGTGATTCAATATGATTGAATGTGTTATCACTGCTTGTAACTGTCAATGATTGAGTCTGAATGTGTCATCAAAGTGGAGTTGATGCTGTATTTATAGTGCTAGGGTTACCACCGGTTGGGCTCAACCTCGTTGGCTTCCTCCAATCGCACTGCGCCACGTGTCCTCTGGGACACCTGGCGCTTTCTCGTTGGTTGTAATCACGTGGTAACACATGTGTCATGCTGAGTTGTCGACCTTTAATTTGGCAGCTGTCAACATCAGCATATTCTTACTCCTTAAAAAGATGCCTTCTGGAAGGTTGTCTGACGTGCACAATCAGGGTTGCCCTAATCCTGATTTGGATAAGGACGAGGTTGATTATGCGCACGTGTGATATGCGCCCATCCTGAGGATGCGCGAGGTCTTCTCTTTATTCTCACGCGCAGATATTTCATGCGCAGATGTGATATGCACGAGCATGTGATATGCGCCGCGCGCTGATGCGCTGCGCGCATATGTGATGCGCGAGCATGTGTGTCTGGGCAGATGTGATATGCACGAGCATGTGATATGCGCCGCGCTGATGCGCCGCGCGCATATGTGATGCGCGAGCATATGTATGCCTGGGCATATGATGCCTGAGCATGTTTTGTATGCGCCATGCGCATAGGTGTTGAGGCGGGTACATACCTCTTCACTAACCATGCGTAGTTGCGTACATACTGAATTTGAGATCAATATGGCAAATCTAACTTATATGTCACTGGACCTACATTTGCAAGCACCTTATGTGGACTAAAATAGAATGGAGCAGGCTTCCCCAAGACTCAAAATGGCATATAATTAACATATGTTTGAAACTTAAGATAAACGTGACACATTCCTCAAAGGAGGTTGTTCTATGCATTTCATAATCTTGACATTTATTTTGTTGTGGGCTATTGAGTGGTTAAGATGGAACACGTTAAGTATATTCACTCCATGTTAAAAATTCTCATCAACGACAAGTGCCTAGAGCATTAGTTAGTTGACGTGGAAACGATGCCAATTTTTTTTATACTAATAGGATTAGTTATTTTATTAGTGACATACGTAAAATACGGCAATGCCTTTGTGGCATTGATAGATGTTGTACAACAGCTAAAAGTAAGTGACTACAGTCATTCTTAGGTGGATCATGACATGTAAAAGGTAAAAGTTTTGGGTATTGAACTTAGACTTATATACGAGGTTTTATACCTATCAAAAGTATGGAAACATGAGCTTCGATGTTATGCTATGATGTTATGCTATGTTTTGTGCCTTTGGGAGATTATGGGTTATTACTATGATAATGATTGTTGTGATTGAATGTTTTGAACCTAGAACTCACTAATCGTAGCTGACTTTTAGTATGCGCATAAGATTAAGGTAAACTTGATGTTTATATAAGGAATGGCTGGTGCTTGGAGTTAAGGCGGGTTATCCTACTAAAGAAACTTACATCCAATAAGTCAATGTAAAAAAAGTTTTTAATTGTTCTTATTTTTATTAAGACAATGCTATGTTTATGTGTAGGCAAAGGTTTTGAAAGTTGTAGTAGATTTGGTTGTGATACCTACGGGGATAAGATGTATGTTTCCGCTGCATTACTATATATTCAAAGTTTAAAAACTATGTTGCATGTATAAACCTAATATCTCAGACCGGGTTTTAAGGCATTTCAAAAAGACAACTTTGCTCCTCATGTACACTTGCTTTATAGAGTGTACAATACGTATTATAACTTGTATAAACTAAAATACAAAACGACTTAATTTGCTCATGCAATCTTTATTATATATAGTATAGATGGATATTACTTTATAGTGTTGTTGTTGTTGTCATTATTATTATTATATTAAAACTAAGTAATGGCTATCTCACAAAAATTACTATTCATGAGATTAACCATTTAGATTTAAACATGTGTGCCAAGTTAGTTATTAGGTATCTGCAATCAATTAATTGTGTGGTGCTATGTTTATGTTGAACCATAATCCATGCATTTAATGATTTACAAGATTATCTTCTATTATGATTTTATTATATTTATTATTATTCTGTTACTCCGTATTATATGATTATAACTAGTATTTGACTTAAATATCCCTGAATAGTAAATTTCGATTCATTTTTATATGTACTTTAACTACATTTTGATGTAAACTTTATTCAAAATAGAGTCGTCGTAACACACAGACATACTTTATTAAATTTATGTTTTATTCACGTTCTCACCGTGACATGCGGGTTTAGATGCATCAACGGTCGCTCGCGGTGCAATGCACTGGGATGTTTACTAGAACAAACTTTATTAACATTATATTTTATTAACGTCTCAATCGTGACATGCAAGTCTACATGTATCAACGCTTTCGCTGCAGCGCGCGAAAACGTTTACTAGTTATTATCATTATATAGTTTGCAGGATGGACTAAAATGATCATCATCTCTCCAAATCAAATTTTACAAGTTACTTTGGGTTATTTGAGAGTTTGAAAACACATTAATAATATTTTGGGCTAGAATTAATTATGGCAATTACATATGGGCTGCTTTAAAAGGCTAGTTACGTGTAGGCCAAAATAAACATTTTAAGAAACTAAGTGGGCCAGGCCCACAGCAGAAAAAGCCTGCTGAGAATTATAATCTCTTGGGGCTGCTGGCGAGAGAAGCTAGTAGGAAAGCAAGTCGGAAACTTGACTCTTCTGTACGTTGATCAAGGCAACAAAGGTCAAAAGTACGAACATCGAAGCGTTCGATTTAACCCGTAAAACGTCAATATGAAGATGATTTAGGACAAAGAACGATATGAACGATATTTTATGTTAAAAAAAGTGTTATTATTGGCATTTCCTATAGCTATTATTCCTGCTAAGATCAATCTTAAGAAAGAAATTTAGATTATTTCATGACAATAATATAATCAAGCTTTAATTACTTATCTTGTAGCTAGTAGACAAAAAATCAAGGTGGCATTCTCATGAGCTAAATGATGCACTGCCCACAAAGAATTGAGAATTGCCACATCAATAAAACCTTTCATTTCATTTTGGGCTGAATATGTTTATATGCATCATATATGTATACTACAGGAAATTTTATTAGTATGTAAAAGGTATCAATAAGGAGCAGTTTTTTGAAATAAATAATCACAAAATTGCGACGAATTTGCTACAAAAATCTAGTAGCAAAAAGAGGCAGTCACAAATCTGTCGCAAAATAGGGCGGTCACAATATTGCAACTGCAACCTCAGTCGCTAAAACCAGTCGCGAAACATCTGCCGGTCGCAAAACGAGTCACAACGGTGTTTTGCAACCACAATTTTTGTTGCAATCTGCCGCAAATTCAGTTGCAAATTGGTTGCAAACTGATATTCTGTATGGAGGTTTTGCAAGGTCAATTTTGGTTGCAAAAGGTACCTGTCACTAACACCCATCGGCGATACAACATTTGTACCTATCACTAACACTGTCAATTCCTAGCTATGTTCTCCTTCAATGATCATTTGGTAAATTCAATTGGTATATGCATTAACCACACCTCGCTTACCGAAATACAATCACTGACTAGACCCTCTTCACGACAGAATACCGAGGGATTAGTCGGTCAGTGAAGTTCTTCTATTACATGTGATTTTTTTTAATTATATCAAGTTTCTACAATTTCAAATTATTAATTTTAAGATTATATTTTATCGTAATATATTTTAGTTTATGTTAATCAAGTAGGGTTTGGATCAAATACAAATGAAATTAACATGCTAAAGTGAGAATCAAGTAGAGTAATTTACTCTATGATAATTACGCTACTTGTATATATAATTACTCTACTTGGTTCTCACGTTTAACACGTTAATTTCATTTGTACGTTAACCTTCCCCAATCAAGTATCACCTGATACCATACTGGTCCCAAACTCAGATAAAAAACTTATAACTAATCTCATAACCGGTTTCGCACTTAAATATCGTCTCATTCCTTATCCATCTTGAATGTTTTGGTATCAGATTTTCTCATCGGGTTTGTGTTGTTTTGTAGTCCCTATTAACTGATACATGGAATGCAATCTTAACAAAAATAATTATTAGATTGATAAGACACAAAGAAATGAATGAACATCTAATCGTAGCATCAAGGACCACACCTCTCTCGTGTCCATTTAATTCTTTGGATTGCACATTGCCACATATAATGCCACAAACCTACAACTTGTGATTTGTGAACAACTGAACAAGTATACAAATTCTTATAGCCTCTTTTTTCCATTGAAATAATATCAAATTGAAAGGACCAAATTCGTGAGGAGAGACGACTTAATTGATGCCAAAACATGAACAAAATCAATCACAATCATTGGGTGAATCGATGGGAACAAGGACGAAACTGCATGTGTAGAATGGCGACCGAGGTTGACTTATTAATCTCGAGTCAATCCAGTAACCTATAATACATTATGATCATATCCAATTTACTAATATAACTTATAGTTAATGATGAACTAAAAGTTAACAAAGAGATTAAAAAGATATGGTGATTGACAATAGGAACTTAAAGAAAGTTATATTGTGTATGATCATAGACCATAAAACATTACTGGATACCTAAGTTACTAAACTATGAATTAACGAGGCACGACTGAGATGACTTGAACTATACGAGGCATGCATGAGATCAAGATATATATTCTCTCAAGTCACCTTACAAACTGATAAGAAGTTGATTCAAGAGACCATATAATTTGGACCAACTAGACATGAAAGTAGCAAGAAAAGGGTTCGACTTAGTACAAGGTAAAACCGATTAGCCTAATCGAATTGAAACTGAAATAATCGACAAAAGTGAAACAAAATAACCAACCCAAACTAATAACCAATATTTTTTTCAATAAACCGAACTGAACCTAACCAAAACCTCACCAATCTTGTTTTTAACATGCACCAATTTCTGAAACTACCCTAATTAACATGCAAATAAAGCCTTCACATCATATATACTTGTGCTTATCATCTATACTTTTTCAAAATACTAAACTAATTAAAGAAACTAAAAGGAAAACCGGAAAACCAGAGGACTTCCCACTACGAAGAAGCTAATGCTAATACGGAAAGACTTTCGTTTTAGTGGTTAAACAAGACAAAAGGAACCATGGAAGCTAGTGCTTGGACGAATTCAATAATTCATTCTATTCTTTTCATTTCAACAAAAAAGATGATCACTTTTGTACTTCTCCTTGTACACAATTATGGTGTCCATGGTATAGTAATCAAGTGTATTGGTATAAAACATTAAGATTAAACATTTTCATTGCTATCTTCATCATTATCATGATGATGATGATCATCATCAACATTTGTCTTTTTATCGGTCCACCATGCTAGCAATCACAAACATACACTTAGATACAATAACCCTAGCAATGCATCTAGAGGAATATTACAATAATTGTAAATCTAGTATAGAAAAGATAGTTTATTCATTATTACAAACAAGCTAGGCCAGTGGCCATTTGCATGTTAATGTGTACCTCTGATGGTGATTTGCATGTTAATGTGTACCTCTAGATGCTAGCAAATCTGGGCCAAAACCCAAGCTTTACACCTATATAAACCCTTCAATCCTTTCTCTACATTCACAATCATACCTAAAATTAAAGGGATTATATTAGCACACTTTAAGATGGCTTCAAAGGGCAATGCTGCACTAGTTCTCTTTCTAGCACTCATTCTATTCTTTTGTGCCATGGTGAGTGGCTGTGGGACTTGTGGTAGCCCAAACCCAAAACCGAAGCCAAAGCCAAAGACAACCGAGGCTACTTGTCCTAAAGACACCTTGAAGCTAGGGGTGTGTTCCAATTTGCTAAGTTTGGGTGTAGTCGAAGCGGGTTCACCACCAACTAAACCGTGTTGCACCCTCATCAAAGACCTTGCTGACCTTGAGGCCGCGGTTTGCCTATGCACTGCCATCAAAGCTAAGGTTTTGGGGACCAATCTAAATGTGCCTGTCTCTCTTAGCTTGCTTCTTAGTGCTTGTGGCAAGAAAGTCCCAAGTGGCTACAAGTGTGCTTAATTAAATTGGATACATATGGCCCTTAACTTCACTCGTATTCGAAGTTATGCTATATTTAAGTGTGAGTCTTTTCGGTCATGTCTGTCTGGCTGATCCAAGTAAGGGTACGTATGCTAAGTCTTGCATCGGCTACTTATTAGATTATTTATGAAGTCCTATGTGTGTTTTGTATGTATGCTTAATTAGCGTGATTGTTCGTGTGATTATGTTTTGATTGTATTAAATCCTGGTCGACTTTTGTAATGGTTTGTGGAAAATGAAAGTCATTTGTTTATGTTGTGTTCGGTTTTCTGGTACTACTTTCTCACTTCTTTATTCAGTACGGCCACGATAACTATACTAGGATTAGAAAGTCAGTGGTTGTTAACTGACTACACCCGTGAGGTGAGATGTTTGTGACACTCTTAATTAGTCATGAGTCAAGACTGTAATAATTAAATTATTGCTTAATTTACTAGGGCCGTCTCTGACTCTCTAAGAACCACTAAATATTATAGAGGCGAGTAAATAAATAGGCCCTTAAAATTTTTAAAAAGATGATCACTTCTCCAGGCAGGCCCTACATCTTAGGGGTGTTCACGGTCTGGTTCCTTCGTTTTCAGGTCAAACTGTAAGCTAAACCGTTAGTAACGGTTTTTGATTATTGAAAACAAAGCCTAAACATTGAAAATAAAAACCGAACCAAACCGGACCGGTACCAATGGTTTGGACTTATTGGGCCTTTATAAATGTTTGAATAAAATAGAAAATTTTTAACTAATTTGTTCTCGCGCGAATGAGAATAATATATAACAGAAAACTGGTTTACATGGTTTTTTAACCAGAAGATTTTTCATCATCCAACAAAATATTCATTTAGTCCATTACTAATAAGGAAAGAAACAAGCAGCTTATATCTATGATATAACTATCTTTTATCTCACGTATTACAGGGTGTAAATATTTCTTTGGATTTTAATTTTATTTATTGTAGGAAAGTTAATAATATATTTAGGTATTGATGATAAAATGGTTTCGCAAATAAATGATATGTTATAACACAGTTTAAAAGCTATTTGAGTTTGGTGAGACCCATGGCCATCTTATTTTTTTACTATAAAATTGTTTTTTAATCAAAAATAATATATATATATATATATATTTTAAAAATCGGATATTAATTATATCCCTATTTTATAGGATTTTCATATCAAATATTTGGTGAGATTAATTTTTAATTTAATAAGATGTAATAACCCATTTAAGGGCTATCTGGGTTTGGTGAGACCCATACACGTGAATTCGGGTCAAATGCATGAGAAACTTTCATTTACAAATAAAGCAATCTGTTATTCTTCTAGTGGCTTGAGAGAATTTAGAGAGAAACCAGATAACATTTAAAGGTTTCGTTTATATATATTTAAGATTTTAAGTATGATTATAGTATTATTCAATTCAACCCCATATAAAATATATATGTAGTATAAAAAATATAAAATATATGGTCGGTTTTAGGTATAAACCGTAAACCAAACCGCTTGCTACGGTTTAAAAGTTTTGAAACCGACCAACCGAAAGTTAAAGAAAAAACCGACCGCAAAGCCAAACCCGTGACTGTTTTAGAAGGTTTCACAGTTTGAAACCGAACTGCCGAACCGTGAACACCAATTTACCTCCAATTTTTTGCGTCTATGTATAGTAAGGGGAAACTGAATACGGTGTTAGACACCTAAGTATCTAACCTTACACGCAAAACTCAATCATAACTACATTGTTTTGAAAAAAACTGAATACCAACGACGCAACATCAATCTTGTTGTAAGTATGCAGTCATAAAGTTCAGTGGGAGAGTTTTTGTCTGAAGATGCATTTATCCCTTGCCCGTAAAGTGTTGGTGTCTTTTCTTTATGAAAAGCAATAACGTTTGAAATATGTTACTCGTTTTTTGTCGGTGTGTTGCCACTTTAGGAAAGACGTTAGTTGTCGAACTATATTAATAACGGTTATGTTGTCGAACTTTTATTAAACAAAACATTTTACTTTTTGTTTTTGGTAAACTTATAAAATGAGGTATCATGGGGGAATCCGTAAACAATATGCTTACCCGGATCTCTTCAGAGTACTTGTTAATGCCCGGCACCTAAGTGTGGGAGGAGAGCGCTGGAGGCGGAAGAAGGGGGCACATCTTTGGCTTCGAGGGTGTTTTGATATCCAACATTTCTAAAATAGTATCTGCATTGTTTCGAACATAACTTAATCTTGGATTTTATGTCTAGAATAGCTTAATATTGTCACAAAAGCGAGATATGATCCACTTTCAATACTGTTTGGGATGACGACAATGGACTTGATCGATTTCACTACTACAAAATGGGCAAAAGTGTCTAAAATTTGAGACCGACAGAAACGATCACAAACTTAAAGACCGGAATCAAATAGTCAAAAGTTAGACCGAAATAAGATTGGATTGTGTCAGTTAAAAATCATAGCAAATATATCGATCGAATTTGATTTGGTCTCAAATAAAAACAGTAACTTGATAAATTACAACGAAACTTATAATGAAAAATGGTGCGAAAACGACCGCAAAGATTTTGTCGTTAAATTTGAGTGTCTTTTGCGGTTGCAAATTAGTTGCAAAAGTAAGTAGCCACCATGTTTTGAGCAACTATTAAAACCCGGTCGCAAAAGGTAGCAAACATTTTGTCGCTAAGTTTTCAAATGAAATTCCAGTCGCAAATTGGTGGAATGATAGTTGCAAATGTAAAAAGGATCACGTTTTAAGCAACTGCCAAAATCAGTCCTAAAATGACTTTGCGACTATTTTAATTTCTCAAATGACCTTTTTTTGAGTTCGAATCCCATTAAAAATAATGACCAGGGGGTTTGAATGTTGTAGTGGCGATTTTCTCCAAAATCGAGCTCTATTCAGAACATAAATGAGTATGTAAAGGGCAATTTGATAGATCTCTAAAGAGTTTATTTCTTAAGATTTGACAAGCTTGTTTAAACTTAAATATATACAGTATAGTAATAATTTCATAAAAATTAAGGGGAGAAATTAGTTGGCGAAAACAACCAAAAATGTTAACCGCGAGCAAACGCTTAAAACTAACCTAAAAACGTATGAATGTTGGGACAAAACTGTATGAAATACATGTAATTAACTCTTAAAAAGTTTTTCTAGTTTGTAACTTGTAAGATCAAACATCCATGTGGAATTTGTGGAAAGATTTGATTAACACCGTAAGTAGGGGCCATGATCAACCAATTAATTAAGGTACCGAGGAGACTCTATATTATCTATAAAACTTTAATATATTTCGCTAGGACAGTTCGGTAGCCTCTTAATGATTTCATTAAGAAGATATCTCTAAATCAGTAAGATGCGTAAAGTACGTGTGTTTGATTCATTTAAAAGAAGCTTCTTAATGGTTAAGTTTTGAAGCAATACTGAATAATTCAGAAGTTATCTCTTAATCAATAAAACCTTTCAATGGCTCAGCACAAGGTTGTCAAACATTAGCAAAGTATACTAATTTATGTTATAATGATTATATATAACAAAAAGTTAAACTTGCAACATACCATGATGCATTTATTGATTAAAACATTCACATGAACTATTTGGAAGGGGGGGGGGGGGGGGGGGCTGATTTTATAAAATACGTTTGCGGGTTTAAGGGGATATTGGCGAAAAGCAATTCGTTGCAATCGTAAATAGTTTGATCTAGACATCTTACCAAGATTAGTCATTGCTTGTGTTTATACATTGGAATCTTTTGAATGGCCTACAATAATGATTTCCAGATGCTTTACATGGTGTGTATTAGATGCACGGGCAAAGCATCTTTTTGTTGTATTCTAAGAGGCATCACTCGTTTCTGTATCATAAACCATTTTTTTAAATCATTCATTAATACTAAATTCATTAAAAAATAAAATAAAATACTGAATTCATTAGAAATAAAAAAATGAAATTAAACAAAACACTAGATTCATCAAAACCATAAAATAGCATACTATTTATTTTTTAAATAAAATCCTCAACATTTGAAGAGCTAGTGTTAGAATCGTTACGGCATTCAACTGGATGATTTTTTCAGAACATTCCACGTGACCAAGTGGTTAAATCCATTTTTGTGGTGGTATTTGTGGTGGTATTCGTATTCGTGAAGGGTCTCGGAATTTGCTTCACTCTCTGTCCGTCCGTCAAGTGTGTGGTTGTAGAGTTTGTTGAACACAGTAGCCTTAATTGGGCTTCAAATCGGGATGAGCTCAGAACCAAACCGGCACCGATCCCAAAATTCCCGATTTCTATTTTCTCAAAAATTTGGTATCGTTACCGTTACCGAGAATGCTTGGTTCGGTATCGATACCGTAGGCCAACATTCGTTAAATACCGGCATGGTCTCGATAATCCTGATCCTGATTTTCTCAAAAACTTGGTACCATTACCGAAATGCTCGTTTCTGTATTAGTTCGGTACCAGTACCCAGTACCATTTGCTCATCTGTGGTTTCAAATCTCTTCACTTTGAAATGATTTGTTGTTTCATGCGATATACCACACCATAATCATGTGAAAATGTGTCGAAGTGTTTTACTTGCGTATGTTATATGGCTTTAGTGACTGGGTTTTGATGAGCCTCTATCATGTAGTCATATGTATATATGGTTCTTGTACTCATACTAGTTGAAAAATATTATATGAGGGGTTTATTCTGAAACATTACCAAATATAATCATGTAGATCACAATTTTAACTCAAATAGGTATAAACTTTTAAGTTATATGTAGAGGAGCAAGACTATTGCCATGTGGGCTGGGAAGGACCCGAATTATAGGGTGTGCGTGCGTATATGAAAGATCTGGTAATTGTGTAGGCTATGAAAAGAGCGGGATTGGCATTTGCTTTAACATCTTCTCAATCGGACTCTGGAGGGCTGTGAAAGAGTCGTCCCTGCTTATTATCTCCTTTTGATTTGTTATTTAAATAAATGCAAAAGTGCATGTCTATTTACGCAAAATCTGCGATCATCTTGGCTATTTTTGATGATTTTCCTCATTTTTTTATTTAACTTCCTATTTTCTACAAACACAAAAGTACTAGTTCTAACCATTTAGGTTTGTGTGACTGAACGTATACTAAATTGTTATATATGTATAAATATATGTAATTGCATCAATCTGTATTGGTGAAGATGATACATGCATGCTTAATGATCTTTATAATAATGATATAATCACTAAGTCGGCTGAGGATGTATCTACCCGAAGAATGCATACTTACTCATATTAAGACCAGGACTCTAATGCGAGACAAGTTTCTTTATCATTATGTTAGTAACAACTCAGGAATAATGGATGCACTTATTGGATATAGCTTTTCTTATTGCTAACACCTTATATTTTGTGAACCAAATCTCTCAAATTTGAGCTCAACGTTACATACTTGAGTAGTCATGACTCACGACAGAGGTTAACGAATTATGTTAGGTGAAGTCGTTTAAGATACAAACTGATTAAATTACGATAAAGTTTTTTAAGTTATAGATAAAATACAACTTCTAAAAGATTAACGATTGTATATGTCTCTTCACAATAATTGTAATGGAGAAAATACCAATTCAAATTAAATGGATTTAAATGATGTTACTACTACATGAATAGGGATTATAATTTTTACCATTTTCATCCAATAAATAATATTGAAGTATTTAAAAAATATTTTTGAAATTGTCCAGTTGCAAATAGTTAGTTACCAAGATCTAATTATGAGTTATTAAATAGGAAAATAAATCAAAATGATAAATTGGAAAGCCTGTTCCTAAGGGGCCTAAAGAATTCCTAATTGGAATTAGGGGGTCATTTTTTATTGATATTTTTTTACTTGAGGTCGCTAAAATATGTTAATAAAATTCCATAATATAAGCAAAAAAAAATATTTTGGCTTAATAAAATTCATGAAGAATATTGGTAATTGAATATTCAGGTGCATGTCACATGAGAGCAATAGAATACTATTTACCTGCCTCTTTTCTCCTATAAATACTCCTCACATCTCCTAACTTTTATTCCATCCCTTCATAAACCATTACAACTTTGTGATAATTAAGCTCCCACATCACAAAGAGATGGCTTCAAAGACCAACACCCCACTAGCACTCTTTCTTGCACTCAACCTTTTGTTTTTTGCACTAGCCAGTGGTTGTACCACCTGTCCTGGTACTCCCCCTATACCAAATCCGCCATCCACCGGGACATGTCCTAGGGACGCCCTTAAACTAGGTGTGTGTGCCAATGTGCTTGGCAAGTTACTTAATCTAGTCGTTGGAGACCCACCAGTTAAGCCATGTTGCAGCCTTCTTGAAGGTCTTGTTGACCTCGAGGCTGCTGTTTGCCTTTGTACCGCTATCAAGGCGAACGTTCTTGGAATTAATTTGAATGTGCCATTGTCTCTCAGTTTACTTCTAAATGTTTGTAGCAAGCAAGTGCCAAAGGACTTCGTATGTGCTTAATGAACAAGCTATCATGTAGCATGTCATGTTGTGTCATGTCGTGTCGTATCGAGTGTGTTTGTTTGTTTGTTTTGGACTGTGAGAGTATTTACTGTTTGAACTAAAGGAAAGAGAGATCACTTTAGTTATTTTGAAATGATTGTTTGAAGAATTTATTTGTGGGAATAAAATTTTACATTTGATGTTTTTGTTTATTATTTATGTTACTATTACTATTACCTATATTATACGTCAAAATATTCAAGTGTGATTCATTCCATCATAAAGGCACAATAGATGAATCTTCATGTCTTTATAGTTTTATGTAAAAGTAGCATAAAGATTAATTATATATGCACTCTTTAAAACAGTTTGATTATTATCGCTTAAAATGTTTCTAATATCAAATTTACATATTTGTTGAAAAATACTACATATTAACATATTTCCTAACACGTACGTAAAAAAGATAATTTATAACTAAATAAAGTTATTTATTGTAATTTGTAAATAGTAAACTTATACCTGTGTTGAGTCAGCTAGCGGTGGTCTTTTGCCATTGGGTCATCCCATACGAAGTACCTAGACAATTCTAAGTTTGTTGGCCGTTAAAAAGTGCAATTTTAATTGGAGTACAATCACGGGCCTTCTAGCTTAGCAGTAGCTTGGTTACTTCTTTTGGGAGAGGTCGTGTAACATTTGTTAATGTTCAAACCCGAAAACCCGACCATTTTTAAAATTTTGATACTTTCGGATCCGCAGTTATTAATAAAATCTTCGCATTTATTGAGTATTTGATTGTGATATTTAGTTGTTTATAATTATTGGTGTTCTTCAAGATGGATCAACCGCCTTCTTCTCCTCCTCTCCTAATTCCCGCCCTTTGACTCGTGTTTGCAAGTCTTGGATGAACCTAGACTATTTTTTGTTAATAGTTAACTTACTCCTTCATCAAATTGGGTCAAAGCTCATTAATTTGTGACTACTATTGCTCAAGACTAGCCTTATGACTAGCTAATGTAATTAATCATTTCATCCTTGTTATTAATTATTTGAAGCCTATATAGCCTCTCAAACTTCTTAAATTATTTACCACAACACTTTACACTCTTAATTGTGTTCTTACTTTTCAATTGGTGCTAAAATTCAAGTTTGACCAAGAAAGTCAAATCCATCAAGTTCTTCTTTCTTCTTTGATATTCCATCATCGGGTAATTATTGTCTTACTTCTGTACAACATATCATGTGATCATCATCATGTCGTCGCTCTAAATTTACAACAGTGGTTGTGTTTTCACTATCGCTCGTCGACACATTAATGTTCGGCTAAAAAAAGTTTTATGTTAAAAACTATCTTTTATAAAACTAATAAACAAGACTAAGATTGTCAGACATGTCACGTCATCTTATCATTTCAAACATGTTAGACATAAACCTGAATCAAAACCGAGTTCATGTCCGACCAAAAACATGAACCACTCGTTAAACTTATTTTATTAAATAATATTCGGTTCGTAAATGAACCGAACTCATCAAATTTAACTAAGCATTATTATAACCTTTTTTGGCATGTCGGCATGAACGTGTCAGCAATCTATTTCTTGTCTTTCCTCAACCTTATTTTGATCATAGTTATTTATTTATTTATCTAGGGTCACTTGTTAACCAAACCATGTCGGTTCACTCGCTTAAAGACATCTTCGCTTATTTACTCATTCTCGCTTATTTAACAGGTGAGTTTTTCGTAACCCCCTTTTAACACTTTTAATATCTTGGGGTGTAGCATGTACGAATTTTATCTCGCTAGTTATGGGCTTGTTTACAAATTGATTCACATTTACTGCTCGTGTTAATATTATTCTTGCATATTGTTTATGATTATACGTGAATTATGTGCAACGTGTTTACTGTTTTTATGGTGGAAGTTACGCAAACAAATACACATAGTGAAAGGGTCTGACGGGACGTCTCCACGCTGCTTAACGCTTTCAACTTCAGTTGTTATGCTTAGTGGTTCTCATTTCCCGTATTACTACGGCTTCGCTAAAGGAACGTGAGGAAGACACTACTTGTTTCCATTTACTTTATGTTTAAATATTTATTGAATAACTATCGTTGGCATGACGATCGTTGAATCGCGCATTTTGTATATATTTATATATGCAAAAATATAATGAAAACTCACCAACATGTGTTGTTGACAAAATATATTATTTTAAACGTGCTGTAGGTTGATACAATGAAGTGCCATGACAAGAAAACTAGTTATGCTTTAGGATTATTATAATGAATAATAATAATATTTGTATCATTTAAATGTAATGTTGTTTGACTCATTATCAAACTATTTGTGTATTTACGAAATTATGGAATAAAATAAATATATTGTCACTATTAATAGTGTTACGAGTTTATAACTGATATGTACATTGCAATCGGGCGTATTCCGTTTAAAGACGGGGTATTACACTTGTGTCAAGGGCAGTTTCATCGGTTATTAGGATTTTCAAGTTTGACATGAATCGTCTAATAGTTGGATTGGTTGAAATCAAGTCAAGACTAATAAAAAATGCTGTTAGTAACAAAATAAGAGGCAATTAACTATATTAAGTTGTATGTTGACTTTTGATGAAGGAAACTAGAACAAGATGAAAATAAATGAATGACTATAATTTGGTTCGTTCTTGAGTTCTCAAAAGATATATTGGAGAGTTCTACGCAGGAAACACATTTTTTTCGTGAATAGAAAAATACAAAATAAATAAATCATTTTTTACAAATTTAATGTACAATAAAATGGTTAAAACATAATTTTTATTCATCTCTCATAGCATTTGAAAAAAATATGCATTTATTTATCAAACCTACGTACACTTTGTGTAAATCATACGTGTGTATGCTTAAAAATGAAAAACAATAATATAAGCAAGTTAATATAATGATTTTTTATACACATAACTTATATACTAATTTGTATGTAAAAAAGGAATTTTCTTTATAGAATATGAACAATTTATGGAAAATTTAAAAGCATACTACTTTAATATATTCTACAAAAGAACATATAAATGAAAAGAATGAGAATGATTTGTAACAGAAAAAATCAAAATTAATAATAATAACAATTAAAACTTAAGTAAAATATAAATAAAAAGGGAAAAAGTAAAAAAAAAAAAACTAAAATGTTTCCATCATTATACACATTGAAAAAGAAAATTAATGGATTTTTTTTTCTTGATATTGTATTATATTTTATACATCACCAAGCCAACAAGGTAGAGTTTGAAGGGAAAAGAAGCCAAATGAAAAACTAGGTCAATCAAATAAGAAAATTAAGGTTGATCAGAAGCTCATGATGAAGACCTCTCTTAGACTTAGTTTAGTTTAAGGGGATTATTAGAAATTTATTAAATAAAACATTTAGTATTATTGTGTAATTGTTTTTTATATTAAAGTATCATTGTGTATTATAATAGAAGGGGCCTAAATGTAATTAGTGTAAATTTGATGTATTGTTGTTTAATCAAAACGATGTGACGATAGGAAGTATGATTGTCAATTTATGACACAGACCTGTTAACATGACACAACACGACACGACACGACATGAGTTTTTACAGGTTTGAGTTTGAGTTTAACAAGTTTCATGTCTTAAACATGTCAGCCTGTTTAAGACATTTTTAAATTCGTGTCCTAACATGTTAAAGACTAGTTAACTTGTTAGTAACACGTGTAGATTTTTATTTAAAAAAAAATAAATATATATACACTTCTAAAGTTTTAAACCTAAAGTCTTACTTACAAACTATTTCACTAATGTTTGTCAGAACTTGATATTATACTTTTATGGATGTTATGATTTGCATCTATAATTTTTTGATTCAAATATGCTATTGTATTTGTCGTCTTTTGTTTCTAGTATGTTATGGATTTGTAGTTTTTTGTTTCAAATATGTTTTAGATTATCTATTAATTGAGACTTTTATGCTCGTTTTGATAATTTTGGTTATGTTACACATGTATTTTTCGTTGCGTCTTTAAACAGATCTCTTAACAGGTCAACAGGTTAATATGTTACTAAGCAGGTTTGTGTTCGTGTTTGGAAAAAAATGACACGATTAGTTATCGTGTCGTGTTTGTGTTTAGCACAACAGATCATCATGTCTTATCGTGTCGTGTACGACATGGTATAGCTGCCCCAATAGGGAGGCACTAGTTCGGTAATGTGTATATGTGTGTGCCGATTTCAACAATGAATACTATAGATTCAACATTTATGCGTTAATCCGGCCCTGATGATCTTTTCAGTTATTTGTTATTTTTATTCCAACATTGAATACTGGAACTCAAATATAACTAACACGTTTTGATGCAATGACTATGGATGATAAGATAACTTTAGTCGCTTAAATAAAAGTAGTATTCAGAAAGGGTAAAGGGTCTGGGTAAGATATTAGGTAAAAGGGTCGGGTCTTACCCTTTGAACAGTCGTAAATATTCTGATGAAAGAACTCCACGAAAATTACTGGTTGTTCAACCGATATCATGTGAAGCCTCTTCTAGCATTTGAAAACACATGTTGCAAATAAAAGTGGACGTAGATCTCATCTACTTCTTCAGATAAATGAAGAAAAGACACTAAAAAGTTTATATGGTAGTATTATGCATACACATGCAAGATAGTATTAATTAAGTGTTATATGCACACATAATAAGAGGGGCCGGACCACTAGTGTGAGTAAAGTTTATGGATAGTTTACCATATGGCATACCCATCCCTAACTATATGGGTAGTTTGTCAAATTACAATTTGTGTCAAATGTTTCCCGTGTGTTTATATTGTTGTTGGAGACTTTTGAAGAAATTAAAACACCCATTAATAATCAATTTATTATATATAAATTATACCACTAACTCTTCACCATTTTTATTCACTTAAACATTTCACCATTTTTATTCACTCAAATCCTCAATGGCTAATTTCTCAAACGATGATATCGGAATATTCATACTGCCGAACGATTTTGATAACGATATTTTTTCAAATGATAGTGGATACGCTTTTTCAAAGATCTCATCGAGCAAGCCGAAGAGAAAGACACGGCAACTTCATTGCGCATTTCTAAAAAAATCGTTTGATGCGATCATGAAAAAGATAACGAAAAATATAATTGGCCGAAAGATCATCTAGTTTAGATGTTCGTTTTTTTATTTTTTTTGGTTTTGATCGTCATATTTATTTTTCCGGTTTTTAATTATGTTATATTTTTAATTTAATTGAAATATAATTTTAATTACATTTAATTGTTTTATTTATTTATAAATTTTAACAAAAAAATAAAATAAAAAGAGTTTTAGGGTAATTATAGGTAGGTGTTTCGAGTTATTTTCTGATTTGTACGTGGGTATCTAAGGGTAGAAATAAAATAACGGTGTATTATTGGCCGGTGAATGAGTTATACCCATGAGTGTACATTCCCCTATAATATAGTAATGCCTACTCATTGTATGTGTGTTCAACCCCTCTAACATCGTATGAATAAGAATGATATGCCTTTGGGTTACCCAAGCTATAGTCAAACTTGTCTTATGTAAATTTTAAATTCCCAACAAGAACATCCAGGTAGTAACCTACATACTGTGTAGGCCATGTTACATTAGTTAATATAAACAGTGTCATTCTAAAAAGAATGAAACTAATACAATTAATATCACATTAGTATGCTATTCTAAGGACCAGCTCACATGTTACATCCTGCATCAAACAATCAATAACTAATTAAAAGATATTTAATTTCGGTAAGGTATTGTTGTCGGGATAACTAAACCATATTGTTTTATTTAATCCATATGCCCTATACGCCAAGCAACTAAATTATACAAAGTATGAACCAACTTCAATTATTAAGTGTTAATTAAGTGGTCTAAACTATTTCCCGTGACAAATCTTTGGCTTTTTGAGACCAAGAATATCTAGTACACATGACACCTCAACTATTTTGGAGTCATGTGGATTTTCTTTCACATTGATTATACTCTTCTTTTATAACAACGAATAAATAAAGCTCTGCTACCCGGGATAATTAAAAAGGTGACTCTATAAGTACGTGATCACAAACAGTTCCGGGTAGCCTAAACCCACCATTTCTTGTTGCGGAGAAAATCCACTGCTCGAAGGGCCGTTGCGGTAAAACCCAGTTAAAAACGGGTTCTAACTCGAGTTCTTTTATGCATTGGCAAAATTTGCTATAATTTTCTTCTTGGCTGCATTGGATCGGAATTCTACTGAAAGATACTTTAAATTATTGAATAGCATAACAAGATCATGCATATATATAGAGGACAAAAAAGAATTTATTTTACATAATTAAATAATTTAAGTAATTAAATTTATTAAACCACAAGCTAGGTACGATCTTTTAAGACACTTCAAATCCCAGATCTCTTGGAAGTTAACTTCCACTTATGTTCACGCTACATTGGATGAGAAAGCTACGTATGCACTTTGGTCGATCGAAAGAAATAACTATAAAATGTCTCTTTGATAAAGGAACAAAAATGGAGAGTATCTACTATATTGTGTAACTTAAATATACTTAGCATTTGGCTTAATAAACTTTTACTTTTAGTCATTTGATAAGGAGAAGTTATATGTTTGACCCTTATAATAAACTAAGTTGTAAACTTGAGCCAACTGAATTGAGCGAGCCGTTGCGACTTTTAATCGAGCTGAGATCAAGTTTAAAATTCCAGCTCGATTTTAATTTTAAGCTGATATAAAATTCGAGCCAGCTTTAAAATTCCAGCTCGATTGATATAAATTTCGAGTCAAACTCAAGCTAGCCATGACTCGACTCAGCCTGGCTCGTTAACTACCTAGCTTTAAGTGTTGTGTTTCCTGCTATATTGCACATTGCATCTCTTTATATGCTAAAATTAGTTTATCTTTAATGTACGTAGGGACATACCTCGCATTATAAAGGATCTATCTGTTTCCAAGTTGTATATCAATAACCTTTTGAAACATGCATTAAGACAAATGTAACAATAAAAAATAATTATTTCCAACTAATTATTGAATGACTTTTGTTTTCCCACTAAATCACGTTAAGTTTCGTGTCTTATCTTATATTCATGCCCGTGGTTTTGTTGGTCAAAAGTTGAAATATAAAGGTTTAGACTAATTCTAAAATTTTAATTTAGTTAGATAGCCGAGTAATTTTCAATTATTTAATGGACTTCTAGCCCAAATAACCATATCTTACGAGAGTTATTTTTGTAGCTAGGTTCGTTTGTTTTGATTTGTATATGAACAACATTGTAATTCTTTCATCATCGCAAATAATAATTCGATAAAAACATCCAAACGATTTACATTGTAATCTATCTCAAGTTAAGGATTAATATTAACATAAACAATCTCAATTTTCTCTCGACCATATGGTATTAGTTTGCTCATCATTGTAAGTTGTGTGGATAGAATCCTAGTGAGTATCGGGTAAAATTTAACCCATGCTTTAAATGTAGGTACGTTTTTCAACTACACTAGCAAATGTCAAAGCGCGGGTAAGTTTTTCAACTGTCGCAGTGTGCGACAATTCGCTAGAGAATGCAATGTCTCAATATTTATGCATGTATTCAGATCATCTAGTAGATTTCACTACTAGAAAAAATGCCTTTAATGACACGCATTGCGTGCCATTAAAGGGTATAGATGACACGCAAAATGTGTGTCATTGAAGCCCCCGTCATAAATTGAAAATGACACGCAATCTGCGTGTCGTATTTAATGACACACGTCTATGACATGCATGTGTGACACTTGTATATGACTAGCATTGTTATCTTATATTGTTTTTTAAAAAATAATATATATATATATATGCATAATTACTAATATTTACATTAATGACACAAATATAGCAACAAAACCGTCCATTTCATTTTCTTAATTAGACATTACAAGTCAAAATATTACAAATATTCTCAAAGTTAACAAAAATGTTGGTTACTATTCAACACCATACATATCACTGCTGGAAAATAAACTGTGTTGCGTAGATCGACCATTCTTCATGAACTGCATCGAAATCAGCGTCTATGTATTCGTCTTCGTCTCCCCAACCTAAAACGAAAAATAAACAAAGAAAACGTTACAAAATTTGGTCGGATCAAAACGAATTGGGTTAAAACAAACCAATATAAACATAATCGAGCAAGTATTATTACACTTACATTGTTATTGACGAGTATTTGAAGTCCTTCAAGAATTATAAGATATAATAATCACTTGGTACTTCTTGGCTGAGTCGGACGCTACAAAATTACAAACAATAAAATAATTAAGACATATAATTAAGCTTTCTAGTGATTTATAAACAAGAATATAGTACCTAAACCCGACCATTTTAACCTATATATTAAACAGGTCCGATACATTGATGGGCCTTTAACTATACACTTTTACATTACTTTTAAAGTTGATACAAGTAAAAAGGATTATTAACAAAACAAAACAGATATTTATTTGTTTCACATCGTAATCTAATCCGTATATTTTTCAAAGTCAAACATAGAAAAGTGCTACCTATGATAATAAGTATGTGTTTTTAGTTCACGGATATAAGATATTAGCTAACCTTGGAATACTATAGCTAACCTTGAACATTAAGAAAAAGCATTGCAGCAACATGAAGGTGACTGCACCATTTAAAAAAAAACTATACATATCATTAATGCAAGAAAATGATTAACACATAATGCACAAAGCATATGAATACATATGAATAATGATAGATTTTTCATAATCTTACTAATAAGATAAAGAGATACCTTTTTATTAATTATAGCAGAAAATCGACCATTTGTATCTGCACCATACTCTGTTTTGCACGTCTTAAATACTTCCAGAAATACCCTTGATGATGACTTGGGTTTTTAAGCATCTTGCGCCTTAAGAGTCAACAACCCATAATACCCTTATGTTTGCAACTGACTTGCGCTCTGACCCGCAACTGACTTGTGCGTGCATGTTAGTCTTAACCATTTATCTTATAAAAGTGTATTTTCACCATAATTTTCAAAGAGACTATTTATGGGACAAAGGCTAACTCGAAAGTCAGCGTTGAACGAATTGTGTGTTCTATACTGTTGGTTCAGCAGCAGCAAGTTAAAGCCAAAAGTTTTTTGTTTATTGTTGGTTCAGTAGCAGCAAATTAAAGCCAAAACTGCGCGCACATTGACTATAAATTCTGACATGTCAAAGTATCCCTAAACTATGAGAACCTTTACATAATACATGCTCAAACCTTAATATTCCTTATTGTTAAACATCATTTCTACTAGGGTTTTTCACGGTTTGGTTTCAAACCGTGAAACCGTTCGAACCAGTTATCGGTTTGGTTTTCATGGTTTTGTTGACCCAAGTTGCCAACTGCATTTTTTTAACAATACTAACAAAATCAATATTTAATGTGAAATCATTCTTAAAAACTCGAATGTTAGATGTTTTGACTGTTAAAGGTTTAAAGAACGGTGTACCTCCATCTTTCTATAATTAGCATCAAGATCTTCCACACACTCGACAACTGCAAGTTAGTATATGCCATCACAAAAGTCAATATCCACTAAATATTTCTAAGAAGTAATTAAAGTATCATCCATCTTAATCTATCAAATTTTATAAAAAGTTTAAAATAATGATTTAAAAAAATGTCGGTTTGCAGACACACACCAAATTATTATTAGCGGATATTATTTGATTACCAGATATAATTTATATTTAGAGATAGATTTGATTATTATTCTAGAATTATCTCTTTCCATGTATTTAGTTAGGGTTTGTTCTTAGACCAGACTCAATATGCTAAGGAGATTCTGGCACGCACTGCTATGTCAGATTGCAAACCGTGTGCTACCCCAGTTGATTTATCTTCTAAGTTGAGTGTCACAGATGGCCCTCTTTTCCATGACCCGACTTTATATAGAAGTCTTGCCGGGGCCCTTCAGTATCTGACTTTTACTCGGCCTGATATCTCTTATGCTGTCCAACAGGTGTGTTTATTTATGCATGAGCCGCATGACTCCCATTATGCCTTCATGAAACGTATTCTTCGGTATTTGCAAGGGACATTAGAGTATGGGATTCATATGGTGCGGTCTAAAACAAACTCATTAACGGCTTATTCTGACGCTGATTGGGGCGGATGTCCTGACTCACGGCGTTCCACAAGCGGATATTGTGTATTCTTGGGGGATAACTTGATTTCATGGTCGTCTAAACGTCAGCCAACGGTTTCTCGATCTAACGCTGAGGCTGAATACAAAGGTGTTGCTAATGCAGTTGCCGAAGCCACATGGATCCGCAATTTGTTACTTGAGTTACACGTTCCATTGCAACACGCTTCGGTGATTTATTGTGACAATGTCTCTGCGGTTTACTTGTCTGACAATCCTGTGCAGCATCAACGGACGAAGCATATTGAGATAGATATACATTTTGTTCGAGAAAAAGTGCGCATTGGTCACATCCGAGTTTTGCATGTTCCCTCGTCTTATCAATACGCTGATATCTTCACCAAGGGACTTTCTCGACAGTTATTTCAGTCTTTCAGGTCCAGTTTGACCGTTTGTCCAATGACCGATCAAACTGCGGGGGGCTATTAGCGGATATTATTTGATTACCAGATATAGTTTATATTTAGAGATAGATTTGATTATTATTATAGAATTATCTCTTTCCATGTATTTAGTTAGGGTTTGTTATTCCTAGGGTCTATATATATGACCCTCCTCCATGTAATATGATTCAATAATAACAAACCATAAGAACTTTTATGGTATCACAGCCACAGCTTCGGCTCTTAACCCTATCGCCTCCCTTCTTCTTTTCCGACTAACCACAGCTTCGGCTGACCCTTATCAATCACCGTAGCCTCCTGTCATCTTCCTTTTCTTTTCTTTTTTTTTCGATCAACCCTTATGGATACAGACGACAAACCAGAACAGCATGGCACCTCCGCGTCTGTTCCCAAACCTGCCTTGCACCCCGCTTATTCGGTCACTAATATACAAAGCAAAATACGAACCTTAGATGGCAAGAAACTCACCTACATTGCCTGGGTCAAGCTGTTTCGACTGCATGCCACGGCTTATCAGGTTCTCAATCACATTGACAACACCCCACCACCCGCCGCTGATTCTCCAGAGTACTCCCCATGGAAAGAGATAATTCTAGAATAATAATCAAATCTATCTCTAAATATAAACTATATCTGGTAATCAAATAATATCCGCTAATAATTATGATTCTGTTGATCCAAAGTAGTTTATGAGATTTCCAAGAAGATTGGAACACATTGATATTCAGACGTGTCCTAGTAAGTTTATTAAACAAAATTCAAAACCTTAATAAAATCAAACGAAGTCAAAGTAGTTGAAGAAATTGGTGCTACCTTAATCAAATTTTGTTTCTTGTTATGAATTTCATACCCAACTGTTAGTAAACATTGATCTTTACTTCAACAATTAAATGGACCATCCTTAAATTGTAATAACTAAACATACTGATGTAGTTGTCTTGTTAGCATAGGGATCAGGTTGGTAACTTGGTGTCATACCGTAACCGACTGGTCCCGATCCCGACTTTCCCTATCGCGCTTTTCTTAACAACTTGGAATCGGTACCAAAGATACTTGGTTCGGTACCATTATCGTAGGCAAACATTTAGAAAATACAGGTACCAAACTAATCCCAAACCGTCAAAAGGTTGGTACCGAATCGATACCCGATTCGGTATGGTACCGAACCAAGCATCTTTGGTATCGATTCCAAGTTTTTAAAAAAATCGCGAAAACCAAAAGACGCAAGAAAAACAACCGTGCGTAGATACAAACTACAAATATAAAACACATAAGGTAACTTAATACTTGAAGTAAAGGTCAAGCTACAAATAGAAAAAAAATGTGGCAGCTCTTTTAACCCACAAGATTATCCCATTATATGCGGATGCTAAGAAAGGTTTGATTCTATGATAATAATAGATTTATTTCAATAAAATAAAATTAAACCACATATAAGCACACCTTACCATAATCATTCTTCATATTGTTATGTGAAATTTTCCAATGGCGTAGAGCAACAGTTCTGTGCCAAATTCCAACATCTAAAGTGGTTTCTAGTCCTACAAATTAATTAAAGGGTAAAAGCTCATTGATCAAATAGAAAATGTATAGGTAGTACAGTAGCATTTTGTGAGTAGCACCGACCTTCACATTTATATATATATATATATATATATATATATATATATATATATATATAATGGTTTGTTTCGGGTTCATTGATAAAAATCGTAACGGTTTGGTTACGGTTTGACATAAAAACGTCAAAACCGGACCATGAACACCCTAATTTCCACATTCGGTGTTATATATCTTTACGAAATACATTACTAATTGTGCCACACATGATTCATCTATTACAAGATTATCTATCAATAACCCCGCCCCCAATCCGTGTGCAAAATCAGCCCTAAATGATCTCTGATGTCCTAATGATTAACATTCAGATTTCAAACATTCAGAAAAATGAAAAAAAATGTGATTCTGCAAGCAAACATTAAATTAACAGTCCATTAAACCCTAGCCAATTAACATTAGAACAAGATAAAATTGAAGGCATATACCTCACAATAGATGAAATCCTCAATATAATCCTTCAATTAACTCCAAATAAGCAAACCCTGGCCGATTGAACCCTAGCCGACTGAAAACTGAATCATAGCCGGCTGAAATTGAACGGGCTTTGGTGAACTGAACCATGGATGGTGTTCGTTGTGTAGCGTGGGACTGGTAGAGAAGATCAATGGCAGAAGGAGATAAACTCTAGGGTGGGACTGGTGTAGAGTGGGAGATGAACCCTAGAGTGGGACTGGTTTAATTTGTTTAGGCAGTAAGGAAATATTGGGCGGGGGTTTTAATTTTTTATTTGGCTTGAAACATGACACTCATATATGACATGCATAGTTCTTATTTAATTTATGACACTAGTTTAATGACATACAAAAAAAGTGTCATAAGTCTTCTAATTTTTAAAAAATATGACGTTTTTTAATGACAAACACATTTGCGTGTCATAAATCACCGCGTGTCATTGTTCGCATGTCATTAAAGGTCTTTTTTGTAGTAGTGTTTAATAGGGCAATGCAATCTTTAAATGATCTGAATTCTAGCGCATGAACCATGGCTTCATTGAAACCAAACTCCTGGCTTTCAAGCATTAAAGTACGAAAAATATTGATCTAACCGTGTTCCTTTTGTCGCATGTGATTCTCAATTCTACTCGAACCAACTCCCTCTCCATTCCTTGTATCAACTTGTTGTGTACTCAAATCTTCAAAAATAATTATTTAGATAACCCGTTTTGTAATCATCATGAGACTTTTCCTTCGCTCCTTCTTCTTACACACCTTTGGTTTTCCTTCGATGCAATGTTGGCATGGAAACACGATTGATGAATAATAAAAACGATGGTTTCTCTTTATTTTATTCATCGTCCTCAGTGCACTCTGATACTACTATGTTGGTGGCAACAGATTTATTCTTTCACTCACTTACGTATATAATCTCTCGAAAGAACAAGAAACAATCAAGATTGAAACTTGATTAACAACACGATTACTTGAATAATGTGGAAAATCGATTTAGTGTATTTGATCGATAATATCTTGGTAAAGAACACCAATTACTTAAAGTACATACATATGCCCTATTTTTAGTGTGAAGCGAAGGTTAAAGATTTTGACGCCAATAACCGTCTCAAACGATTAATTTTTTTCACTTCCTTATAACCATTAGCCTAAGTTAATATTATTGCATAGTACTTAAGAGTAATCATCCTAATAATAATAATTATAATTACAATAAAATCATAAGATTTAAATTATAATTCTACAAAAGGGCCTTTGGTGATGGAGAGAGATGGTGTTTTGACGATGGCGAGGTTGGTTTTAGGTGGTGGCCGGAGAAAATCATTGGTCATTGGGATCTCTAACCCGTGACCATACGCCGCAACTGTAATGTTTACTTTCTAGGACTTGTTGAGTTTTTGAGATGATCATAAGAAGAAGAGGGATTAATAGATGTATTATGCAAGTTTTGCATAAAACTAGAAATAACGATACCTATAATTATTTGAGTCACAATGTGAGTTTTCTGATGGCATACATATCATACTTGATTATGTTCACATATAATATAGTAATAACACATATATTTTAAATTAATTGAGATGCAAATTCACTTAGTTGTCTAGAAAGTTTGATTTGAGTTGTTTATAGAAAATCAAATGCATCATGTATCGGTCAAGTAACACTATGCCCATTTGATGCCCCTTCTTTCCGTTTGTGATTGATCACTCATGTTAGTTGACAATAAGACGTGTTTATACCTATTGCGATTGTTATTTTTGGTTTCCTTATGCCCGAAGCCGTGAAGCTATTTATTTGTGTCCAACGGGTCATAAATAGTAATGTTATGACTCATGCATTTATGAAATTTATAAAAGACTTAGCTTTAATATTCAAAAAGGACTAGTGGCGTAGCTAGTTGTTTGTTTGTCTTCTATCTGACGTGAACATGAAGAAAAATTCCCAACCTTCCAATATCAATTGTTTTCCACCCTTTTATCCTAATAAGTAATAAGACGTACACAACATACAAAATAAACGAAAACATCAAATATACAATCTTATTCCGACAAAATAATTCTTCACACAATCGTTACAAAGAAGTTAAAATGCTTTCTCCAATATAGAGAGTTCAAACAGTAAACACTCTCACAATCCAAAACAAACAAATACACGCATGATACGACACGACATAATACATAATAATTTGTTCGTTTAAGCACATACGAAGTCCTTTGGAACTTGCTTGCTACAAACATTTAGAAGCAAACTGAGAGACAATGGAACATTCAGATTAATTCCAAGAATGTTAGCCTTAATAGCCGTACAAAGGCAAACAGCAGCCTCAAGGTCAACAAGGCCTTCGAGAAGGCTACAACATGGCTTAACTGGTGGGTCTCCAACGACTAGATTAAGTAAGTTGCCAAGCTCATTGGCGCACACACCTAGTTTAAGGGCGTCCCTAGGACAAGTTCTAGTGGATGGTGGATTTGGTATCGGGATAGGGTGTGGACGGGTACCATTGGCTAGTGCAAAAAACAATAGGTTGAGTGCAAGAAAGAGAGCTAGTGGGGTATTGGTCTTTGAAGCCATCTCTTCGTGATGTGGGAGTTTATCACAAAGATTTAATGGTTAATTATTAATGGATGGAATAAGGTTAGGAGATTTGAGGAGTATTTATAGGAGAAATTAAAAAGGTAGGTAAATTGTATTCTATTGCTGATTTTGACGAGGGGAGATCTAACCTGCGTTCTGTGGATTTTCTTGTGTTTGGCTGGGCAGGGGGTAAGCATGCGTGTGTTGACCTCACTGGGGTGTCCCTGTTGGTGGGGCTAAGAGACAGTGGCTTCATACCGGGACATGCGGTTTTGAGAGCGAAATCTAGGAAGGTTGCTAAGCATGAGGCAGCGTGTTTGGAGAATCAGCACGTGTTTATTCCATTTGCCTTCGACACATTTGGATCCCTAACTCCCGAGGCGGTTCGCTTCTTGGAGCGGGTGCAGAAGGTGGTCCACAGTGACTCGCAGAGCCCGAGGAACCAAGGATTTATATTTAGTAGAATAGGTTTTGCGATTCAAAAGGGGATAGCGGCGCAGCTTGTTGCTCGCTTACCCATTATTCAGATGTAGCTCGGTTTGTGTTATATATAATAACTTTAATAAAAAGAATATAAAATTGCTGATTGCTCACATGTGATGCACCTGAATATAAAATTCTTTGTTCTTATTAAGCAAAAAATGCATGTTCTTATTAAGCCAATAAACTATACATCCTAAGTCCTAACGTCACAAAACTTCATATCCTAACAACCTAACATCCTATCAATATAGCACAAAACACCACAATATGTTTTGGCTCTTGCAAAGTGGTGTCTTTTAATCAATTGGTCAGGTTTTTCTTTCATTAACTACTCTCTGTGTAATGCAACTTGTAAACCCAATTGCTAATAGCATGTAAACTGACACCATTTGTTAATAGCCTAACAAAATCCTCCTAACAAATTAATATAATCTTTAAACGATGTGCTAAAATTAGCCTAACAACATAACAAAATAGTACAATCTGCATTACATAAACATTAGCCTAACAACCAAACATCCATCATATCGTCCATACGAAATTATAAAAGAGACACAAACAAAAATTGTTGTAGCTTTATCATGTTTTTTTTCCAGTGATGAATAATGAGTTGCTTTCTAAGAGTATAGTTTAAATCATTATATAACCTAACATCGAAAAAACATAACGTTCTGAGGTATAAGATAAACAATTTTGTAACATTATCGAGGAGTTTCGTAGTGATTACTCGACTTGGCCCTAATCAGCACGTTTAGTATGACCAGAGGCGTAACTACAATAAGAAAATAATAAAACAGAGAAAGCAGTTGTATTACGATGTATTGGATTTAGTTGAAGTTTTACATCGATTGACTTGTATCCTTATTCCGATCGAAATCCCTAAAACATCAGTTTAAAATTTGAAAAAACTTAATGACGTAAGTTTTTTTAACGGATGTCTAATGAAAACAATAAGTGTTAAAGTTGGACTAGTGACAACTACTATATGTATTATTGGCTAACTACAAAAATGTCAGATTATTAAAATCTAATTTGTCTATTAAATTTTATATTTTACATTATCTTAATAAGTTTATAACTTGACAATTGACTGGTGGATAAATTTCTATTTAGATGAATGTTTTTGCAAATGTGAACAAATTACTAAAATTAGACAAAAGCTCTTGAAACACCAACTTCCTAACTCTAAGGGAAAGGTTCCAAATTTATCGATGGTTCTATGTTGCTAAGTTCCGCATAGCTTGGGACTCATCTGTCCACCGTAATTTCGTAATTAATCTTTGTTCATGTTTGAGTGTTCTTGCATGAAGTGTATACGAAAAAATAAGGGGCTACTTTGAATCCGTGTGTGCGTGCATGCATCTAGACATTGTTTGTCTTTAATTTCCATAGCGATCGATCATAAAATATGCCGCCACAAAATGCCTCGCAAGATACGATTATTTGCTATGCTCCGTTGATGATTACGACCCAAGGAATATGGCAAGGAGATAATCCGTTGAAGTACTCGCTCCCTCTTTTCCTTTTGCAACTGATTCTCGTCGTTGTTACCACTCGTGTTCTTGTTTTCCTCTTGAAACCCTTTCGCCAACCTCGTGTTATTTCCGAGATCCTTGTAAGTCTTGTTGTATTTGTCTTGTCTCATTTTGTTTCTAGTAATCACGAAATTTCATCAAGACAATATAGAAATTGTGAATTTATAGGGAAAGTTGAATAATAATCTTCATTAATGAAAATCATTTCTAAATTGTTTTACAAGTTATATTCCTTGAAAGAAAAAACGTATGTAACAAATTTTAGCTAGTAATTACACATATATGATATATCCATTTGGTGATCATGTGATTGCCCAAGCATCATTCAATTGATTGCTATGTTGACTTCTAGGTGGTTTTGTTAATTACTTGCATAATTAGATAATTTGCATAGGAGGGGGAGGGACTTTGGACCAGACATGACACGAGTCGCGACTTTGATGAATCTCTACGATCGTGAATGTTGTTAACAAACACAACACCCTTGCGAGTCGCGACTATCATGAGAGGTTGTCATGTCTGGTTCAAATACTTTTACAGATAATTAACAAAACAACATGAAATTAATTGGTATTGCCAAACAGATCCAAATAACTTTACATAATAACCTTTTATAATAGTTAATAAATGTCTTGAAACAATGTATGTTACACTTATTTCATGATTTCTTGCTAACTTAGTGCAATGATATGTATATACACACACAGGGTGGAGTAATATTGGGTCCATCGGTGTTGGGACGAAGCGATCTCTTTACGAATGCAGTATTCCCATTGAATAGTGTTACGGTTCTTGAAACAATGGCGAACATCGGCCTTCTCTACTTCCTTTTCTTGGTCGGAGTAGAAATGGACATTGCAGTGATCCGCCACACAGGAAGAAAAGCCATATTCATCGCATTCGCGGGGATGATCCTCCCTTTCCTCATTGGCATCTCTTTCTCCTACCTATTACATGAAAGAACACAAGCAGTCAAACAAGGGACCTTTATATTATTCCTTGGAGTAGCTCTATCCGTGACCGCATTCCCAGTGCTTGCACGAGTCCTAGCCGAGCTCAAACTACTTAACACGGATATTGGTCGGATCGCAATGTCAGCAGCCCTCGTTAACGATATGTGTGCATGGATTCTACTAGCCTTAGCTATCGCTTTAGCCGAAAATGAAAATATTAACTTAGCTACTCTATGGGTAGTTTTATCTAGTGCAGGGTTTATTATGTTTTGCATTTATGTTGTCCGTCCAATGGTTTCTTGGATTATTCAAAAGACACCAGAGGGTGAACCGGTTAGTGATTTCTATATTGGTGTGATCTTAACCGGAGTTATGATCTCCGGGTTCATAACCGATGCTATCGGTACACACTCGGTGTTTGGTGCATTTATATTCGGGTTGGTGATCCCTAATGGACCTTTAGGGGTTACACTTATTGAAAGATTGGAGGATTTTGTATCGGGTCTTTTGTTACCACTTTTTTTCGCGATTAGTGGTCTTAAAACAGAAATAGGCGCGATTGATGGTGCGGACACATGGGGCATACTAGCTCTTGTGATAATATTAGCTTGTGCCGGAAAAGTGGCTGGGACATTGCTCGTTGCTCTACTCTACCAGATCCCGTTCTATGACGGGGTTACGCTTGGATTCCTAATGAACACCAAAGGCCTTGTTGAGATGATTGTTCTCAATGTTGGTAAGGATCAAAAGGTAAGTTCATCTTACATGGTATTTCTTTTGCTGGTGGCAAAACTTGTTGCCTGTTTGTTTGCGTTCTGTTTCAGTGTAAAAGAATATACATAATATATCTTATATACATTTTGTAACCATGGATATGTAGGTATTGGATGACAAATCTTTTGCAATCATGATTGTGGTAGCATTGGTGATGACCGCGATAATTACTCCGGCGGTGACCGCACTCTACAAACCGGCAAGAAGATTTGCACCTTATAAAGGTAGAACAATCCTAAAATCGAATCCGGATGGTGATTTAAGAACCCTAGTTTGCATCCACACACCTAGAAACGTGCCCACAATCATCAACCTTCTTGAAGCCTCAAATCCAACAAAGAAGTCTCCACTTTCCATCTATGTCCTCCATCTAGTCGAGCTAACGGGGCGAGCCTCCGCAATGTTAATCGTCCACAACAGCCGGAGGACTGGACGTCCAGCAGCCAACCGAACACAAGCCCAATCTGATCACATCATCAATGCATTTGAAACCTTCGAGCAAAACGCGGGAAATGTATCGGTTCAACCACTTACCGCAATATCCCCTTACTCGACCATGCACGAGGATATTTGTAGCGTTGCAGAGGACAAACGCGTAGCGTTTATTATCCTCCCGTTCCACAAGCAACAAACTGTGGACGGGGGAATGGAAGGCACTAACCCTGCTTTTCGGGTTATTAACCAAAATGTTTTAGCAAATGCACCTTGCTCGGTCGGTATCCTGGTTGACCGTGGTCTCAGCGCGTCAACCAGGATAGCTGGAAACCAAATAGCACACCACATTGCTGTGGTGTTCATTGGTGGACCAGATGACCGAGAAGCGTTAGCGTTTGCCTGGCGTATGTCTGGCTATCCTGGGAACACTCTCACCGTAATGCGGTTTGTTCTTGGGACCGAAAACCTTGATCAAGCAAGTACCTCCAACGGAATTGAGAACGACCCTAGGGTATTGAAAGTGATAACTGATAGCGATCGAGATAAACAAGAAGACGACGCGTTTATAAACCAATTTAGATCAAGGATATCAAGTGAGGATTGTATTAGTTACAATGAAACAGCAGTGAATAATGCTGAGCAAACTGTGGCAGCTATTCGATCTGTCGATACCGCGCATGATTTGTTTATTGTAGGGCGAGGTCAAGGAGTGGTGTCACCGCTGACCGCGGGATTGACCGACTGGAGTGAGTGTCCTGAGCTAGGAGCAATCGGTGACTTATTAGCATCATCTGATTTTGCTACCACTGTGTCCGTGCTAGTGATTCAGCACTATGCGGGTTCGGATGTAGAAGACTTCACCACATCACCGGACAGTAACCAGGGTACGTTCATGAACCGTACCCCGAATACGAACCGGCGGTCTCCTAGAGGCTCATCTATGAATGATACATAACATTAAAGATTTATACTCGTCTGTATTTGTTGTGAATTAAGTAGGGTAAATAAAATGTTTTGTTCTTAGGGTTGTTATCTAATGTTATACTTTTTATATATGCTTTAAAGTGGTGTTTAGTATTAGAAAATGAGTACTCAAAAGTGTTGTGTCAAGGCTAAACGGATGATATTATTACAACAAATGTTTTTTGATCATTAATATTGAATAAGGATTGCATACAAAAAAATGAAACTGAAATAGATCTCTTATATATATAGAGATGATAACGTCTATTACCGATCGAGGTCAAATTCTCGGTCAAAGATAAGTTTAAAAGCGTGTCTAGGTACCCTAATTAATAGGGTCACTAGGGTTTTGCAAATAAGGAAATTAGGCTATTTGTGGTGGGTGTCATGTTTGGGTGATTTTGGTCAATGGTGGGCGAGAACACAACCCCCCCCCCCCCGGCGATTCTTTTAGGGGCCGTTGGTTGTCGGGGGGGGGGGGGGGGTATTGTCGCCGTTGGTTGTGTGTGTGTATATTATTATATATGTTTGTGTGTGGTGTATATATGTGTGTGTGTATATATTAGCCTACAACACCATTACACCAAAAAAAAACCTATCATTTGCTGACTAGGCGTCACATGACGCATAACGCTCCATTTTGTAGCCCCTTCACTGCACATTGCCTTAGTGGTCAATGTTTTATGTTTAACTGATTTTATTTTGTAGTAAACAGTTATGAACTTTTCTATGATCTTAATCTTGTTCAAATAAATTGTTTGTTTAATATAAATATAAAGGTGTGGTAAAGTTGTAAATAATAACTAATAAAAAAAAATGCATTCGGTTTTATGTTTAGATGCTAGTTGTATAACCAATTCAAATTACTTTTTAAAAGTTACAGACATAATTATAATCGATTTATAAAAAAGGGATGATAACCGACACAAAATCCGGCTGTACGTGTTGACTTAAATGGTATTAATAACCATTTAATAATAAAAGGCTAGAACACTATCAAGCATGTCATTTCATAATAAAAATCCAGAATCGAATTAAGAAAATTTAGTCTTTGACGCTTCTTAAATCTTAATGTGTTTGGCATGTAGGTAGTTGAGACGTTTGGTTAATGTATTTAACTTTCTGATACACAGTTTTATCTATGCATAAAAGTGTAGTTAAAACTTAAAAGTAAGTAAAAATAATAAAAATTATCTTCAAAGTACGGGCCTTTTTTTTACCTTCTCTATTATAATCTAAATAGACATAAACTACTTATCTAACTTTAAAACAAATTAATGTTGAAAGCTTAAGAAAAAAAAGTGCTAAAAACCTTTCAAAAATATATCACTAATTAGGTAGTCAATCACTAATTATCTAATTAGTATAATTGAAAATTTTGATGTCACAAAGTGAACTATCTCTGTTTTTATATATGTAGTAATGGTTTTGATAGTTAGCATATACATTGGTGTTGGATGGATGGTTTTGTTGGTAAGGGAAATTGTTTGTCTGTACCGGTTTGCAACCCAGGTTTGAATATCTAATGTCGCAAATTATGGTTTCATTTTTTTAATTGTGTTATTTATGGATTTGTGCATGGTAGAATGGTTTGTCTTTGAAGATTAACATTGGTGTGGATCAGATAGTTGTGTTGTTAAGTGAAGCCGACCGAATTTGCGTACAAATAACCGCATTTTGTTTTAGTATCGGTACATAACGAAAACTGACCGGATACCAATTTTGTTTTTATTTTTGTTTTTTTAGTTAAAGTGTCGTAACGAACGTAACGGAGACGGACCAAATTTGTATAAACTCATCGCCTCAAAGCCTGGGATCGACAACGCTCGGGTTTTACCAAAGCCCGAGCTTTACTGACTGACGACACCCAATTGGTCCGTCTCATTATTTTAAATTGTTTTTGTTTTAGTTCCGATGACATAACGCACATAATCAAAACCGACTGAATTCGTGTCGACTTACTGCCTCAAAGTCGGGACCTACAATAGTACAATGTTTGGGTTTTACCAACGCTCGAGTTTTACCAAACTGTCCGGCGCAATGCGTCGGGTAAAACACTAATTAGTATTATAATGTCAAATCAAAGTTCTAGATATCGCTTTCCAAATACAGTCCCAAGTACCCGGCCCTTACGACTTACAAGCTTGTAGCATTTATTTCATAAATATCACCAAATTACATATAAAGTATATAAAACCATTCTTGAATCATATGGCCATGATCCTTTACAAGTATCCATCATAAACACACATATATAGATATATTCCAAAAACACCAATTAAAGTTTCAACCATTAACAATCCTAGAAGAAAAAACTAAGCACATTGGAAGCCGGAGGGAACCTTCTTGCCACAGTAGTTAAGCAACAAGCTCAATGAGACCGGCACATTTAGGTGTGTCCCCAAGACATTAGCTTTGATTGCGGTGCAAAGGCAGACGGCAGCCTCAAGATCTGCGAGTCCCTCAATGAGGGGGCAACATGGTGTCTTTGGTGGAGTTCCAACCACTAGGTGGATAAGGTCATTGAGCAACTTAGCACATACACCTAACTTGAGTGTGTCTTTCGGGCAAGTGGCTTTGGGTGGTGGATTTGAAGGTGTAGGAGGCTTTGGTGTTGAAGGGACTTTGGGTGGTGGATTTGAAGGTGTAGGTGTAGGTGGCTTTGGTGTTGAAGGGACTTTGGGTGGTGGGTTTGAAGGTGTAGGTGGCTTTGGTGTTGAAGGGACTTTGGGTGGTGGGTTTGAAGGTGTAGGTGTAGGAGGCTTTGGTGAGGGGGGGGGGGGGGGGGGGGCACGGCGGCGGCGGCGGTGGTGGACAGGCTTCTGGGGTATAGGTGGATGTTACTAGAGTGAAGAAGAGTAGGTTGAATGTAAGGAACAAGGCTTGTTTTGCTAATACCCTTGAAGCCATTTGTAATGCTTCTAGCTTTAGCTAGTTACAAAGTGTGGTTGTTGGTAGTTTGTTTTGTGTGAAGATGGACAAGGTGCATGGGGTATTTATAGATGGAAATTGTCAATGACTTCCTCAATTATTCATGATTATTGTAATTAACTCGCTTTTTTATGTGTATCTAGTTTCTTTTAACAATAAACTAATATAATTCTAAATACTCCTACCAAATGTTTAAGCCTGCATTTTGTAATACGGAATTTGAACCATCCACCTCTAAGATAGAGGCGACCTTTCTTTATCGCATTTAACTTCACCTTTTGAACTATAAATATATCAAAAATAAGTAAAATTCCTCTGAATACCTAACAAAATTCAACAATGTCTATTGGTTCTTCTAATTTCTTTATAACATTATAAGTTGGTTCTAAGGTTTAACATTTAATCATGCAGGATAAATCCATAGATAAATATAACAATTTCAAGTTTAATTAGGTTAATTTTATTCATGCATAAACACAATATGGAGTTTTGACTATAAGTTAACAAAGTACAGGATGCACAATCAACACGATCATACGTAGTTTGGTGATCTTTAATCGGGGTCAGCCTGTATATAAAAGAAATGGCGGTTGTTTTAGGCACCAAATTTACGAGGCCTAAAATTTGTTTAGGGTTCTAACATACATTACATAATGATCCAGATGATGCTGATTAGGATATGTATGAAAACCCGATGAAAGATCACATAGAAATTCTTGCCAATTAAAATCCACATCTTGGCGGCATGTTAGTACGTCAAATTTGATCTTTGTTGTGTTTTTCTGTTCTTGAAATGATGGTAGATGTTGTGTATCAATAGAGGAAAGTGAAAGGGATGCCTTTGTGGGTCTTGTTCTAAGACACGAGACAATTTTTACTTAATTTATTCTACCTCTTTGTTGCTATTCTCTTTTGGTAAGATCATTTATCTTGCAATATCGGGTTTTATGGCAGACGTTGTTGCTTCTTTGAGCGAGCGCTTAGGTTAATAACTATGACTAACGTGTTTAACATGCCGTTTTGACTAATGTGAAAGAGTAAAGTGTTAACATATAATTGTTGGAGTTCTTTTAACTATTTTCAAGCATGCATCAAATATAGCCATATTCCCAAGCATCGCGACTTCTTTTGTAGCTAAAGATAGTGCAACGAGTTTGAGTTCAGTCCTTGATGTTACCCTTGTCATGGTAGAACTTCAATCTTTCAATATATTCATCCCTGATTTGTTATGTTTTTCATTCTGGAGATGGGTTTCTCATACGAATAAATCATGTGAAAGCTTGAATCTAAATCACCTAGATAAACGTGTTCGACATTTTTCCATACTATTTTGCATATTTTTTTAGTGATAACTTGGAACACTACCAAGTCACTGACCCACCTGATCGATTATCTTTATACCACTCTCACGAGAAAAGTCACCATATGTGAGAAAGTCATCTGGCCCAACCTAGCTAGACCCCCCCCCCCTCCCCCCTATTTTTTTTATTATCATTATTATTATTATTTTACATATGGGATTGGAACCCCAAGACATTGAACTTTTGGGTTGCATATGGTTAAGAGTTTGAGTTTGAGAATATTTGAGTTTTACATTGAATATATTTGGTAACTTTATATGCCCCATTTCAAGTTTGATAAATTTCTAGGTGATTTTCACTCAGAGAATAAACGCTACTAAGTCGGAATCAAGACAGATTAACCAAACATGGTTGATTTTTGTTAATAGTGCAACAAAATATATACAACAACAACAACAACCGAACCCAGTAAAATTCCCATCAATAGCATAACTATTAGCAGGGTCTGGGGAGGGTGAGATGTAGGCAAACCGTTCCTTTATCCCAAAGAATAAAGAGTTAACTTTCAAAAAGACCCTTGGCTAAAAAAAACATACGTGTGAGACCACATACAAGAAACATAAATATCAACACTAGCTCCCATGTCATAAATATAATAGTAATACTATATTAAAATAGTCATAATAGTAAATAGATAAAAAAAAATGATGATATTGGTAATGATTAATGAATGATAATAGAATAGATAAATAAAAATGATGATATTGCAACAAAATATATCTAACTAGAAAAAAAATATCTTCCTAAATTCTGAGACTGAGAAACAAAGGTGTTAAGTCTGATTTTGTTTTCTCATTGTAATCCTAAAACCACAGAAAAATATATGAAGGAAAACAATGTGAGCAAATTAAGAGGATAACAAAGAACACTATAGGACGCCATGTGGGCAGCTTGTACATGTTAGGCAAAACATGGCTAATGTAAGCGCAAGCTGTCAGATAAGCCTCAGCCTGTTACATGGTTTGTAATTTTCCCCTCTCGGTCTTAGTTATTTTTATTAATATAATTACATATACACTGTTTGTAATATACTTAACCTTTGATCAAACAAAAGATTTAAAAAAATACAAGCTTTAAGAAAATCCACAACGGGTCTAAATGAACCCGTCCGGTTTCTAAAAACTAAACCTCATATAAACCTCCCTCATTTTGGCACTAGTTCACCTTGTTCGTCCGAGTCTGCAAACTCCCACATACCAACCTGATGCAGCGGTAAAACGAAAACGAAGATCTATCACGTTGATTCAGTGAATACCCGTGATGAACTTCACCAAAACTCCCAATTCTCACCCAAAGGTCAAGAAAAGTGAAGAGAAAAATATTTATTTATGAGATTCAAGTCTGACCATCCATATTACATCAACATCATATTAATAGACTTTCTAATACGAAATGGGCCAAAAAAAGTCATTGGCCAAACACAAACCCAAAAATAAAAAGATAAAAACTGACAAAAAAACATAAAAAGGCTCATAACTTTATTTAGGAGGCGTTTTGGGCTTCTGGCAGGGGCCAAACCACCATAGGCTGTTTGCCACAATGTGCTCCTCGTCTCAAGCTTCGATTTGACTGGTAATGAGCTTGAAACGGAGCTTCGTGGGCCAAGTTATGCCTATTTTCGTGGGCCACCTTTGAAAGCACGATCATGAGCCTCTAAATATAACATGTCACGTTCTTCAATATTTGGGCCTCCATCACAACCACATGAGTCCCACCTCTCACATACACACGCACACAAATATATACAATTTTAATAATTGTTAATGGCCGGTTTTTGGAGGGTTGGTGAAGTAGAAAAAAATTGGTGTTTATAAATAGAGTTTGGAATGTAACGTGGAGCTGATGTGACGGTTTGTAGACGTTTAGCATTATGGATGCTCTAAAAACTGCCATAACAAGGACATGCGTTGAATTTAAGACAAGACACGCATAGATAGGAATAGAACATAACCTATTGTCTATTATTAATATCTTTCAAGTTCTATAAGTCAATAATGTTTTTATCATTGTTTCACTATTACAATTCCGGGTGTATCTGCGAATTAAAGCTAAAATAGTTGCCTAAATTAATTGGTGACCACATGCGGAGCGCAGTCGCAAATTATCTAGTCGCCAATCAAATTTGTGACCACCTTTTGCAACCAAAATCCTTTTACCAATTTAGCGACCAAATTGCGGTCGTGTTATTTGCTACTATAATTATGAAAGTTGCTTTTCTGATGTGTTTTTAATTTGCCTTTTGGTTAATTTTTTATTTTATAAATTGGTGATTATTTTTTTTAATTTTAAATATAATTTATGAGCAGTTTAAGATGAATATTGGTATTAAATTAGTGACAAATATGCTACTGTAATAAGTTTGGTCGCTAAAATTGCGTAGGATGCAAACCGGCCGTAAATTTTACGGTTGGTTTTGTGAAACGTAGTTTTGAGCCATTGTGTCCAGTTTTGTTGTAGTGGTTGAAATTTGCTATCGAATTTGTGCTTATGTGTTTTGTCAAATGTCATTTGGGCTTATATGTTTTTTCAATTATCATTTGAGAGATGCATACACGAACACTTATATTATTTTTTAAATCATTTTAATGTTATTTTTTAAAGTGTTACTTTAATTATTTAACGCAAGTAAACACAAAAAAAAAACAAAGAGCTTTTGTATACAAAGAAGTATTTAAAGATTTATGAGTTTTTCATTTTCATGTTGTATCATTTATTCATTGTATAACACGTTTACCTGAAAATCATGAAATTTTATTGTATCCAAATAACTGTTTTATAAAATATGGATTTATAAACATTTTTTTCTTTTTTCACATTTTATATTTTATGCTACCCGTGTAATACATGAAATTCCATAATACGAAATAAAACAATATAAATGGTAAAAGTAAATAGAAAGAAAAAAAATGTTTTGTCATGCTTTTACTCAAAAAGTGTATTGAGTTAATTTCTTTTATTTTACCCATGTTGAAGAGAAAAAAAAAATTGTTATTTTATGGAAGACTCGTTACAAGATACGTTACTTACAGTATATTATTCAAAGTTAATTGGTATATTGGCCCATTACAATTTTACTTTTCTAGGTGGTTTTTGTATGATACGAAGACATCCAAACATTTATCTGTCTTATTAGAATACATGCAATTAATAAGAAGCTACGAACATGAAGAGTATAAATAAATAAGTTGAATCTAGTCATTTATTTTATTTATGCATTATATATTATATGGGAAAAGATCCAATACAATAATGCCTTAATGTACAATACGTACGCGAATCCATTTTTTCAAGAATCGATCCATGAAATCACATCCAAACATCTCGAAATCGTCAATACATATCCAATCAATCATTGGTTCACCGAAAAAAACAGTTTTAGATGGTTAATCGATCAATTTCTCAATTTTTTCCACAAAGACCATTTTTGAGCGTTTAAGTTTTTGTGGGCGTTTTAGGTTTTTACCTTTGAGCGTCTCGCGTACCTACCTTACGTTAAGGCATTAGCGTACAGTAACTGCACTCTATATATTACAGTATAATTATAAATATAGTATTTATAAAAGAACATGGATATATCTTTAAACTTAATTTTTACACTCTACGAGAATTAAGCCCTTGACCTTCTATTTCACACTTTGCCAAAGTGAAAATGGCTAAAAGAACGGATATTGCATATCTTACTATTTTTTAAAAATAAAAATTATACCACAAACTAAATTCCATAATGGAAAAATGATATTTACTCTTGAAAAGAAGCAGGAGAGTACAAGATTGCTGCTGGTTTTGTATACCTAACTTAGCCTGAAAGAATATCAATAGTGCATAACAATGCTCATTCTTTCTATCTATAAATACCATGGCACACTTCAATAGTTCACACCCCAAAACTACCTAGCTATAGTTTTCCCTTCACAACCCAAAAGATATTCAAAATGGCTTCAAGGGCTTTGGCAACAACTGCTTTCCTACTTACTCTCAACCTTCTCTTCTTCACTCTTGTAAGCTCAACTTCTTGCCCACCACCACCAAAGATCCCTAAGCCACATAAACATCACCACCACCACCACCACAAAGCCACTTGCCCTAAAGACACCCTCAAGTTAGGTGTGTGTGCTAATGTTCTCAATGACTTGATTCACCTAGTTGTTGGTACACCAGCAACAACCCCTTGCTGCAGCCTCCTCGGTGACCTAGTCGATCTTGAGGCCGCAGTCTGTCTTTGCACCGCAATTAAAGCTAATGTGTTGGGTATCAACCTCAATGTGCCAGTTTCTTTGAGCTTGTTGCTTAATTACTGTGGAAAGAAGGTCCCAAAGGGCTTTCAATGTGCGTAGAGATCTACAATCGTTTTCATGGTTCTCGAAAGCTATATGTGTTTCGTTTTATCTCATTCTATATATGTTGGTGTGTTTCATCTTAGGTTTGAGTGTTGTAAACTTGTAATTTGCGAAACAATTCATTTGGAACGAAGGCGCTCGCCTTCTCTTGTACTAAAGATCTTGTCATAATGTGACTACAGTTTGTATTATTGTGATTCAGAAATAAAATTCCATATATATTACGAAATTGTGCATTTTGTGTATGATTCTTATGTTTAGTCTTATAATATTCATTTGCGGGTCCAAAGATGTGTCAATATACGTACCTTAATGGAGTAATATATTTATCACAACTTACATGTGGGTTTTGGTAAGTGGTGTAAATTGTGTTGCTTGAGGTTATATGATTTGTATTTATAATAAAAATAAAATTACATGATACAAAAATATGCATCGACTAACCAACTATACATCGATGAACAAACGAATAACAATTTAGTTTAAACTAAGCACTTGTCATTTAGTTTGAACTTTAGGCTTGTCTCCCTCAACTGAATAGGCACTAAACCAATACAAAACAAGTCGTGGAAATGTTCAAACATAGGACGCAGAAATAGATTTTATAGAAGATGTACGTTAGTTGAAGCTTGATAGGTTTAAACTTGGTGGATAACTGACTTGAAGAGACAAGTTAACAAATAAATAAAGACATGAAAGACACACTATGATATAAGAGTAAAGTGTCATTTTTGATATTATGGATTGGCAAATAATACAAATTTAGTCTAAAAAGTTTATTTTTTTTTGCATATGGATTATCCACATTTCTCAGTTATTGTCAATTACATCCAAATCACTAACCCCGTTAAATTTAATCGTTAAATCGGGGGTAGACATGTCTTTTCACTTTTTATTTATTATAGTACTTATTTCAGTGAACTGCGGTTTTCGTCTATGTGTTTGTCCAAATTTGCGGTTTTAGTCCAGTATTTTCCAATTTGCAATTTTCTTTCATATGGTTTCATTTCACTTGCAATTAAACATGAATTCACTAATCTCGTTAAGTCTGATCGTTAAACTCATCAGTGTTGCCTTCACGTGAGGGGCAATTTTGTTCCTTCTTTTTTTCCTTTTTCCCCAAATACACCTTAGCCCCTCACTTGAGTGGGCTTGGGAATTAGGACTAAGGTTTATTTGTGGAGAAAAATGACAAAACTGGTTGTCACGTGAGGGGCACGCAAATGGGGTAATGACCAGACTTAACGAGGTTAATAAATTCATGTTTAATTGCAAGTGAAATGAAACTACAAGAACGAAAATTGCAAATTTGAAACTATTGGACTAAAACCGCATATTTGGACAAACCACGAGAACGAAAACCGCAGTTCACTTGTATAAGTATTATAATAAAGAAAGAATGAAAAGACATGTCTACTACTGATTTAACGATTAAATTTAACAGTTGTAACATCTGAACTCTCGTACCGCTAGTATCATCTAATATACCCTTACCCACGAGGATCTCTCGAATTTGTTTTTGGTTGCTTGATTAGTTACTTCAAATGAGGCCACACGTCCCAGTACGTACTACCTCTACTCGAGCATATTTATGGAGTTCTTATCTCATCCACAATTATACCTAAAAATGTAGTAGTGTTCAGCTAATCGCTTATGTTTAAGAAAAATCTGGGTTTGATGAGACCCATACCCATGAATTCGGGTCAAATGCATGAGAAGTCTCCTTTTAAAAATCAAGCAAATCTGGTGACTCCAAAAAAAGGGGAGCTACCACATCGCGACACATAGGATTTTTATGTTTTCGTTTATATAGATTATAGATATATGGCTTTTATAATTGTGACAGTTACATAATACCACCATATATTCTCAAATGTATTATGTATAATTGTAAGTTCTAACATATTTTGTTTTGACAGTTTTGAACCAGAAAAAAATAGTTGAGTTGGTGATTTTTCGTTGCAAAACTGTTAATTTGTACCACAGATACTAATACGACATTTGATTTTTATTAACTAAGATGGTTAAAATGATAAGTGCTTTTATTTGGATACACCGATTATATACTCGTTTATTTTTCACTTCCTAAAAAGAATATGACAAGAGATAGCTCTCAAGTACTTCACATGTGAGGAGAGTTTTTGTCATTCATTATGAATCGTTATTTTCCAGTTCATTTTCAGACACTCTTAATCATTCTACATGACTACATCAACTTATTTACATTCTTTTTTTAAGATCTGTCATTTTCCGCCACTTTATGACATTCATCTTTAACCTTTAGTGAGTGGTAAAGTGGTAAGTCACTACAATTTATTTGCTAATATATAGTTGTCTCATGTTCAAATCCTCGTTCAATGGGCCGTTTTACAATCATAACCTCTTAAAGATCATATGATCAACACACACCCTATGATTTAATTGATCTTGTTGGTTAACAAGGCTTTGACATGTCCCATGAGTTTTGGGTTTGGAGTAACGAGTTATCATGATTATGATTATAGGAAATTCATATTAAGATTATTTAAATTTAAAACAAAGTGAATTAAATAGTGTTTCACCGATTTGTCATGACAAATACATATTGGAAACGAATTATAGTAAAAAAAATAATACAACTATGGGTCATGGATGGTATGCTTAGACCATGCGTACGGGAGGCTTTATGGAGGTATTATGGGGTCATAAAGCCTGGGAACACCGCCCCCCAGGCTTTATGGAGGTGTTTTGGCTAAGGTTTTTTGGGTGGCGTTTTGTATAAAACGCTGGTGAAAGGCACACAAATTAAAAAAAAACAAATAAACAAAGTTATGGAAAATCATGGAGGCTTTATGACTACGTACACCCTATTTTTGTAAAAAGTCATAACTTTGACCGGGCGTCACATGAAACATAATGACTGAGGATGAGGCTTTATAACTACTGATGGTCTTAGCATCAATCAATTAACCATGTTAAAAATGGAAATCAACTGTCCATGTGAACATATATATGTTATGGTCAAATTTGAGAAAATGATTAAAGGCACGTCACCTGTTTCACAGAATGATAAAAACAGGTTTTTTTTTTTATTTTTTATCTTTTTATTTTGAGATGTTTGGTTTACTAATAATGTCGTCTTGGGTTGTGAACAAATAATGAGATTTGTGTTTTAATGATTGTGACAAAATGCATCTGTTTTGTAGCATAAATCACCGCAAGAACACCCGATGGCAATTAAAATGATCAAAACTGATTAGCTATATGTTAATATTTTAGATTTTAAAAATAGAATGAGTTGAATTTAGCTTTAGTGTTATCATGTATATAAATTTAAATGATTTTTTTCTTCGTTCAAATAATTAAGGTGATAAGACTTAAGAGTACAATATCTACATTAATTTATTAATTATATATCAAATACGATATGTGCGATGATGAAACGAGAACTTTTATATTCTCAATAATTACTTTATGTAAAAGCTAGTATGAAAACTTTAAATAACAAATAGAAATGCCCATGTTAAACAATAAAGCATATTATTATTGTTATAGCTAGAGAGAACCATAATATGCATATTTATTGTTCCAAAACGTGTTGTTCCGGACACGCAAACCGGATCACGTCAGACCGTCCCAGGCCCATCACGTGAGAGTTAAATCAGCCTCACTTAGCGGCAAGGCGATTGACGCTTAAGATCAGTTTAGATTCGAGCAGCCCTAGGCTGGATGTCATCTTGAGAATACTTCGATCAAGTCGAACAAAATGCAAATCTTCAAGCTATTTGGGACAAAATGAACAATATTACTTGTATTCGAGAGGAGTTATAAATGGTAAATGCCAGTGTTCATGTTTTGTTAATATTAGTGAGACAAACTTCATCAAGAAGGATGAGTGACATACTTAATATAAATAAATCTCACATCATTTGTTATGTCCTAAAAAGAGATACCATGACATAAGAAATATTTAGTCTCAAATTTCACTAACGCTTTTTAAACACATTAACTATATATATATGGATGAGAAAATAAATTCACACTTAATCGTACTTAAGCGGAAGCAACCATGCAGAGTGGAATATCGCATGTGCTTGGATCGGTAACTTTGGTGCAATTAGCAATATAATTAACCAATTTAACAAGCTGGTGACCACGATTAATGCGAGATATTTTGTATTTTCTATTTACTTGATCGGTAACTTCAACAGATTGTCATATCACCTTAAATACTTAAATTTTCTCTGTTAATTTTTGTCTACTAACTTCAAGATATTTTAAATACGTAGTTATGTTTACTTTTTTTCAAAATTCCGATATGAATTTTATTTAAAATAGAGTTGTATTAAAAATAAAGTATTTTTAGCATCGTAAACGACTTCCGCATGCTGTTTGATCAGTAACTTCAGCATGATACGTACTTCGACTGCTCAATGATGATTACTACTAGATATTCACTTTTTCTCTGTATTTTACGTTTATGCTATCTAAGTTTGATGGAATATAACTACGCACTTCTAGTATCCGACAATGATTTTAACTTGTATGCTTACTTTGTTTCGTATCTTACTTTTATGCTTGTAAATATTTTTAATTTTTATGTAATTACTTTAAAATTGTTAGCATTATAAATGTAAATACGTATTGTGTAATAACAATAAAACACATGCAAGTAGTAATTTAAAATCTTTAAATATACAGCTTTTGTCACCGTTGTCATTGCATTCAACTAAACTCTTGACACGATAATATGCTTCTAAATCGAGTTGGCTTCGAATGGTGACAAAAACGACATGTCATTATTATATTATATATAATATAAAATATAATAAAATCATGCTAGTCATTCTATTTTTTTTATTATTAATAAGTAAACCCGTGACTCTAAGAACCTTCAATAATGCGGAGTGTTTAGCGTTTCCTTTGATTTTATCTATTTGATTTGGTAGGATACGGCCATAGTGCCATTTGCAAACTTGGTTTTTTCTACTTTTATTTATTTATTTGGAAGTTTTTGTAACTGTATTTTAAATTTGCATGTAATTAACTAACCTTCAAATGTAATATTTCAATTTTGACATTATTTTGGTCCTCATATTTTTAATTGATTAATAAGGAAATAAATTGATTATTAGGAAAATAATTAAATGCAGTGTGTTAAACGGGGGAAAGCCCAAGCCAAACTTTGAAGCCAGCGTGTGCCCGGTTAAGACAACATGGTCTGACCAGAGTGGGACATCGATGCTCCCCATATTTAGAGAGTACGGTACCCTAAATAAAAAAAGTCGACGTTTTCTAATAATAAAAAAAAGTTTACAGTTGTCTTATATTTCTCTCTCTCTCTCTCTCTCTCACTTTACCCAATTTTTATCGTTTCTATTTTGTGAACACTTTTTATAAATATTTTAAAAAAATAAGTTAAATTATCCGAATAGAGCATATAAGAATGTGAATTGGTTACTATTTAGTGATTATTGTCATTTTTTTTTCCTGAAATTATATCACTGTTGTCTATACTTCCAAGTTAAATTAATTTATCATAACATAATTAAGATTTGTATATGTTCATTTAAATCACTTACTTTAAAAAATTAAATATTTATTCAAAGAAATCAGAATATTGAAATTGAGTGAATTTACTATAACAAAACTTTGAGTAACTTTAATAACACGGCTGTAAAACTTTTAATAATATAAATATCATATTTACTACATTGCTATTTTAGATCAAAATACTATTTACTTTAGTAACGGGTTACATGCAACCAAAGTAGTTTGAAAAATATACGTGTTTCATGAAACTATTTACACATATTCGAGTTTACACAGGCCCACCGCGATATGAAATCAAGGATAGATCGATAAGCATCATGATTTGCGGATTTTATGCGTCGTTTTTTTATGAAGTTCCCTTTGTTTTGTTCCTAAGTACGCCGGTAGGAATGCAAGACTTTGTTTTGGAGGTGGGGTAATCAAGAAGCAAGTTGGTTGATTTTTAAAACCAGCGTTTGTACAAAGTTAGTTTACTCTTGTCAAGTCTACTTGTTTTATTATTATTATGTATCTTTGTGAAAAATAAAACGAATGAATTATAGCTTAAAAGGATAGAATGTATGATAGTAACTTTTATAATTAATAAAGAAGTTTGGCTGCAATTGCTAATTTGCTATTGATTTGTAAAAACTAAAAACTCATACCGTATATTGATTATTTGCCAAAGAAAGCATAAAATGGTATGAGCTGATGGTTAGGGCTTGACATTATAAGTCTTAGGCTCGAAACCTGACTAAAGGGGCTTGCGTTGTCCGGGAATTTGGATTGAACCCGATACCTATTGTCTAGGAGCTGGTTTGCACCTCTAACGTGTGGACTAGCCCAAAATAACATATTAATTACTTTCTTTTAAGTGTAAATTAAGGTTAAAGACTTCTAGCAAATGTCACATTTGTGTCTTAGATTTAATTTAGGGGCTTAGTTTCTCTTATATAGTTTAGGTGGATTTCGCATGGGCATTTGCAATCGCCGTTTCGGTCGTAAATCGGTTGCGAATTCCCTTTTGTGACCGGTTTTGGCGATCGATTATACCTTGGTCGGGATTTATTTTGCAAACGAAAAAATTGTTGCGACTAAAGTTTCGGTATTGAAAATATAGCGACCGAATTTGCGACTGCATCTTAATTGCGATCGGTTTTGTGTCCGAACCTCTAGGGTATGTTTGGTTGAAAGGAATTGAATGAATGGGGAATGGAACGGGGGAAGGAATGAAATGGATCATTACCATTCCTTTGTGTTGTTTGGTTAACATATGAGAATGAAATGAATAATTGCTTTATGATGTTTGGTATCCAAAAAAAAATTTAGGAATGAAATAGAAATAATAAAAATATGTCTATCCCAAGATATAAAGTTTTTTTACAAAAAACAAAAAAAAAATTGAAATGCGACGGTGGTGGTAGCTCTGGAGATGAAAATGCTGGCGGCGGTGGTGGTGGCAGTCAGGCTGCGGGGGCGGTGGTGGTGGTCAAGCGGTTGTAGCATTAGTAGTGATGGTGGTGGTAGGGTGGCGATAACGGTGGTGGTGGACTTGCAACGATAGTGGTGGTGACAGTGGTGGTCAAGCGATGGTAGCATTAGTAGTGATGGCGGTGGTAGGGTGGCGATGACGGTGGTGGTGGACTGGCAACGATAGTGGTGGTAGCGATATGGTCGGGTGGCGACGGTGACAATGGTTGTCATGGTTATGGCGACGTTGGTGGCCGTGGTAGCTTTGGTGGTAAGGTGGTGGTGGTGGAGGTGGTTATGGCGACTGTGGCGGTCAGGTGGTGGTGGCGGCGACGGTGGTGGCGGCAGAGGTGGTGGTGGTGACGGTGGTGATGGCAGTCAGATGATGGTGGTGGCTATAATAGTGGTGGTGGTGGTGGTGGTGGTGGCGGTGGTTGTTGTTAGGTGATGGTGTTGTTGAGAAAGTAGGACCTGATGATGTTGTTGAGAAAGTAGGTTGAAGGAGCAATGTAATGAAAAAAAGAAGGGGGGTGGGAATGAATGATTTTGATAGAATGAGATTCCATGTGTAATGGATGATTCCATTCCATTGAGCAACCAAACACCTCTTATTTCATTCCTACGTAATGAATCATTCCATTCCGCATGTCATTCCTGCATAAGAAACGCTACCTTAGAGACAGAGATTGCAAGCGAACTTTTAGCAACCAATTTTGCGACTGAAAATTTTACAACCGATTTTTCAACTGAAATGTTAGCGACTGCGATTGAACTTTTCGCGACTGAATTGTTTACCGATTTCATCTCTTTGTGACCAACTTTGGGTCTGAAATTGCAACCGAATTTCTTTATATTTGGGTCTTTACAATGTTTTTGTAACTGAGTTTTTGTTCATTACAACCGATTTTGATAACCGTTTTGCAACCAACCAATTTCGGTCGGAAAATTTGCGACGGATATTGCGACTGAATTAATTTATATTTTATTAGTTGCAAACATAATAAATTCGACCGATTAGCGATCGAAAGAGTTCAATCGCTAATTTTGCAACTGATTTTGTTAGTCGCAAATTTTGCGACTGATTTGTACTTGGTCGCTAATTTGAGACTGGTTTAGTTTCGGTCACAAATACAATCGCTAATTTTTCGACCATTTTAGTCGGTCACAAATTCCGGTCGCTTTTGCCCATTTGTGTAGTAGTGTTGCTCTTTTGTTTGTATGTCTATTTGGTGTACTTGTATTTTACTTCACACATTTCTAATCCCTGCTAATAACTTTTGCTATCTGTGAGATTTAGTGAATAACATTCTTGTTGTAATAACATTGTTGTTGTAAGTGAAAATTATTCATATGATATAACAAAATCTATGAACTTTTGTCATTTAATTTTCAATTCTCTAATCTATTCTACCTTGTTTTATTGCGAACTTCGATCAATGTCAAGTTATGATCCTTTTACCTTGTTTTTTTTTCAGCCTACATTTTAGTTTTTTGAAAGTTTTCTATTAGCTTTTAAGTGTAACAAAAACAACATAAACTTTCAAATCAGTAAAAAAAAACCTTGAAAGTTTCACATCCAAAATTAAATAAATTAATTAATTGCAATTCCAATCAAATACTTCTTCCAAATATAATCGAAACACTACTATTTAGTATTACTTCATGAATGGTATATGTATTTTCATTTCACAATATTTTAGTGTACTAATCACGTGAAAATAACGTTAAAAGTGGTACGCCCTGCTTGCGGTGCGCACATATAATGTATATATGTGTGAACCCTTGGGTGGGCAAAAGTAAAATTGCACTAATTTTGACGTTATTTTACTAATCACGTGAAAATAACGTTAAAAGTGGCGGAAGGTTAATCAGGCATCATGTGGTGGCGTTGATAGCCGAAAGAAATGGCACATGCACCAATCAGCCGGTGTCCCGATGATTGAGTGTTATGTGTCTTATGTCCAAGGCTTGATTCAAAACTACTATCGAGTCGGGGGTCTCACCGGAAGCAGCCTCTCTATCCCTATGGGATAGAGGTAAGGCTGTCTACATCTTACCCTCCTCAGACCCTACCATAGCATTGCTATTGGTGGGATATACTGAGTACGATAATGATGATGATGATGATTTAGTGTATATTGGTTGTGTTTTAGGCTTTAGCTCACAATTTAGATATCATGTTTGTATGTTCTTCAATGCGTGTCATGATATTTCATGTTACATTTTAGTTCATAATGTTTTTCATGAATTAAAATTTGATTCTAAGTATTACCAAATTTAAATCATTTTACCCTTTTGAAATACTCTAAATATTTTAAATTAAAACGTTGTTAGCAAAAATAACTCTCTTATAATCTTGACCAATCGCTCTATTAATTGGTAAATTATATGTGACCTCCCACCGTTCATAACATCCCTTGCTTCTTGATACGAACGGCTTGAGAAACTAAAAACAGCTATTGTCATCGATACCAGATTAAACCAAAAGCAAATAAACTCAAGAATGGAGCACCTTTGAGAGTAAGACATTGTAAAGTGTCTATGTAGCGATTGAACAAACGGTATTATTTAATACTGTTCATGGTTCAAAATTTTTAATATTTTTTTAAGTGGTTGTGATATGAGGAAAAAGAAAAGATAATGATAAATATATAAAAAGTATTATTTAATTGAAATAAGAAATTTGTGATTTTTAGTATAATTATAAAAATGAAGATGAAGAATGGATTGAGAATGCTTTAAATTTTAGTCAATCAACTTTAGTTTAACATTTTTAGGTTTTGGATTTTCAATAATAAAATTTTAACTCTTTTAACTTAAAATTTATTTTTTTTGTCTTTCAACTTTTGTAATAAAACTTTTTTTTATTTCATATTTGCCACATAACTTTTACAAAAACTTTTTATACTTTGATCACAAAAGTTTAAGACTTTTAACTTTGGTCACAAAGCTTCAACATGACGAATCAAACTGATGCCGACCGACTTCCAGCCGCTATATATGTGTTGTAGCTTTCGAACATATAGTGTGTTTAACGAGGTTTACCGCAATGAACGGCTTAAAATACTTATTACAATTAATTAAAAGAAATGTAAAAATGAAATAAAAGTAATTGTTTAGTAATAGTTTTGGTGATTTTTAATTTAACATTGGGTGGAGTTCTCAACTTCTCATAACACATACATGTACACGTGTGTGTGTTTATTATATTTTATCTTGTTTTGGGAAATAGAAACGACATGTACATACCTGTAAACAAAATCGTTTTCAAACTATATGAGCCACCAACTTGCATGCGAGTAGTAATAGGCTGAAGACAGAGAACCACATGGAGTAAGGGTTACCACATAATGTAGTTAGCAAAAATGTCTAAAAAAATTATTGAGTTTTTCAGGGGTAGATTATTTATACTAATTAAAAAGTTGAATAATTACTTTTACAAGCTTTAATCATATATCTTTAACGGTCTCATTTTAGTCTTCTCTTGTAGTGTAAATAATTAAAAAAATTAAAAAACTGAACAGTTATTAAATTTGCGTACAAGTCAAACTATAGTATTATAGGGTTATTATTGAATTTTAACACACTTAACTTTTATTTGTTGGTCATGATTAATTCTATCTTAAGAAATGTTCATAGGCAGTCCCAGACTCCCAGTAAGTCCCAATATTGAACGTATTTCTCTCCAACAATTCCATACTGACTGAATATTAATCCCGTTAACTTTATGATGATGTGGAAAATACGTATGTGAATCGCTGGAGGATAATACGTTCAAAGTTGGAACTATTTGTAACCATTTATTATATCATGTATTTATTTCGTTTTATGTTCATAGTAAATTATAAAAATCGGAGGGGCCGGTAAAACATGACTAAAACCAATTCACATTCTACAGTTTACAAACAAAATGGTTTGCTGGAATTAGTAGCTAATGAAGTAGAAAGAAATATAAAAAAAAATAAAAAAAAGGATATGATGAACATGAACCCACCAAATCTGTCTTAGATGAGTGAAAGAAATGGTCCTCACGCGGAAATCAGAGTTTATGGTGTGTAGCACCCCGTGTTCTTTGGGTCGAATACCGTTGACGTTGGAATATTATAATTTATAAACAATAGAAAGGTGATAGCACCATATCTTGTGGTGATCAGGCCAAGATGATAACAAGTTAAAATCTTCTTACAAAGTTGAAATATAGTAAGTAGCAAGTGGTAGGAGATGAAAGTAACGTATCATTATTTGATTGATTATATCCAATGTATTTGGTTTTGTCAATCCTTACACACTAGTAAGAGTTTTTTTAGGGTATTGTTTGGTCTTTGTCCTGATAGATGATACGAAAATGCGTGTTTTACGGAAGAGACAAAGAACACTCTACACTTAACAAAGGAGTTATGCATGTTTGTGCTCAATAAGTTTTACGTCTCGTGAGATTAATTGGGCATATGTTTTCTACATCAAGATGGAACAACTATTCAACTAGTTTATATTTTGATTTCATGTCTTGAACCAATGAAGAGTGTAAGCATCAAGCTACCTTTTATAAATTTTGATAAGAATTACCGAATCACGAAAATTAATTGGGACTGATTTATAATGCACACTTTAATTTATAAGTTTAATGATTTGACTTATGTCAGAATAGATTGTTGAACTCAACAAAATTACAATAAAGTCACAGGTAAATATGCAACAAGCTGCGTCACAACTCCCTTTTGAATAGCAAATCTGATTCTACTAAACACGCACCTTTGGGATTTAGGGGCTGAAATTCTACTATTCACGACCCGCTGAACCCTGGTAAAAAATTACTACTCAAATTAAAGATTAAACATGTTTCAACAATATGCCTTATTCTTTGTTCTGCATATGGATTCACCAGATGTTTTGGGCTTATACATTTTGGGCTCTCATGAACTCTTGGATTGTGGCATGATCTGTGACATCTGACCCGATCCGACCCGACCCAGGTACCCGTTTCTCTTACCCGAACTCTTTCTTTTATGATTTAATATTTATTTATACTTATACTTTATTTTTAATAATAATAATATACTTTTCCTTCGCGCCTCTTTCTCTCTCTTTCTTTCCGCCGTCCCGTCCCTCTCCTTCTCTCTTTCCGCCTTCTTTTCCCTCTTGTCGCCGTCCCGCCCTTACGCCTTGTTTCCCTCTTTTTCTTCTAACTCTTTGCTTGTCCTTTGGTTCTTCCCGCCTAAGGTTGTCTGCGCAGCTCCACGCGCCAGACCCCTTACAAGGAATCCTGCGTGAAGACCACCTGTTTCAGCGATACGCGAGACGAACTCTTCTCGCAGCGCGTTAAGAATTGTAATTCTTCTCGCAGTGCGCGAAGGACGGGAGTTCTTCCCGCGACGCGCTAAGGATTTGTAGTTCTTCTCGCAGCGCGCTAAGAATCGTAGTTCATCCCTCGACGCGCGAAGAATTATAGTTCTTCCCGCGGCGCGCTAGGAATTTTAGTTCCTCCCGCGGCGCGCTAAGAAATGTGACTCTTCCCGCGGCGCGCTTAGAAATGGTAGTTCTTTCCGCGACGCGTTAAGGTTAGTTCTGTCTGCCTTCGCGCTCGCGCTCTCTTGACCTTCTGTGTCAGCCTTCTCGCGTTAAACCCTTTGAGTTTTCTTCTGTTTAAGCTAGCCGTTGCTTTTGAGTTGTCTTATCTTTTGAGCTTTTGACCTAATCTGCTTTATGTCTGAAAAGTTACTTTCGGCGCAGCATGCGCACCAACCCCATTGGTTGACAGATAAAGTGACTGACATAATCTTTTGAGATCTGCTTTTGCCATGCTTGACCTGTACCTTTATCTACCCGCCCATGCTTTTTTTTACTGTTCCCTGACAGCTTTATCTTGCCTCTGCAGCTGCCATATCTTTCCATATCTTTTGCTTTTGGATTCTTATGCTTTTTGATATCTTTTGCTTGATCCTGTTAAAGATCCTTTCCCCTTTTCTAGGGATTATGTCTCCTAGGGTTTTCCTATAAATAATAATAATATTTTCATAACACATCACACACAAACACTTAATCTCTCCTGTTCTCTTGCTCCTTGCTCTCTCTGCCGTCTCCCTCTCTGCCTCCGTCTTCCTCCCTGTTCTGCCCTGCTTTTCCGGTAATATATATTATTTATAATAATTTACTTATTAATTATGCTAACTTATAATCAAGGCTTAAAACAGATCGTTAAAACAATAATCTTTAATTATAGGTTAACTTGTGCTTGTTTAAAGTTGGTTCTTGCTTTATCTTACACCGCATCGTTTATCATGTGAGTAATCTCGTACCTAATCCCTTTTTGCTTTTAATGTTTTGGGATGTTCATGTGTTCATACAAACTTAGAGTCTTAAACTTGTTTATGAACTTTAGTCGCGCAGTATCCCATGTGTTGAGGACGTAGACTTGGCTGTTTATTTGTATGTGTGGATCATTAACCGTCTTGTCGGTCTATTCCGCAGTTTTCATGGTACCATTAGATGAACACGGGAGAACTATCGTTTATGATTTTCTCTTTTGTATACACATGCACAGTTTGTCTTGTTTGTGAGCTCAATTGTGAGCACTGGCAGTCTTATGAATCTTAGAGTTGGTCCCGATCAGATTACACCCTTGTTGAAAACCAGACATACACATGTTGCGCGCAGATTTATTGTTATCTATGTACTGTATTAAACTTGATTTCTCACCAACACGCAAGTGTTTAACGTTTATTTTAACACATGTTCAGGTTTGCAGTAGCTGTTCTGGAGCTTGTGGACACATAGGAAGTTTTCTTTATTTTGGACCTAGATTAAAATGTATCAAGACAAGTTTTTGCTGTTCGAATATTATGATTTATAATATATTGATTTATGATGATTTATGTTATCTACTTTTACCCTGTGCTTACGCGAATGAATGTATTTATTAAATATTGACACCCAATAGTGTCACGAGTAATGAAACAATATGTGGCGCCCCGACGTATAATCCGCCTTTGGTCGGGGTGTTACAGATTGGTATCAGAGCTCGTTGACTTTAGGATAGGTGGTTAGACGTAACGGCCTAGAATACCTAAGAGTCCCTTCTCGCGCATGAGAGAAATCTCATGTTTGCGCGCTTATTGTTAATTACTCGTTATTTATGAGTATGCTCGCGCTTGCGCAGTATATGATTTTATGTTTTATTTCGCGATATTTCGATTTTTGTTGAATTTCGATTTTTATTGATTTTACTTACATATTCGTTTGTGGGATTTGAAAATCCGAAAAGTCATGGTGATACATGAATAGTTGATTTTCAATTTCCATTTACGATTATGTTCTGAGGTTGGAGACTTGAAAAGTCATGGTGATAAATGAATTGTCAACCTCCAATACTCATTTTCTTGTATATTTTATATTGAAGATTGGAAAGTCATGGTGATACATGAATCGTCAATCTCCAATACTCGTTTACTCGTATATTTTAAATTGGAAATTCGGAAAGTCATGGTGATACATGAATTGTCGATTCTTGATTCGATTTTGTTACCTTTATTAAGTCTGCATTTAGGATCATTTATTTTACTTTAACTTTTGACTGTAACTGACTCTGTGAAACCAAGCTTTATAAGATTAAAACTTCGCGCTAATACCAAGATATTAACTAAAATTAAAATTTTTATAGAATGCCTCCGCTATCTCGCCGATTTCAGAGAAGAGAAGCCTCGCGCATGCGTAGACAGCAACGTTCCCAGGAAATGGCCGCCGCGATAGCCCAAGCCTTGAGCCAAAACAATACCAACACCTCTGGTTATAACATTAAGTCCTTTAACGCGGGTAACCCTCCAAAGTTCACAGGTCTTGAAGGAGCCACCGTGATGCTCCAATGGCTCGAGAAGATAGAAAACACTTTCCTCCACACCCAATGCCCCTCAGACAGACGAACCCTATATGCTTCCAGTGTCCTGGAATCTAGAGCGCTTACATGGTGGAATGGAGTAGCTCATGCGCGTGGCGCAGAAGCTGCTTCCAGCATGCTCTGGGAGGAATTTAAGGAAATTCTGACGCGAGAATTCTGCCCTCCCAACGAAGTTAAGCGCCTGGAGGAAGAATTCTGGAACTTGAAGCAATACAGCGGTGAAGCGCGCGAGTACGCGACGCGTTTCCACGAGCTAAGCTTACTGGTCCCTCACCTTGTTACCCCTTCCCGCCGAGCCATAGAGAAATTCCTTGGGGGTCTCCCCATGGAAATTCAAGATTCTGTATGGGCCAGAAACCCAGTAACCCTCTCTGACGCCATCGAGTTGGCCGCTGTGCTCAGCGACAACCATGTCAGAGCAGGAACCCTGTTCCTGCGGGGAACAGAAAAGACCAAACTCACCAAGACTGCCCCTGAACCAACAGAAACCAAACCAGAACCCTCAAACCGTAACAACCTCAAGCGCAGGCGCAAGGCCTATGCGCTTACCAACCCGCCCATTGTCCAGCAACCCATCTACCAACCTCCAGTTTACGCGCCTAACCCTCTGTCAGCCTACCCAACACCTCCTGTAGTCCACAACTATGCCTTAACCAATCCAGCACTCCCTGCCCCGCCAACTAAGAAACCTTACACAGGAAACCATCCCTTTTGCCCAACCTGTAGATTTCACCACCCAACCCAAACCCCGTGTCGACTTTGTACCCGATGTGGCCGTACTGGTCACACTGCTGAGAACTGTAGAGTCCTTCTCGCCAATCCAATTGCGCCAACACCACCAGTCTACCCGCAGAACCCACAACCAACCTACCAAAACCCACGACCCAGATCGTGCTTTAACTGCGGTGATCCCAGTCATTTCCGGAACGCGTGCCCAAGGCTACAAGTTCAGATTACGCAAGCGAATCCGGTGAACCAGATTTCAAACCAAGTGACGCGTGGACGAGCTTTTAACATAACCGCGCACCAAGCGCAAGCGAATAATGACGTAGTTAATGGTACATTTTTGCTTAACGGATTTTATGCTTCTGTACTTTTTGATACTGGCGCCGATCGAAGTTTTAGTTCTCGCGCCTTCGAGCAGAAGCTTGCGCGACCGCGCAACGATTTAAAAGAAGATTTTTCAGTTGAATTGGCTAATGGTGAAACTGTTTTAATAAACTCAGTGATTAAAGATTGCACGCTTAATCTTAACGAAAACGATTTTCTAATCGACCTCATCCCTATGCCTCTTGGAAGCTTTGATGTTATCATTGGTATGGACTGGCTCTCGAAGAATCGCGCCGAAGTTATTTGCGCCAAGAAGTTGATTCGCATTCCTCGAGAAAATGGTGATCTTCATATTTACGGCGAAAAACCCTCCCGCGGTCTTAAACTTATGTCTTGCGTCGAAGCCCAAAGACTCATGCGGAAAAGGTGTATTGCATTTCTAGCCCATGTGGTTAAACCTGCTGAAGAAAAGAAGCTTCGCGATATCCCCGTCGTGCGTGATTTCCCTGAAGTTTTTCCTGATGATCTTCCTGGTATCCCTCCCGCTCGTGAAGTCGAGTTTCGTGTTGATCTTGTCCCTGGTGCTTCCCCCGTAGCTAAATCTCCTTACCGTCTTGCACCCGCTGAGATGCAAGAATTGGCAAGCCAACTTCAAGAGTTGACTGCTAAAGGATTCATTCGCCCTAGCTCTTCGCCCTGGGGTGCTCCGGTGTTGTTCGTTAAAAAGAAAGATGGATCGTTTCGCATGTGTATTGATTACCGCGAGTTGAACAAACTCACCATTAAGAACCGGTATCCCTTACCGCGTATTGACGACCTCTTTGATCAACTCCAAGGTGCCTCTTGTTTCTCCAAGATTGATCTCCGCTCTGGCTATCACCAGTTGCGCATCCGCGATGAAGATGTTCCGAAGACTGCTTTTCGAACTCGTTATGGCCATTTTGAATTCTTGGTCATGTCCTTCGGTCTAACCAACGCACCCGCCGTTTTCATGGATCTAATGAATCGGGTGTGTAGGCCTTTCTTGGATAAATTCGTGATTGTGTTTATCGATGATGTTCTGGTGTATTCTAAGACCAAGGCCGAGCATGAGCAACATCTTCGGTTGGTGTTGCAAAAGCTTCGAACCGAGCAGCTCTATGCTAAGCTTTCCAAGTGTGAATTCTGGTCTGATGAAGTACAGTTTCTTGGTCATGTTGTAAACAAGATGGGTATTCATGTCGACCCATCCAAGATTGAAGCAATCAAGAACTGGATTACGCCATCCTCTTCTACCGAAATCCGTTCCTTTCTGGGCTTAGCTGGTTACTACCGGCGATTTATTTCGAACTTCTCAAAGATCGCTTTGCCTTTAACAGCTCTGACGCACAAAGGTAAACCGTATATTTGGGGCTCGAAGCAAGAAGAAGCCTTTCTAACGCTCAAGCGTTTGTTGTGTGAAGCTCCTGTTCTTGCGTTACCTGAGGGTAATGATGATTTTGTCGTGTATTGCGATGCATCCAACCAAGGTCTCGGTTGTGTTCTTATGCAACGAGGCAAGGTTATCGCTTACGCATCAAGGCAACTTAAGGTTCATGTAAAGAATTATACAACTCACGACCTCGAACTTGGTGCAGTTGTTTTTGCCTTGAAGATCTGGAGACACTACCTTTATGGTACTAAGTGTATCCTTTACACTGACCATAAAAGCCTTCAGCATATCTTTGATCAAAAGGAACTTAACATGAGACAACGCCGATGGAACGAACTCATCAGCGATTACGATTGTGAGATCCGGTATCATCCTGGTAAGGCTAATGTGGTAGCCGATGCGCTCAGCCGAAAACCCTGCCAGCTTAACTGTATCTTGCCGCGCACCCAGCTTCACTTCGCGCCGATTCAAAGCAACCTTAAATCGCGTATTCGTGACGCGCAGCGCGCATCCATCAGTAATGGTAACCTTCGCGCCGAGTTAGCGTGTGGCGCGGAAGCACTTTTTGTCCCTAATCTGAGTGGAATTCTCTGCTATCTCAATCGCATCTGGATTCCCTTTGATGAGAATCTTCGCGCTGATATCCTGAGTGAAGCGCACAAATCTCGGTATTCTATTCATCCTGGCACTGATAAGATGTACAAGGATTTGCGCATTACTTATTGGTGGCCCGGTATGAAAAAGGATATTGCTGTGTTCGTAGCTAAATGTCTGACTTGTTCTAAAGTGAAAGCTGAACACCAACGCCCATCTGGTTTGCTCGAACAACCAGAAATTCCTACGTGGAAATGGGAATGTGTAGCGATGGACTTTATTACCAAGTTACCTTTGACAGCAAGCAAACATGATAGCATTTGGGTAATAGTGGATCGATTGACTAAGTCTGCTCACTTCCTGCCCATTCGTGAAAACTACCGTGTTGAGCAACTCGCGCAGCTTTATGTCAAGGAAATTGTCTGCCGCCATGGTACTCCTTTGAGCATCATATCCGATCGCGATGGCCGTTTTATATCTCGCTTTTGGAAATCTCTCCAATCTGCGCTAGGAACTCGCTTGGACATGAGTACGGCATATCATCCCCAGACTGACGGTCAGTCTGAGCGAACTATTCAAACTCTTGAGGATATGCTCCGATCTTGTGTTCTTGATTTTGGAGGTAATTGGGATTCACACCTGCCTTTGATTGAGTTCTCTTATAATAACAGCTATCATTCCAGTATCGGTATGGCCCCATTTGAAGCACTTTACGGTCGTAAGTGCCGCTCCCCGATTTGTTGGAGCGAAGTGGGTGAAACTCAAATCACAGGACCCGAACTTGTTCAAGAGACAACCGATAAAATCGCCAAGATCCGTGATCATCTGCTGACTGCCAGAAGCCGACAGAAGAGTTACGCAGATCGTAGGCGGAAGCCTCTCGAATTTCAAGTTGGTGATCTTGTTCTCCTCAAAGTGTCGCCCTGGAAGGGTGTTGTCCGCTTTGGGAAGAAGGGTAAGCTTGCTCCTCGTTATGTTGGTTCATTCAAGATTCTCGCGCGTGTGGGAAAAGTTGCCTACAGACTTGACCTGCCGCCCGCGCTCAGTAATGTGCATCCAACGTTCCATGTATCCAATCTCAAGAAGTGTTTAGCCGACGAGAACCTTCACGTTCCACTTGATGAAGTTCAAGTTGATGAAACTATGCATTTCGTTGAGAAGCCTGTTGAGATTATGGATCGCGAGGTAAAGCAAACCAAGCGCAGTCGTATCCCTATCGTGAAAGTTCGCTGGGAGTCCAAGCGCGGAGCCGAGTTTACATGGGAAAGGGAAGATCAGATGAAGATCAAGTACCCGCACCTGTTCTCTGCGCAGCCTACTTCGAGATAAATTTCGGGACGAAATTTCTTAAAGTAGGGGAGACTGTGACATCTGACCCGATCCGACCCGACCCAGGTACCCGTTTCTCTTACCCGAACTCTTTCTTTTATGATTTAATATTTATTTATACTTATACTTTATTTTTAATAATAATAATATACTTTTCCTTCCCGCCTCTTTCTCTCTCTTTCTTTCCGCCGTCCCGTCCCTCTCCTTCTCTCTTTCCGCCTTCTTTTCCCTCTTGTCGCCGTCCCGCCCTTACGCCTTGTTTCCCTCTTTTTCTTCTAACTCTTTGCTTGTCCTTTGGTTCTTCCCGCCTAAGGTTGTCTGCGCAGCTCCACGCGCCAGACCCCTTACAAGGAATCCTGCGTGAAGACCACCTGTTTCAGCGATAAGCGAGACGAACTCTTCTCGCAGCGCGTTAAGAATTGTAATTCTTCTCGCAGTGCGCGAAGGACGGGAGTTCTTCCCGCGACGCGCTAAGGATTTGTAGTTCTTCTCGCAGCGCGCTAAGAATCGTAGTTCATCCCTCGACGCGCGAAGAATTATAGTTCTTCCCGCGGCGCGCTAGGAATTTTAGTTCCTCCCGCGGCGCGCTAAGAAATGTGACTCTTCCCGCGGCGCGCTTAGAAATGGTAGTTCTTTCCGCGACGCGTTAAGGTTAGTTCTGTCTGCCTTCGCGCTCGCGCTCTCTTGACCTTCTGTGTCAGCCTTCTCGCGTTAAACCCTTTGAGTTTTCTTCTGTTTAAGCTAGCCGTTGCTTTTGAGTTGTCTTATCTTTTGAGCTGTTGACCTAATCTGCTTTATGTCTGAAAAGTTACTTTCGGCGCAGCATGCGCACCAACCCCATTGGTTGACAGATAAAGTGACTGACATAATCTTTTGAGATCTGCTTTTGCCATGCTTGACCTGTACCTTTATCTACCCGCCCATGCTTTTTTTTACTGTTCCCTGACAGCTTTATCTTGCCTCTGCAGCTGCCATATCTTTCCATATCTTTTGCTTTTGGATTCTTATGCTTTTTGATATCTTTTGCTTGATCCTGTTAAAGATCCTTTCCCCTTTTCTAGGGATTATGTCTCCTAGGGTTTTCCTATAAATAATAATAATATTTTCATAACACATCACACACAAACACTTAATCTCTCCTGTTCTCTTGCTCCTTGCTCTCTCTGCCGTCTCCCTCTCTGCCTCCGTCTTCCTCCCTGTTCTGCCCTGCTTTTCCGGTAATATATATTATATATAATAATTTACTTATTAATTATGCTAACTTATAATCAAGACTTAAAACAGATCGTTAAAACAATAATCTTTAATTATAGGTTAACTTGTGCTTGTTTAAAGTTGGTTCTTGCTTTATCTTACACCGCATCGTTTATCATGTGAGTAATCTCGTACCTAATCCCTTTTTGCTTTTAATGTTTTGGGATGTTCATGTGTTCATACAAACTTAGAGTCTTAAACTTGTTTATGAACTTTAGTCGCGCAGTATCCCATGTGTTGAGGACGTAGACTTGGCTGTTTATTTGTATGTGTGGATCATTAACCGTCTTTTCGGTCTATTCCGCAGTTTTCATGGTACCATTAGATGAACACGGGAGAACTATCGTTTATGATTTTCTCTTTTGTATACACATGCACAGTTTGTCTTGTTTGTGAGCTCAATTGTGAGCACTAGCAGTCTTATGAATCTTAGAGTTGGTCCCGATCAGATTACACCCTTGTTGAAAACCAGACATACACATGTTGCGCGCAGATTTATTGTTATCTATGTACTGTATTAAACTTGATTTCTCACCAACACGCAAGTGTTTGACGTTTATTTTAACACATGTTCAGGTTTGCAGTAGCTGTTCTGGAGCTTGTGGACACATAGGAAGTTTTCTTTATTTTGGACCTAGATTAAAATGTATCAAGACAAGTTTTTGCTGTTCGAATATTATGATTTATAATATATTGATTTATGATGATTTATGTTATCTACTTTTACCCTGCGCTTACGCGAATGAATGTATTTATTAAATATTGACACCCAATAGTGTCACGAGTAATGAAACAATATGTGGCGCCCCGATGTATAATCCGCCTTTGGTCGGGGTGTTACATGATCTTTCTTCAATGTAGTCTTTCTTTCCTAATCTCTAGCTTCTTCCTCAAAGACATGCTCATCCGTCTCAAGTTAGCGATTTATTGCTCGCTCCTTCGGTTTCTAGGCGCTTAAATTAATCTGGTGGTTTGGTCAATCGGTTTGCAACGTCGTCTTTGTTGGAATTAGATATCAACAACAACCAAGAAGATTTCACGAAAGTCTCTACATTCTCATTAATAAACACCTCCTTATATAAGAGAACAAAACATAAACCTACTCCAACACAAATATTATCCTAACCTCCTATAAACAAAATAAACAAATTCAAAATAAACATAAAGACTATACTCGATATCCTAACATGACTCAACAAAACATTAATATTAATAGATAAATATAAACTTTGAATTATCTCTTCAACACCCCCTCTTAATTCAAAGTTCCTTCACTCCCATTAGCTTTCTCAAATAAGTAAACTGTTCAGTTCCAAGCGCTTTAGTAAGTGCATCTGCTACTTGCTCTTCAGTGTAACACGACTTCACTACAATTTGATTAGTTTCAACCAAGCTTTTAATATAATGATATTTAATATCAATATGTTTGCTTCTTTTGTGTAGAGCTGCATTCTTTGTGAGGAATATTGCTGATTGATTATCACACAAAATGGTTGTTGGCTCTGTTTGTTTAATTCCCAGTTCATCTAGTAATTGCCTCAACCACACAGCTTGACATGCCGCAGCACCGGCTGCTACGTACTCTGCTTCTGTTGAGGATAATGCCACAACTTGTTGTTTTTTAGAACTCCATGAGATAGCTCCAGACCCACAAAAAAATATGTTTGCTGATACACTTTTTCTATCTTCCAACGAAAGTAGCCCAATCACTATCTGTATAGCCTTTCAACTTGACTGTTTTGCCCTTTTCATACCATAACCCGTAACTAACGGTTCCAGCAACATACCTGAGTATACGTCTTGCCGCTCCTAGATGACAAGCTGTTGGTTTCTGCATATATCTTGAGATTAACCCTACAGCAAATGCAATATCCGGTCTTGTATGAGAAAGATACAACAGCCCACCGACTAGACATCTGAACACACGAACATCGGCAATTTCATCACTTTCATCATCTTTGAATTTCTCTCCACAATTCATAGGAGTCAATAATAAATTGCAGTTCTTCATTCCAAACTTATTTAGCAAATCAGTAGCATATTTTCTTTGAGATAAGAACAAACCTTCTTTGCTTTGTGTTATTTCTAAACCAAGAAAATAAGAGAGATTTCCCAAATCGGACATCTCAAATTCTTTCACCATCAGAGCTTTAAATTCTTGTAGAAGAACTGTGGATGAGCTTGTATATATTATGTCATCTACATATATACACACAATTATAAGGTCTTCACCCGTCCTCTTAACATATACAGTTGGCTCACTTTTGGTTCTATGGTACTCATGCCCTTGTAGATATTTATCAATTCGTTCATACCAAGCACGTGGAGCCTGCTTTAGACCGTACAAGGCTTTGTGCAGCCTATAAACTTTGTCTTCTTGATCTTCGATTTCAAACCCTGGGGGTTGGATCACATACACTTCTTCTTGAAGCGGTCCATTAAAGAATGCCGATTTTACGTCCAATTGATGCATACTCCACCCTTTTTGTGCTGCAATAGATAGTATGACTCGAATAGTTTCAAAACGAGCTACGGGAGAAAATGTTTCTTCATAATCTATCCCGTACTCTTGGGCATAACCTTTAGCAACTAATCGTGCTTTGTGCTTTTGAATCTTACCATCGGCTCCTAGTTTTATCTTATAAACTCATTTTAACCCAATTGCTCTTTTGTTATTTGGCAACTTTGTTAGGGACCAAGTTTTATGCTTTTCAAGTGCACTCAACTCAGTTTGCATTGCACTTACCCACTCCTTATACTTAACTGCTTCATTATAGCTTGTAGGTTCTACCATGGTGAGAGCTACCTGGCACGTGTTTGTTTCCGTGTTCTCTTCATTACAAGTGCTACTTGTAGAACCCACTTCATAGTCTCTCAACCTGACTGAAACTTGTTTTCTTCGGCTACTTCTTCTTGGTTCTAAATTTCGGTTACTTCTTGGTTCGGAATGGCTTGGGGTGTTTGTTTCTTCACTTTCCTCCGTTTCACTTTCTGCTTCAATCAAGGGTTCGTTGTTTGCTTCATCTTTCTGATATAAATCAGCAGGTAAGATGTGTCTATCTTCATTGGCAGCATGCCAAATTAGCAGTTTCTTCGAAGACAACATCTCTACTTGTGATTATAGTTCTTTTAGCCGGGTTGTACAACCTATAAGCTTTGGACGTGGGAGCATATCCGAAAAATATGCACTTCACTGATTTGGGATCAAGTTTCCTTCGATGTTGAGCTGGTGTTAATTCATAGGCAATGCATCCAAATACTTTCAAATGATGAACTAAAGGCCTTCTTTCATAGTACACTTCATAAGGTGTTTTCTCACTAACAGCTTTTGTTGGTGATAAGTTTCTTAAATAAACAGCAGTAGCTACTGCCTCTCCCCAGAATTGCTTACTTAGACCCTTCCAATGTAGCATACTCATCGCCATCTCATACACCGTACGATTCTTCCGCTCCGACACACCATTCTTTTCCGGTGTATACGGAGCGGTAAAATCATGACGTATGCCTTCAGTTTGGCAAAAATCTTTGAATTCCTTGGAGCGGAATTCTCCACCATTGTCGGATCGAATTCCCTTGATCCTTACACAAGTCTCAGTTTCAATTTTGGCTTTTAATATTTTGAATTTGTCAAATACTTCAGATTTCTCATAAAGGAAGTATACCCAAGTCATCCTACTAAAATCTTCTGTGAATAAAACAAAATACTTACTTCCTCCAGGGGATTGCGTTGGCATCGGTCCAACTACATCTGTGTGAATCAACTATAGTTTGTGGGATGTTCTTGATGCTTCATGAGGAAACGAATTCCTGGTTTGCTTCCCGAAAACACATCCTTCACATGTGGTATTCCAACCTATAATAATGGGTAAACCATTTACAAGACTTTTGCTACTTAACGTTTTAAGGCTAACCTCGCTTAGATGCCCATATCGTAGATGCCATAACCATGACTCGTCTCGCATTGTTGAAAGGACCGTTGATGTTTGAGTTATGTCAAAGTGGAATGTATTGTTGTTGGCCATCGGAATTTTGTATGTTACTTGACCATTACGTTTGTTTGTTATAGTACACTCCCCCTCGTCAAACAAAATCGAGTTTCCAGCTCTCATCAACTGCCCTACACTAAGTAAGTTGTAACTCAGATCTGGTGCGAACTGCACCTCTTCTATGGTTCTATGTTTACCCGTGTTCGTTTGTATTTTGACCACACCTTTGCCTTCAAATTGAATTCCGTTTCTGTTTCCCATTCTAACTTTTAGCTTCTTCGTGTCATCTAGGCTTTTGAACAACCCTTTTTGCCCCGTCATATGGTTAGAGCACCCACTATCCAAGAACCACACACTACTTGCAAGAGGTTCTTCCTTATTATTTGCCATAAGAGCTTCTTCTTGGGTACTGTCACATGAGACAACCATGAAAAGCCGACCTTCTTCATCTCCATCTTCTCTTTCTATGGCAGCGTTAGCTTGAGGTTCGCTCCAACATTCCGACCTCACATGTCCAAATCGGTTGCAATTATAACATTGCACACCCCTTCCTCGACCGAACCCTCGACCTCCGCCTCTACCACGACTACGGGCTGATCCGCGTCCTCTTCCTCTGAACGAATAACCACTCTCATCTTCCTTTGCTTGGAAAGCATGTTCTTCTTCAACCGGTTGAACGTTTCTATTCAACCGAACTTCATGAGCTTGGAGTGACCCCATAAGTTGATCAAAAGACAAGGTAGACAAGTCTTTAGATTCCTCGATGGCAGCAACCACATGATTCCATCGATCTGGTAGACTTCTAAGAACTTTCTCTACAACCTTCTGATCGGCCACGTCTTCCCCATACGCTCGTTGTTGATTCACCAATTTCATTACCTTGGATAAGAAGTCACTGACTACCTCTCCATCTTTCATCTGGATGGTTTCAAAGTCACGACGAAGACCTTGAAGTCTTACCATCTTAACCTTATCATCCCCTTGATACTCATTCCTGAGTAACACCCACGCTTGTTTCGCGGTTGCAGCAACAGTGATTCTTGAAAACACATCATCATGAACCCCCTGTTGAATAACTGAGAGAGCCCTTTCATCCTTTCTCCGGTTCAACCTTAGGCGCTCCTAATTCTCTTCACCAGCATCATATCCAGTTTCCACCAAATCCCACAAGTCTTGGGCAACCAAGATGGTCTTCATTTGGATCTGCCAGAAGTCGTATCCTTCACCCTTAAATATCGGAATTACCAGGGATGAAGATTTTTCTGCCATTGTTTGTTTGTGAAGAAAAACGAATGATCAACCTGGTAGCTTTGATACCACAATGTTGGAATTAGATATCAACAACAACCAAGAAGATTTCATGAAAGTCTCTGCATTCTCATTAATAAACACCTCCTTATATAGGAGAACAAAACACAAACCTACTCCAACACAAATATTATCCTAACCTCCTATAAACAAGATAAACAAATTCAAAATAAACATAAAGACTAGACTCGATATCCTAACATGACTCAACAAAACATTAATATTAATAGATAATTATAAACTTTGAATTATCTCTTCAACAGTCTTACCTTCTTTAGCGCTCTATTTCTCAGCTATACGTTTTGCAGCCTTCGTGCGCACTAAATGGCTTCATGTGTTCTAGTATACCAAAAAATTAACTTTTCTTGGTACAAACCGATTTCACCTAATCGAAGTCACACCCTCTGGGAGAACGTGTAAATCATTAAATTGTGATCAAACTAACCGGTTGAAAATCATTAAATTGTGTGATTCCTCGACAACTATGGGATTGGTTTCAGGTGATAGAGCAAGCAGTCTTAAAATTGTACCCGTCCCAGGTTCATACATATAAATTGTTCAATATGCCCTTATTCTAAAATTTAAGTCTAATGAATGACTGAAAGGAACTAATTTAAAAACCGGTAAACTTAGAACCAAACACCGGTCTATCAGGCTAAGGTTTTCTCTTATATAATCAAAAGAACAAGAGCGTTCACATGTATATATGATTCGAGTTCATTTAACTGTTTAAGTACAAATCTTCGGCATCATTTTGGGGATTGAAACGCGCTAGATAAAGAGCTCATTAAATAATAAAAAAAAGAACATAAGATCATTGACAAATATTAATCAGCAGGGTTATTATTATATACACACACTCTTAGAAAGTTGTTGATGAAAGACATAATGATGCACTAGTCCCAGCCGAACGTGTTCTCTCCACTGTAACTAACATATAGAAAACCATCTTCGTCTTTCTTTTCTTCAAATATTGCAGACATAATTGCCCCTATAATACAACACAATACGATACAATACGACATTAGGTAAACATTCACAAGCCAATATATGTTATTATCTCAAAACAAAGGTTCACGAGTTGACTTCTGAAGTGAAGATTATCGGTTGGTGGCAATGCATTATCAACAAATATAAAAATAGCCTTCTCTGCACTTAGCTTAATCCGTTTACGAATAACATACACAAATTGACCACCTGTTAACTCAGCTGGTACAAGGTACCTGCAAGCCACAACTCACTGACTTAAATACTAAATTCGACCCACATTAGAGAATATTGCAACAAATAATCTTGTAACGTACCTTTTCTTATCGATATTCGGAACATCACTTCTTTCTGCTTTCTCAACGATTACCTTAAATTAATCAGACCAAGTTAACTATTTATTACTATCAAATTGTTGAATCTCATACACAAGAACATCAAACTTGGATGAAATAAGTGAAAAAGAAAACTACTTTTAACCATTTACAATCAAAATGTTGCATCTCATGCTATATAACATCCAACTTGGAGTAAATAAGTGAAAAAGAACAATTTTTTTGAACTATTTACGATCAAATTATATGCTCAAGAACGTCAAACTCGCTACAAATAGGTGAACAAGAATACCTTTATGAACTATTTACAATCAAATTATATGCTCAAGAACATCAAGCTTGCAACAAATAACTTAAAAATGGATCATTTTCTTGAACTATTCACGATCAAATTGCAGAATCTTATGCTCAAGAACATCTAAACTGGAACAACCAGGCGAAAAAGAACACTTTTTTTTAACAATTTACAATCAAATTCAAATTAGATGCTCAAGAACGTCAAACTTGCTATAAATATGTGAAAAAGAACACTTCTATGAACTATTTACAATTGCATTGTAAGCTCAAGAACATCAAACTTGACGCAAAAAAGTGAAAAAGAACACTTTTTTAAACTATTCACAATCAAATTATATGCTCAAGAACATCAAATTTGCAACAAATAAGTGGAAAAAAAATAACACTTTTTTGAACTATTTACAATCAAATTCTCGAATCCCACACTCAACACCATCAAACTTGCAACAAATAAGTGGAAAAGAACACTTTATTCGAACTATTCACAATCAAATTGTTGAATCTCGTGCTCGATAACATATAACTCAAAGCAGATAAGTGAAAAAAGAACACCTTTTCAAACTATTTACAATCAAACTGTTACATCTCATGCTAAATGCAACAAATAACTCATCAATTCTGTTGAAACGATCAACACTTACCAGAATCCTATCAGGGTATTTATCCCTAATCCTGACAGCCTCGGCTCGCCTCTTCTCTGAAACCAAAACAATCCCATAACTCACATACCCAATAACATTAACATCAAACCGCAACGTTACCCTTGCAAAGAAAAATCGACATAACAAAGAAAGAAACACATACCAAGATTATGCTCTTGCTTAAATAAACTCTTGGCCATCTCACTACACTTCAAATAAAACCACAAATTAATTTACAAACAAAACAATCAAAATAAAAAAGTATTTACATTCAAATTTCATTTACTTTATGTTACAAGTCTCACCCACATGTAATTAATAAGTCAAAGTTTTATGATCAAGTCTCACCTAAATAATAGCAATTGTCAACGTTCCAAAATCAAGATAACTTAACATTATAATAATAAATGAATGATATGATCTATGCAATTGAATGGAATGAACCTGATTGATATATTGCGGAGGAGAATCTGATTGTTGTTAATAACAAAGCGTGTGTGTATAAAAAGGCGAATGCTTCAAAGGAGAACTAAAGTTGTAATGCACTCAAAAGTGGTTTTGTCTTTTGGATTCTTGAACCTTGTGCTATTCAGTTTTGACAAAGGGTACCCGGTATGGTTACGGGGTACACAACGGTCATCATCGTACTTAGTAAATCCCACCAATAGCAAAGCTATGGTAGGGTATGAGGAGGGTAAGATGTAGACAGCCTTACCTCTACCACGTAGGAATAGAGATGCTGTTTCCAGTGAGACCCCCGGCTCGATAGTAGTTTTGCATCATGCCTTGGACATAAGGCACGTAACACTCAACTATTGGGACACCCGCTGATTGGTGCATGTACTTTTGTCTTTCGGCCATCAACGCCACCATATGATGCTTGATTAACCTTCTGCCACTTTTAACGTTATTTTCACGAAATTAGTAAAATAACGTCAAAGTTGGTGCAATTTCACTTTTTCCCACCCGAGTGCCCACGCATATATACATTATATGCGTGTACCGCAACCAGGGTGATACACCGGTCAATGGGTAAACTTGAAATATTATGGACAGGTGTTCAGGGTTGGAGATTAATTTAAAAGTTTTGTGGGTATGAGACGTGTGTGGTATTAGATGAAACCCGAGTCTCGTTTACTTGAATTATTTCTGTAAACATTTTCTTTTTCTTTTTAGTTCTGTGTTTTTAATTTTCTTAGATAATATAAAATTATATGTTAAGAAATGTATATGAAAATGGTAAGGGATAGCATTAACAAACTAATGTGTTGGTTCTAATCATTATCACTTGTAACTGTAAAGTAAATGTGTAATTTAGTTTAAAAAAACTGATGTTAAAAAAATTCACATTTTTAAATGTATACGAACTCACATATCAACCTTTAAAGTTTTTAAAGTGTATCATCTAGAAGAAAATATACGAGTGAACCACAAAACTCAATACATTCACAAGATGGATTCACGACTCGTCTTCGCTCGTTTTCACAACGCGTCTAATACGAAAATCAACACACAATACATATCTAAACAAAACCGTCCCGACTTTTTTTTCCTCATACTTTTAAATTTGTTTTCAACTGATGAACTTACTATATAAAATCCGACATTAGTACTTTACGTGAGCAAAAATAGAACCATAACTAAAAACCCAACCATTAACCAGAACGTTTAATCATAATCGACAAAACCAATCTGAATTATGGTCAAGTGAATTTAGTAAAACGACAATTCATCATGGTTATTGTCAATGCATCTACGCTAACCGACTTTAACCGAAACTGAACTAAATCTTATATATTTTGGTTTTTCAAATTTAAAACCTCTACTTATCTTTTAGGAAAATTGGTTTTTATTGGTCCCAACTATTGTCTTTTGGTCATTGTCGGTCCTAACTAACGAATTGGTCACTGATGATCCCAACTTTTAATGTATTTGTTCATAACGGTATGCGGCTAACAGAATCCTAACGCCGTTAGTTTCAGGTCACCGGGAAAATTTTTTTTGCTGGGAAAGTCAATTATTTTGCTGGAAAACACCACTTGAACACCGCCACCACCATCACTTAAGCACCATCAACTGATTCCGGTGATGGTTCTAGGGTTCCGGCGTCCTCAATAATTGAGGCTTTTACTAGAAAAAAATTCTTAAAGGTACGATACAAAGTTACCATGATGTTTGAGACAAAATTGTTGAGTTTTCGCGAAAAAAACGTGTGTTTTCTGGCCAAAAACGTTCTTCCGGCGACCTGAAACTAACGACGTTAGTATTCTGTTAGTCGCGGACCGTTAGGAACAAATATGTTAAAAGTTGGGACCGTCAGCAGCCAATTCGTTAGTTAGGACCGGCAGTGACCAAAAGACGATAGTTGGGAACAATTATATATTCGAAGATCTAAACTCATGCTACAACTGTATATACTTGAGTTTCGAACATCATAACCGAACCATCTTCAACCAGAACAAAGAAAATAATAATAATAATAATAAAAAACATTAAGACAATAACCAAACTTAACCGAAACCAACCCATGTGTTTAACCAATAGATATCAAACCTACCGGACAAATCTCCATTGATTTGTAGCAGCAAACAAGAACAAATATGGGAACAAGAACAAACTTGTACAAGAACCCATCTTTCACATACAACAAAGACTTCGATCTCAACTCCGTTCTTCAAAACCTTAAAGGTAAACATAAACAATAATAATAATAATAATAATAATAATAATAATCAATTTCACCAAATACCCATCTCAATTTTTTGCTAATTCACATCTTAATTTCATTTTCAAAGCTTATAATGCCGCCACCGGAATCCCAAACCCGCCGGACGAACAACCGCTCTCCGGCAATCAGAAAAACCCCAATTCACAATCCAACTGTCGTAAGCGACAGAAAAAGACAAAGACTTCCGCTAAAAGAACGCACGAAATTCAAGAAATAGATGGGCCCATGTCTCACTATGATTATATTCACAAAATTAGGTACGGGGTATCGAGCTCGGCTTGTTTTGACTTACGATCTCTTTTTCGTTATTATATATTAACTAATTTATGTTTTTTTTAATTTTTTATATTTATATATTGAGTAAAACCTTAAAAGTTAAAACTAAGGCTAAAAAAATGTAAAACTTAAAAATCCACAAGGCTCGTTAAGGACAGACGAGCAAAACCTGGCTTTGCATACTAGGCTCGAGCTCGGGCTTGATAACTAAACGAGCTTTGTTTGAGGTTCGGGCTTTGCTTGAGCTTTTTATTGATATGAGCTCGAGTAGCTTGCTGGTATTTTGGCTTGTTTGGAGTTTTTTATTAATTTATATACGTTTTTAATTATTTTTATACTTTTTGAGAAAAACTTTAAATAAGCGTAAGCTTGGGTCGAGCTATATTGTGCTGTGTAAAATTAATACGTTGAAATTCAAAGAATGTAAAACTTAAAAACTACACAAGACTCGAAAAGGACCGACAAACTCAAACGAGCTTCGCATAATTGCATACAAGGATCGAGCTTGAGCTTGGCTTGTTTATTATGCATTATTTAGTTTATATTCGGTTTTAGTTATTTTTATGTATATTGAGAAAAACTTAAACAAGCCTAAGCTCAACTCGAGCTCCTAAAGTAACTTAAACGAGCTAAAGCTTGGGTCGAGCTCAACTGTGCAGTGTAAAATGTGCAGTGTAATATTAATACATAGAAGTTCAAAGAATGTAAAAACTTAAAAATACACAAGACTCGAAAAGGACCGACAAGCTCAAACGAGCCTTGCATACAAGGATTGAACTTGAGCTTGACTCGTTAATTATGTATTAATTAGTTTATATTTGTTTTTAGTTACTTTATATATATTTAGAAAATAATTAAACAAGCCTAAGCTCGACTCGAGCTCCTAAAGTAACTTAAACGAGCTAAATCTTGGTCGAGCTCGACTGTGCAGTGTAAATTTAATACATACAAGTTCAAAGAATGTAAAACATAAAAATACACAAGGTTTGATAAGGACCGACGAGCCTAAACGAGCTTCGCATACAAGGCTCGCGCTCAGGCTCGATAACTAAACGAGCTTTATTTGAGGTTCGGGCTTGGCTCGAGCTTGAAAAACTTCGGCTTGTTTTAAGCTTTTTATCGATCCGAGCTCGAGTAGCTCGCGAGCAACTTGGCTTGTTTGCACTCCTAAAATAAGGTGATTTTATGTTAGTTTAAGAAATTATTTAAAACCTAAACTTTAGGTGTGTATGATACAGGAAGGAAGCCATTTCAACTCAGTTAATTGAGGAGTTAACTAATGATGTATTGGTACACTCGGTTTTCATTTTCAATAATACATTTATAGTTTTTGTTACATTTTTGGTGCTTAGGTTTTAAAAAAATCTTGATGTTAATGTTGCAGGAGAGCTCGACTGCAGGTGGACGATTAGTGCAGTATGATAGTAAGTTCAATATTGTTAGATATAAATATAGATTATTAGTATTGCATAAGTTAGTTGAATATTGGATGATGAAACATGTTTCGGGCAAGTTGGAAATACAAAAAGTGGCTTTATTTCGTAGTCTGTTCTTACGTTAATTCGTTAATGGATACGCAGGTGATAAAAGTAGTTCCTCGGAAGGTGAAGAGGATCGTGTATCTGGTTTGATTAGTAATAATATCTATGAAGAAAAGAAGGATCTGGATCAAGATAACGATGGTTGGTTCTTCATCTTTTTTTTTTGTGTATAAAATTAGTTATGATATCATACGTTATTTAGACATAGTTTTCATTCATCAAAGAGTAGTGTTTACATCTGTAATTATGTGTTAGCGATAAGTTAATATATTTGGTTTAGTGGTTAAACTCTGCTTTTAAAAAATCTTGTTAATATATTTTAGGAAATACAGACACTGCAAATTTTGTAAAGAAAAGAAGTGAGCAGCGGTTTCCAGTTCCTGGAGAGCCTGCATGTGTTGTTTGTGGCAAATACGGGGAATATATATGCGATGAGGTGGCATTTCTTATCTATGGTCACTATACAAATGCCATGTTCCAAATAATATAAATTTTTTAAATGTTTTTTTGTATTCATATAAATTGTTTTGCAGACTGATGATGATATTTGCAGCATAGATTGCAAAACTGAGCTTTTGAACAATCTCAAGCTTTCTAAGGTATTAACATTTGACTTTGACTTTGACTTTTTAAGTAACTTATAAGTGACATTTTAACATATTTTTAGGGGTCACAAAGCAACCAAAGTTTAGTTGAAGTATCAAGCGGGCCTAAATTCCCGTTACAAGTTTTTGAAAGTGGAGGAGACACTTGGGATTTTGACCGTCATCGCTGGTCAACAAAAAGATCTAGTCTTTCTACTTATGAATGGTACATTCAGCTGACGGTTTACTTGAAACTTAAAAATGTTTTGTAACATAAGTCGGTTAATGTTTTATGTTATTTATTTTAGTTGGAAATGTAAAAAAGCCGGTCATCTTGCTGAAGATTGTTTAGTTTCATCTAGTAACCAGGTACTTCGTTTATATCCTTTTTGTTCTTAATATCTTAAATTTTAAAAGTTTTAAGCCGTATGATAAACATTTTAAATTTGCATATCATTTTTGTAGGTTTCATCATCTTCAAATAGACAAAGTGTTATACCCAAGGATCTTCTTGAACTATACAAAAGGTCCATTATTTATTCCTGTCAATGTGCCTTGCACACGAGGGCAAATTGGTCCGTTTACCCTTTTAGAGAATGTTTATGTAATAATGCATATGACTGGACTTAATGGACAAATTTAATGCCCGTTAGAGGAAATGACGTAACGTGTTACAACATACGTGATGTTAGTTATTTCCTTAGTTTAAGGGCGCAAAAATGTCATTTACTCTTAAATTTGTTACCACTCATCGGATATGCAATTTCACCTTTTTACCTTACTAATTCAAAACATATTTTTAATTTTTTTTACAAGGGTGAAAATGGGATAAATGTACATATTTTGACAGCTATATGCGTTTTCATTATGTGTAGATGCCATCAAATCGGGAAGACGTCTGCAGCAGCTAAATGCAATGCTTGCCATAGGGTATGTACTCTTGCATCATGCCTTGATTGTAGAATATCATTTTGTGATAGGTAATTTACATAAATAATAATCCGAACGATTTTTATTTATTTATTTTTTCATAAAAAATACATTTCATATTACTTTCAACCTCTTGTGGATGTGGATTTCCAGTGCAGGACACTTAATGGAGCATATTAAGACACACCCTTCTCATAGCAAGTATTACTCTTTTAAACTCAACCGGCTTGTGAGTCTTCTTAGCCACTTTTTTTTGCGAGTGAACTACGGTTTTCGTCCTTGTGGTTTTTTTAAATATGCGGTTTTAGTCCAATAGTTTCAAATTTGCGATTTTCGTCTCTGTGGTTTCATTTCACTTGCAATTAAACCCAACCCCACTAACCCGTTAAGTCTGGTCGTTAAACCCATTAACGTGAAGGGCACGTGAGGGGCAGTTTTGTCCCTTTTTCCCCCAAAATACACCCCAGCCCCGTAATGGGGCTTGCGAATTAGAGCTGGGGTTTATTTAGGGGGAAAAGGACAAAATTACCCCTCACGTGAAGGGCATGTTGTGGGTTTAACGACCAAACTTAACGAGGTTAGTGGAGTCAGGTTTATTGCAAGTGAAATGAAACCATAGGGACGAAAATCGCAAATTTGAAACTATTGGACTAAAACTGCAGTTTACTCTTTTTTTGCATATTATTTTTGTTCTTGTTGCTGAAAATCCTCTTTATATTTACTTCTTGTTGGTATAGGTTAAATGCTGTAAATCAAGTTGTAAGGTGACCGATATTAAGGATCTTCTTGCCTGTCACTTTTGCTTTGACAAAGCGTTCGACAAGTTCTATGACATGTACAACGCAACATGGTACGTTATTACCTTAAACCACGTATAAATGTTTGATGTTTTAACTACTCATTGTTTGTGTTTTTAAATCTTGAATGTTTTAGGAAACCGGCAGGAATAGCAATTATTTCCGGCTCTATATGTTGTGAAGATCACTTTGCTTGGTACAGTTCACATTTTAACAATGGTTTTTTCCTAAATTAAAAAATGATTATTTTTTTTTATTTGACTTTTCAACGGAAAGTCAACTCGAATTATGGGACGGAGTCTTTTACTAAAATGTTGGTGGATTACACTATTGTAGGCATAGAATGAATTGCTTGAATGCGGGTGTGGAAGACAGTGCGTATATTTTCAACAAACACATGTTAAATGGAACACGGTCTCAGTTGAGCGATTTCATATTCTAAAGCATGTTCACGATGAATACTTCGAATTTCTGTTATAGTCAATGATTGATTTTAATTCATTTTATGAAAAATCTTTCCTAAATGGTATAATGGATAATGTGAACCAAATGCAATAATATTTATTGAAAGTAATTGAGATTAAGTTGATCTCATAGGCAGCCATTAGAGAAATCTAACCATCGGGCTTCGTCCCCTCTCGAGTTAGTACATACTGATGTGTTTGGTACGGTGAAACAACCAACGATTAACAGTATTCATTTTCTGATAACGTTTATTGATGATTTTTCAAAATACTTATGAAGGAGAAAGCCAAGGCCTTTGATTGCTTCAAAGAGTTTTAAGTTAGAAGCGAAACTAGAGTTAAAAAGACATTGAATGTCTCCAATCTGATAACGAAGGCGAATACACATCTAAAAGATCCCCCTTGTTTTTAAATGAAAAGAAGATTAAACGTCAACTCACGTGCTCAAACACTCCTGAATAGAACGGAGTCTTGAAAAGGAAGAACTGATATGTGTGGAAGTATGATGCATAATAAGAATGTTTGGGGAAGATTTTGGGCCCTCTGTAATTTATTGGTTGCCACAACAGGCAATTCGTTACGAATCACCAGATGAGAAGCTATTCAAAAACAAATCGAACATTAGTTACTTTTGGGTTTCTAGTTGTGTCTTCTATGTATTTATTCAGGACACCTCATATATGTAAAACTTGGAGCAACACTAACTTGAAGGACCCGAATGGTTAATACGAAAAGTATAAGGGTGGTACGGAAGATCTCAAGGGGCGGTTTGATGGAGATCCAAAGTTCAGGGACCAAGTTGAATAACTTGGTGTCATAGTTATCTTTTATTTATTATTAAATAAATTAGAAGTCTAGTTTAATTATGTTCCTAGTTTGAGTAGGATTAGAATTGTGGGTGTTATATAAACCCATCAAAAGGTTTATTTCTAGCAGAGTAAAAAGAGAGAATAGAAAGTATTCTGTTTCTGTTTCTTATTAATGAAAAGAGTCGCATAAACGTTTTATGCAAAATCGTGTTTGGTGTACTTGATTCACTTGTCTAAGGTTTAACAAGTGGTATCAGAGTCTAACGATCCAGGTTCGTGTTTCCGATTGGTGGTAAGTCTTGATTGCGGTAGTAGTTCCAATCAAAGACATAAGAAGCCAAGAAACCAATCGAGGTTAAGATACGGTTCAAGAACCGTAGGTCGTATCCTGAAGCGAGTAAAGGTCATAAAGAAAGATCCTATTTATCTCATTGATCTAGCCGCCAACCGCCAAGTCCGGAGATTAAACGGAAGTTGAGGTTAGCCACCCCCAATTAATTGTTTGTTCGATCGAGAAAAAAAAGGCGTTTCTTTGTCGTGTTATGTGAAGAATATTGCCATTGGTCGTGACAAAATAATACTGCTACGTCAACTTGCAATATATATTACTCCCACCGTCCCAATTTAAATGTCATATTTTGACTTTTCAAGTCTTTCTTTTACAACTTTGACCATAAATATTTTTGTTCGTGTCATATAATACTTGATGAAAATTATATCAATGTAAAATACATTTAAAACTCAATCCATTCATATAATTTTCATCAAGAATTATATGACACGAACAAAAATATTTACGGTCAAAGTTGTAAAAGAAATACTTGAAAAGTCAAACTAGGACATTTAAATTGGGACGGAGGAAGTATATTGCTTCGCTCTATGAAAGCTTAATATTGCAATTATTGATAAGTTTTGAATTTACTGTCAGAGAATTTGTGTTCAAACACAATTTCCTCGTCATCTAAATTCAAAATAACAGTAGATGATTCCAAGGTTACCTTCAACTGATTCGACTCTGGCACTACTTCCGAACTTGTCCACCAACAGGAGCCTTCTTCAAACCATTCGTCTACCAGGTTCGGTTTGAATTCGGTGTCAACTGTGTATTTTCCTTGAACCTCGGCCATATTAGCCTCAACATCCCACGGTTCTTCTTCTTTAACAACATCTACATTACCTTCCTCCTTAGGCTCTCGAGAGTATTTTGCCATATGCCCTTTTAGGTGCCATAAATGTGGACAAAAAGGGCATATGGCAAAATACTGTCGAGAGCGAAGGTAATACAGCTGTTGTTAAAGAAGAAGAACCGTAGGATGTTGAGGCTAATATGGCCGAGGTTCAAGGAAAATACGCAGTTGACACCGAATTCAAACCGAACCTGGTAGACGAATGGTTTGAAGAAGGCTCCTGTTGGTGGACAAGTTCGGAAGTAGTGCCAGAGTCGAATCAGTTGAAGGTAACCTTGGAATCATCTATTGTTATTTTGAATTTAGATGATGAGGAAATTGTGTTTGAAGAAGAAAGTACGGTTGATCAAGACGTAACCGTGACAGTAACTGAACAAGACGAGAAAGAAACCGTGTTGGATGAAGTGCACGAGGAGATGGTTCCGTCTCATGTTACGGGTGGTCATTGGTGGAATAGAAAACGTTAAAAATCAACAAACCAACAAAGTTGATGTTGGAGTTTGCATGAGGTTCATGCAAAGTTCGGGTGATCCGAATGAACGAACGAATGAATAAGTTGAGTTCAAGAGGGAGCATGCATCGAGTGGGGATGAAAGAATTGCTTTGAGTACCATGATAGTTGGTCATGGAGTTGAGAAAGCAAAAATTGTTTCCCATCTGAAAGTGGGTGATGCAGTTCTATATAATGGTAATTTTGAAACTAGCTCAACTGATAACATGAAAAAGAAAACTGAATGTAGGGTTATGAAGTCGAATCTGTCACACCCCGAAAACCTTAGTTTAAACAGCGGAAGACTTTTCAAAGAAACTTTATTATTATTAAAAACATAAGTTTACACGTGTATAAAAACACGGTTATTACACATCCCAGTTTATTCCCATATTCAAACACCGCTCGCCTCTTTTCCTCCATTGTCACGAAGCCATCACTTACCTGAAACGCATATTAAAATATCGATCAACACAATGTGTTGGTGAGTTTCCCTTTATAATAAAATAGTCCGTTTATATATATATAAATATATGTCGAAAACAACAACCATATAATGATCTTTTGTCATTATATACCAATATCACTTCGTGTGTAATCGTCACTACATCCCGAATGATATTAAAACATTCCGTGAATAATGGTCTATCGCCATTATAACACAAACCTGTGTGTAATAATATACCGTCATTACATCACAAAAATAATAGGCATTTTACTTCTTAAACAAATTGTGTTATTGTAGACGAGCAAAGAATACAACATTACGTATGACTATCATAGTTGATAACCTGAAACATACCAGACTCAAAATACGCCCACTTCTAACCCAACGCGATGGAAGTGGGGGCGTCATCCCGATAGATCTACCCATATTTCTGTGCCTTTACTAATTCGGTTAACAGTTATCTAGCCAACTAGACTCATCCCGCGTTTGACACAGTTTGTAAAATAAAATGCCTTTAAAAATATCAATGAAATCAATATGTAATAAAGAATATGCTTTCCCCCCAAAACAATTATAAAAACATTTAAAAACGAGGGGGTTCGATAGAGAAACTCACGGTTTGAAGTCCTTTTCTCCAAAATACGCGTGTCCTATATTAGTACATGTTTTGTTAATAAAAACTATGTTTGAGCCTTAGTTTATAAAAATTCTTTTACTTATTATCCCTACTCAATGTCCACACAAGCATGCAAGCAAATAGAGTCCTAATAGTTTAACACACGTATGGTTCGGTTTTTCGTCGATTATTGTTTATTAAATAATTTAACTAATAAATAAATATAATATATAATTATATTAAATATTAGAGTTTTAGTTTCTGAAAAGTTTAAGAAAATATTTATTTATTTATTTTTAATAATTCTTGTTAGTTTCGTTGTTTTTTGTCGGTTTTGTCGGTTTCGGGTTCAAAAACGAACCGACCGGAATTTCGTGTAAAATATAATTTTAATGACTTGGAAAACACTTGTTACATATATTAATTAAGTTTTATAATTTATTTTATAAAAAAATGTCATTTCTCATTTTTGTTAATATTTTCTTAAATTAACAACTTTTGACGTTTCCTTGTCGGTTTTTCCGACACGAACCGTCTAGGACCAAGCCTAGTCATTTTTTCCTTTTCTCACATATCAACTTAGGTTATATATGAGAGTTATACCACTTTAGGGGCTGTTCTAAAACAGTCCCTAACCGTGGTGTCGGTTTTACGTTAAAAAGTCGGTTTTCCGACCGTTGATGTTACCGACAAGTAAACTAGATTTAGCCATTTCTAACCAAACATCCTATGCACTAAATATACATATTACAAACTATAATTTGTCCTATATTTCCAGATTTCAACAACTCATTCAAATAGTACATTCAAGACGGATTTTAAGTTCCTATTTTACAATCTATGTTTATCAATAATATGAACAATCAAGTTTATCATTTTTCATATGAACACTTATCAATACACACCTTAATTTTCCAGATTTAAACTAATACAAATGAGTCATTTAAATCATCAAGTTCATACATTTCATAATTTCCTAAGTGTCTATTTGACAAAGTTTCTTATTATGGAAATGTTCAACTCTTGTTAACCTTTTTCACACAATCTTTTCAAACATTATAAAGTTGCAAACTTGTTTATCTTATTCAACTAGTTTGATATAGATTTCATGCATCTTATGATTCTATTCAAGTTTTAATCTCTTATTACTTACTTTTCCAAAGTTTCCATTCCTAGTAAGCATCTAACAAGCAATTCATGTATTTAAGTTTTTTTTTTATCATAATTCAAGTTTGTATGAATTTCTAACATGCATCCTATCCATAAACCATCCATTTTAAACATTTAAATCTAAGTTTCATAACACAAAGGGATTATTTATCAAAATTCTTACAAGTTAACAATTAAAGTTTCTTTATTTAGAAATCTAGCAAGTTCAAGTTTCATCTTTTCAATTTTATAACTTTGGTGGTTCAATCTAACATGCATCCTATTTCATTTCATCCTATTAATACCATTCTCATTAATTTATCCATTATATAAAAATCCCAAATTATCAAGCTTTAAATCTACCATTATCCATTTTATGATTCAAACTTTTCCAAGTAATCAAAATCTCATCCTAACACCTAACAATCATCTATGCAATTCATCAACCTCTTATTAATCTCAATTTGTAAACATCTTATTATTCATGATTTTTCCTAGATCTCAAAAATATTACTAATCAATCTTGTAAATCAAAAATCATCTTTTAAGGTGAATGCATGTATGTATAAGTGGGTTTAATACTTCCACTCATACACACACACATACTCACGGCACACACATGCACACATATACATATACACGATTCACACACATATATATCCAAACCCATTATTAATAATCCTTCAATCTCATTTCCAACCCAAGACAATCTTTGTAATCATAATTCTCAATCCTTACTTACTTGGGTTTTGTTAAAATGAAGATGAAAGTGTTGTGAATGTGGTGATTTTCCCTCCTAAGCTCCTTCCTAGTTTACTTGATCTTCTATGTTTATTAATTCTCCATGGTTTGATGTGTGTGTGTGTGATTTATGAATTTTTGAATATGATGGTGAAGTGGTGGTGGGATACGATATATATGGAGAGAGAGAAGAGGGAGTAGTGTGATGATGTAAGTAGTAGGTTGTTGTGTGTGATATTTTGGTTAACACAACACATAGGTCTAGTTCATAGGTATGGTGATGTTGATGTATGTATGGAGGATGAGTGGATGTGAGGTGTCAAGAGAGGGGGAGGGGGAAAATGGACGGTTAAGGGTGGGGAAGTGGGGTAAGGGTGGGTAAATAATAAGATATATTGTATAGTTTAGGTAGTAAGGTTTAACGTAAAGCGTAATTTATCTAGTCCAACGAAGTCCGTTTTCGATAATTTTTATCAGACTTTGAGCGAAACTAGATTACAGTCAATGTCTGCCTAATAACTTAGTTTTTTGAAAAACTTGATGCCGGGCTCTTACAGTGTCCTCTACTGGCTTTTGGTTACTTATTTTCTAATTTTTGCGATTCGAACCTTCTAAAATTAAGTTTATATATTATCTCGACTACTTTAATATCTATTTTAATTTTTCGAGATTATTTAACCCCTTTAATGAATTATTTACTTTCTGACTTTTTACCCGGGGTCATTCCACGCCAGATTCGTTACGTGGCGATTTTTGCACTTTTTGTTGACTTTGAAACATATAGATCACTAATAAAGAAGATTTTTCTCATAATGACGAAATTTTATTGTTAAACATAATTTATTAACGAAAATTTTTGGCGATTGTTATAGAATCCAAGAATCAAGCTTAAAGAGGTGAGAGCATTAAAAGGTGTGAAGGATCTTGGAGGAACAATGGAAGTTGGTTTTGAGAGGGAGTGTAAAACTTGGAGCAACACCAACTTGAAGGACCCGAATGGTTAATACGAAAAGTATAAGGGTGGTACGGAAGATCTCAAGGGGCGGTTTGGTGGAGATCCAAAGTTCAGGGACCAAGTTGAATAACTTGGTGTCATGGTTATCTTTTATTTATTATTAAATAAATTAGAAGTCTAGTTTAATTATTTTCCTAGTTTAAGTAGGATTATAATTGTGGGTGTTATATAAACCCATCAAAAGGTTTATTTCTAGTAGAGTAAAAAGAGAGAATAGAAAGTATTCCGTTCTTGTGTCTTATTAATGAAAAGAGTCGCATAAACGTTTTATGCAAAATCGTGTTTGGTGTACTTGATTCACTTGTCTAAGGTTTAACAAAATACAAGTTGAAGAAAAAGGCAGCGATATGTATTTTTTTTGGCGAGGATAAAGACAAGAGCGTTGGCAGAATGGCGGTCTTACCCTACACACAAGACTTATGCTAAGTAGAAGGATGCAATGTAGCGTGGCACCTTGTTCCAAAATCGAGTGATGCGAACCCAATTTCTCATAAGTGGCCGGGTGTTTAAAATTACAAACGGGGCTTGATAAAGAGATACAAGGCACGGTTAGTTGCACGTGGTTCTTTGCAACAATACGAGCTAGGTCGACTATCATGATACGTTTAATCATGTAGCTAAGCTCGCATCAGTTCATGTCATCTTAGCTAGTTAGTGACCTCTGATTAACAAAAAAAAATGTTTTGTTTTGTTTAAAGTGATCTTTGTTTAACAAAAATCCTCAGCCTTCACTCGTTTTGTTTTGTTTATGTTTTCTTTTCTATTTATGTGTGTTATTTATTTCATGCAATTTATTATTAAGTAGTGTAAGTTCTTCTTTGTATTATTATGTATTGTAATCAATCTTAATGCAAAATTAATATTTATTGTTGTACTTTAATTTTATGAATGGTGGTTTTACAAAGAAAATAACATATTTTTACATATTTTGATTTCAGAGGGTCAAAATTAAGTTGTGATATTCAAAAAGCCAAATTCAGTGTCTTCAATGCTGGCCTCAAAATTTAAAATCTGAATCGATAATTCAAGTCGAAATTCGCTAACACATTAGATTGAATTCAAAATCATATCTCCCTTTCTTCATAAAACCCTAACATTCATTACCACCACCTGCCCACCCACGTCCACTACCACTTGTACTATCGAAAAATTGGAATTATTTAAATCCAATAACCTATATATATTTCAGAAGTTTTTTTGCAACGAGAAGTGAATGTGTAACTCCATTAATCCCTAATTTCACTCACTTTCTTATGTGTAGGTGCGTTGTGTAGGTGCATATGTATGTGTGTAGGTACGTATGTTTGTATATGTGTATGCATGTTTGTATGTGTGTAGGTACATAGGTTTGAATGTGGCTCGGTACATTTATATGTTTGTAGATAGGTTTGAATGTGTAATTAATACATAAATACAACCAACCTACATATATGTATGTAACATCATATGAAATGGAGTGAAATTAGGGATTAATGAAGTTATATCTTCACTTCTCGCACTTCTCGCTGTAATATCACTTCTCGCAAGATCCATCCCATATATGGGGATGGATCATGCGAGAAATGATATTTTAGTGAGAAGTGCGAGAAGTCGATCTCAACCATTGATTATCTTCTAGTTGTTTAAAGCATTAATTCCCCTAATTACTCCTAAATTATTCTTCATATTAAATATTGTAGAAAGTTACAAATTTTAGAAAATATAAATTGACTTTTACATAAAAAATCCTCTAAAATAATTTTAATGAAATATTATAATCAATAGAAATTTTTTACATTCATGGTTTCATAAGATTTATTTGCATTTTCTTTTACGTACCTACATATTAAAATAAATGTATATGTAGGTGACTTGTAATTAATAGATCACGTACACAAGTAACACAATAATCTACATATAGCTCATGTTTAATTATACAAATTGTTAGTTATTTTTATTTTTATCAAAATGTAACTCGTATTACAAGCACAACTTATTTTCATCTACACAAATTTTGTTTCTTTTGTTTTCACCAACACATAACTAATAGTCACCTACACATAACTCGTATTCACCTACACAGATTGCTAATTCATTTTATTTTCACCTACATATAAATAATATTCACCTAGACATAACTCGTATTGCCTACACATAAAAGATAGATTATAGAATATTGAAAAAAAAACATGATGTGTTCATACATTGCGAATATTTTACAAGTTTAGGTTAATACGATTAATTGTATGTGATATCATGAACAAGTTTTGTTTGTGTAGGTTAATTTTGTGATCTGCGTATGTAAATACAAATGGGTAGGCTATAACATGAAGTAATTAAATTTGTATATATAGGTTAATATTGTTATTCGTGTAGGTTATCATGAACTAGTTATGTGCATGTATATTAATATTGTGATATGTGTAGGTGATAATATGAACTAGTTTTTTGATGTGTAGGTTAATATGATGATTTGTTTAGCTATTTGTTTTATCACCTACACATCAAAAAACTAGTTCATATTATCACCTACACATATCACAATATTAATATACATGCACATAACTAGTTCATGATAACCTACACGAATAACAATATTAACCTATATATACAAATTTAATTACTTCATGTTATAGCCTACCCATTTGTATTTACATACGCATATCACAAAATTAACCTACACAAACAAAACCTGTTCATGATATCACATACAATTAATCGTATTAACCTAAACTTGTAAAATATTCGCAATGTATGAACACATCATGTTTTTTTTTCAATATTCTATAATCTATCTTTTATGTGTAGGCAATACGAGTTATGTGTAGGTGAATATTATTTATCTGTAGGTGAAAATAAAATGAATTAGCAATCTGTGTAGGTGAATACGAGTTATGTGTAGGTGACTATTAGTTATTTGTTGGTGAAAACAAAAGAAACAAAATTTGTGTAGATGAAAATAAGTTGTGCTTGTAATACGAGTTACATTTTGATAAAAATAAAAATAACTAACAATTTGTATAATTAAACATGAGCTATACGTAGATTATTGTGTTACTTGTGTACGTGATCTATTAGTTACAAGTCACCTACATATACATTTATTTTAATATGTAGGTACGTAAAAGAAAATGCAAATAAATCTTATGAAACCATGAATGTAAAAAGTTTCTATCGATTATAATATTTCATTAAAATTATTTTAGAGGATTTTTTATGTAAAAGTCAATTTATATTTTCTAAAATTTGTAACTTTCTACAATATTTAATATGAAGAATAATATAGGAGTAATTAGGGGAATTAATGCTTTGAACAACTAGAAGATAATCAGTGGTTGAGATCGACTTCTCGCACTTCTCACTATAATATCATTTCTCGCATGATCCATCCCATATATATATATATATATATATATATATATTCAGTTTCAAAGTACAAAAACAACTTATCTATAACCAATAAACATCCATTCAAAGTAAAACATTTGATTTAGTATTAAACATTAACTTTTAACAAACATGTATCCAAAGTAAATTATAACGCATTTAGTCCGTCTTAGCCAAACCACAACTCATAATCTTATTTTTGTTGGGTTTCTATGGATAATTAATACTTAGTTAACCATTTTAACTAGTCACAATTAAGGCGGAAGCGTGATATTTGCAAACTAAACATATCTATCCATATGTATATATATATATATATATTACAAGTTTATATGATATGTGTACATGAACAACCTAGTTTATTCATGTCATAGATTACCAATAATCTATATATTAGAAACCCGAGGCAAGGATCAAGTAATACGGAAAACTAAACTATCAAAGCTCATATAACTTACATTCTTAACCTTAAGAGATGTAGTTGATGGTTGAAGAAGATGATGATGTTGATGCTAGACTTTCAAAGGAAAATCCTCAAATGGAATATACCCCGAGCCTCCAACACACACCGAGCTATGTTAGGGAGCTTGAACACGAAAAACCGAGACCCGAATCTTTCTTCTTGATTTCGGCCGAACCAAGAAACAAAGGAAGAAAGAAAAGGGTTGTTGTTTTGTTACTTGTGTTTTTTTGTTTTCTTGAAAGAAAGTATATTGATCTTGATCTTTCCTTTTATCATTACACCACCATAATGCAAACATGGTGTTAGGTTTTTTGTTAAGTAAAAACACTCAACTTCCACCAAATATATGACAAGATTTGACCAAGACCATGGGGTGTGGGGCCCACCCTAAAACCGGCCCCAATATGTATTTATTTTATTTTATTTTATTTTATTTTTTTTTTTTTTTTATTTATTTTATACTTTATAAAATATATAAACACCCCATCTTTTATAAACCATTTTATAAAAGAATACATAGTTAAATAATCATTCCAATAATAATTATTTGAATAAATAAATTAACCAATTAATTTATTTAACACTTTCAAGTAAATATTCAGAAACCCGATTTTCTGAATGTGTCGTGTTCTGTATTTGTCTTATAGATCTTATCTTAACAAATACATAATTGGTGTGTGTCTAACTCGTTATTGGGTATGACCCGACTTGGATCAAACACGGCTAGCCACATTAACCTAATTATGTGTCTCGGGCATACGGTATTCCAACAATCTCCCACTTGCACGTGACTCATAAGAAGTTAATGCTAATGGTGAATACCGCCTAACAACAGGTCACCACCCCTAGTGTGTTTGACTAAGTGCCATTCAATAACATCATCCCCTTCAAGTCCATACTTGATATGATATAGGTAAGTCTTATCATTACATCCCTTTGTTACTAGATGTCCTGTCAAATCGAAGAGACACAGAGTGATCATTCTCTCAACGATTTAACTTAACAGGCCTTAGACATCTAAACTCTCAACACATAAGAGGAACAAATCCCATCTTGACTGCATACATCCTCGTTGACATCTCATATAATATCTGAGCTCTTTCTTACACGTCATCGTGTTACCAAAATAACAAAGAATAGAGTCAAGATATCAGACTTGATGAAAAACCAGATCCGATATGCATCTCAGGTCAAAGGACACAATGATACTCGCCTTTACTCAAGGATTACTTATGATCAATTGCACTAACTCCATGCAGTGATCCTTGAGAGCGGATCATGTCCAATATTTGTATCCCACAAATATCTATGAACCTTGGTGGCAAACCTATGCCCTATATTCATCACATGAATATCAACCAATCCGGGTTCATAATAGTCTTAACTTCATACTTGTTCCCACAAGTATGATCGACTACGGACGTTTAGAACAACATAAGTCATTCATGGATTAAACATGCAAATATAGAACATAACTCATTGAATAATTAAAACACAATTAATTTTCATGAGATACCCATTACATTCGTTCTTATACAAACACTAAATACAGATTAAATCCACTCACTAGAATACCGAAGTCCTAATGCACAAACATGACCCTCATGCTTTGGCCTATCGAGGAGCTTCGTGAGTGGGTCCGCAATATTTTGATCGGTATGAACTTTATGAATACATATCTTTCTCTTTTCAACTTCATCCCTTATGTAGTTGAATCTGCGCTCAATGTGCCTCGTTTTCTGATGAGCACGAGGCTCCTTGATCTGTGCAATAGCACCTTCATTGTCACAGAATATCTCTAGGGGCTCCTGAATGGTAGAGATAATCCCTAGATCCATGATGAACTTTTTCATCCATGCAGCCTCTTGGGCTGCCATTGAAGCGGCGATGTACTCAGATTCTGTAGTGGATAACGCGACAACATCCTGCTTCGAACTCTTCCAAGAGACAGCGCCTCCATTCAAAATGAAGACATATCCCGACTGTGATCGAGAATCATCTCGGTCAGTTTGGAAACTCGCATCTACGTAACCCTTTACGACGAGTTCCTCCTCACCAGACCCATATATTAAAAACATATCCTTAGTCCTTCTAAGGTACTTTAATATATTCTTGACAGCCATCCAATGACTGTCACCTGGGTTGTGCTGGTATCTACTCGTTATGCTTAAAGCATACGAGACGTCCGGTCTAGTGCACATCATTGCATACATAATAGATCCTATTGCCGAAGCATAAGGAACATGCTTCATCCTATCCTGCTCTTCCTTAGAGCTAGGACTTTGGGATGAGCTTAACACGGTTCCTCTAGGAATAGGTACCAAACCTTTCTTAGAGTTTTCCATCCTGAACCTTTTTAGGATTTTATCAATGTATGCACTTTGATTAAGTCCGATCAATTTCCTTTTTCTATCCCTATAGACCTTTATTCCCAAGATATATGTCGCTTCTCCAAGATCCTTAATTGAGAAACGACTACTTAACCACGTTTTAACGCTTTCCATACTTGGTATATCATTTCCAAATAAAAGTATATCATCGACATACAAAATAAGGAACATGATTATACTCCCACTAGCCCATTTATACACACACGCCTCATCACCGTTTTGGACGAAACCAAACGCTTTGATTTCTTCATTAAAACGATGATTCCACATTCGTGATGCTTGTTTCAACCCGTAGATTGATTTCCTTAACTTACATACTTTATCAGGATTAGATGAATCGACAAAACCTTCAGGCTGAACCATATGGACATCTTCCTCAAGATATCCATTTAGAAAAGCGGTCTTGACATCCATTTGCCATATCTCATAATCAAAATGAGCTGCAATGGCAAATAATATCCTGATCGACTTAAGCATCGCAACCGGCGAGAAGGTTTCATCATAATCAATCCCTTGAGTTTGCGTGAAACCTTTTGCGACAAGTCGAGCTTTGTAAGTATCTAAATTTCCATGCATATCGGTCTTCTTCTTGAAGACCCACTTACATCCAACCATTTTGGAGTTAAGTGGACGATCAACCAATTCCCAAACTTGGTTATCGTGCATGGATTGCATCTCGGCGCTCATGGCTTCAAGCCACTTGTCACAATCAGGTTGTGACATAGCATCTTTGTAGGAGATCGGTTCATCCGAATCGACCAAGTAGCAATCATCCACAAGAAATCCATATTTCTTGGGAGGTCGACTAATCCTATTAGATCTGCGAGCAACGTGTGTATGATCAACCATTTGATCACCTTCAACATCCTCGTGTTGAAAGCTAGTATCGACCAACTGTGTATCATCCAGTGATTCTTGAATCTCTTCAAGTTCCACTCTCTTTTCACTAGGTCCTTCCATAAGGAACTTAGTTTCTAAGAAGTATCCTTTGCGTGAAACAAATACCTTTTGTTCACTAGGATCATAGAATATATATCCTATATCATCCTTTGGGTATCCTATGAAGATACACCTGATGGATCGAGCCTCAAGCTTATTTGGGGTGTCACGTTTAACATAAACTATGCATCCCCATACCCTTAAATATGAAAAGGATGGAACCTTTCCATGCCACACTTCATAGGGTATTCGATCCACCTTTTTGGTCGGGGCCATATTCAAAATACGAGCCGCTGTAAGTAGCGCATATCCCCAAAATGATGGCGGTAGTGAGCTTCGTGCCATCATTGATCGAACCATGTCCAACAGTGTTCGATTCCTCCTCTCGGATACTCCGTTATGTTGAGGAGTACCAGGAGGAGTGAGCTGTGAAATAATTCCACAATCTCTAAGATGACTTTGAAAAGCATCACTTAGGTATTCGCCTCCTCTATCGGAGCGGAGTACCTTGATTGTTCGGTCGAGCTGATTTTGTACTTCATTTTGAAATTCCTTGAACATTTCAAAGGCTTCATGTTTGTGTTTCATTAGATACACATACCCATATCGACTAAAATCGTCGGTAAAGGTAATGAAGTACCTTTCACTATTCCTACTAGTTGGCTTGAAGGGTCCGCATACATCCGTATGTATGATACCCAACAAGTCCTTAGCCCTTTCATTTGTACCTTTGAAAGGCTCTTTGGTCATCTTGCCTTGAATACAAGATTCACACTCATCAAACGAACCTAACTCATTTGTTTTCAAAAGACCATTCTTTTGGAGAGTATTTACACGATTCTTGTTTATGTGTCCAAGACGACAATGCCAAATGTAGGAATCACTCAAATCCTTTTTGAGTCTTTTAGTGGAAGTTTGATATAATGAGCTATTTAAGGTATTGTCATGAACCAATTCATAAATACCGTTGTTTGGTACAGCTTTAAAATAAAAGATACCATTAGATGATACATGCATTTCTGATTTTACAAATTTAAAGTCAAAGTTACATTGTCTAAGAAGGTGCACAGAAATAATGTTCCTAGTCAAACTAGGAGCATACAAAACATTTCTCAAAACAACTTCCAAACCACTTGGAAGCGATAAAGTGAAGTCTCCTCTAGCGACCACGTGCACCCTTGCACCGTTGCCCATGAAAAGACTCACTTCGCCCTTCTTTAAGTCTTCATTCCTTTTGAACCCCTGCAACCAATTGCAAATATGAGTTCCACATCCGGTATCCAATACCCATGTGTTAGAAGAAATAAGATTTAGCTCAATATTAATCATAAAGACATTACCCGAGGCATGCCCCGCATTCCTCTTGTCTCTTAGCTCTTTTAGGTAGACCGGGCAATTGCGTTTCCAATGTCCGGTCTCCCCACAACCAAAACAAGGATCATCCTTATGACCCCTCGGTTCCACAACCTTTTGTTTCTTTGCCATAACCGGTGATTTGCCCTTACCCTTAAGATGCACAGGAGGACCCTTTCTTTTTGCTACCTTAGCCTTAGAATTGGGTTGAGATCGATTCTTGGATTTACCTTCATTGATCGCAAACACGGGTAAAACCCTTTTACCCATGCTCGCCTCGGCTGTTTTAAGCATTGAGTGAAGTTCTCCAATGTTTTTGTCCCACCCGTTCATGTTATAATTTAACACGAATGTGTCGAACCTTTTCGACAAAGAGTTAAGGATCAAATCCGTTGCTAACTCTTTTGAGATGGGACAATTGAGCTTGGCGAGGCGATCAATGTAACTTTTCATCTTAAGTACATAAGTTGAAACTGGTTGATTATCATCCATTCTACATGCATGCAAGGCTCGAACCGTTTCGAACCTTTCAACCCTCGATTGCTTAAGGAACATTTCCTTAAGTTGAGTAATCATGTCGTACGCATTATGGTTTTCGAAATCCTTTTGGATTTCGGGAACCATAGTCGCCAACATGAGGCATGACACTTGAATGGAATCTTCCGTGTGTTTGACCCAATTCATGTATTCGACCTCAGTTCCCTCTTCCGGTTCGTTGGGGATAGGTGTTTCCAAAACATGATATAATTTTTCTTGTTTTAGAACAATCCTTAAGTTTCGGAACCAATCCGAAAAGTTATTGTGGTTAAGACGGTCTTTAGCGAGAATAGATCGGAGAGATACGTTTTGGACGTTAGGGATTATGTTGTCGTCGACGTGTGCGGCCATCTGCAGAATTTTAATTAAGTTCATTTTAGTGTTTTACATATTTTAATTATTAATACCCTTTTATATATATACCAAATATAATTAATAATTAAAATCTAGAATCCAACGATAAACCCGACTCCGGTTAGGTGACCTTTTTCCCATTGTCGGTTTATCAAGGTAGTTATTCATAACAATTGCAAACCCTTTTGCAACTTCTAGAGTTTATGGGACCGGTTCGAAATCATATTTCGTGTCGGCATGTTTATCCCATCAACACCTATTAGACCCCATGCTTGGGTGACCCTCTTCACATGGTTCTAATTTAAGTCGTCCTACTTGTATCAACTTGTAATATTAACATACAAACGGTTAGGTGACCTTTTTCCCATTTATATGCCAATATTACCTCAACATATTAATTTACTCTACGCGGTTAGGTGACCTTTTTCCCACTAAGAGCTTACTAATATGTTAAGCGTTAATACAAAAGGATGGTGTTTAACTTGTTATTCTTAATTTCAAAAAGGGATTTTTAGTTTTAATAATTCTAGTTATAAAACTTTAAATCATGTTCTAACATGCATTTAGTAACATGATTATTTTGAAACCATTTTTCAAAATTCTAATTTATAATAAAACCATTTTATTATGGGCGTGAGACGGCTAGTTAATAAATCCATTTTATTAAACTATGTGTCACGTAATTACCGATAATTATTAGAACCCGTTTTATGCTTTGTTAATTAATTCTAAGTGACGAAGTTGATATCCTAATATCTAACAACCACACAATCAAACAATCAATTAACAAGCATACATAATTATACTAGACACGAGCCACTAATTTTGACCACACTTGTTAGCCGAAACAAGTGTGTGTCTTAGGTCCAATCCTAAGGGACACATGACACATGGATGTTGTAGCTCCCACTCGATCCCGCATCCAAATGCTTCGAGCATCTTCTTCAACCCCGTTGTGATCCATTTGGCTTGAACTTGGGCCTTAGCTTCCATAAGCTTCCATTTGGGCTCATTGGGTGGGCTTAGGTCCATTTGGGCTTGAATCCCTTTAATGGGCTTGTGAGACCCATTATCACCATACCCGGCCCAATAAGGCCCAAACTTCCAATTTTGCAATCTTCTTTAATTTTACAAAACCAAATGTCCTAATACATTTTTTCTATAAAATAAAGATATTACAAATAATCTATTTATTACATACCCATATGAATATATAATTACAAAATAGCCCCTAATTAATTATTACAAACCGAAACTTTGAATAATTAACTACAATCACAACATCAACCACAATCAAACATCCATTTTGGTCTACGGCTCGGTCTAGTTTTAACAAACATAACCCGTTATGTCTTAGGAATCCATTCCAAAACCCCTTGACCTTATCGGGCCTAGCCCAACCCATTTGGGCTTGACCCAATAACATGTTTATGGGCTTCGGCCCATATGTCCAAAACACATGGGCTTCGGCCCAATAGAAAGTTTCATGGGCTTCGGCCCATTTAACCAAAAATGGGCTTCGGCCTATTTACTCTTTCCCTTTTTTTTTTTTTTTTCGGTTAGCCCATTAACCAAAACAAGTGGGCTTCGGCCCAATTTCACCCGAATTGGGCTTCGGCCCATTAACCCGGTTTTATATTTTTTTTTTTTTTTGAACAAAGCCAAAATAATAACAAGATTAAATACAAAAAAAATCATGCATGTTTATTTTTGTATAAAATCTTTCAAGGGGAAAAATATAAAACCGAAAACCCGAAGCTTAGTTTCCCGTATCCCGGCTCTTGATGCCATTTGTTGGGTTTCTATGGATAATTAATACTTAGTTAACCATTTTAACTAGTCACAATTAAGGCGGAAGCGTGATATTTGCAAACTAAACATATCTATCCATATGTATATATATATATATATTACAAGTTTATATGATATGTGTACATGAACAACCTAGTTTATTCATGTCATAGATTACCAATAATCTATATATTAGAAACCCGAGGCAAGGATCAAGTAATACGGAAAACTAAACTATCAAAGCTCATATAACTTACATTCTTAACCTTAAGAGATGTAGTTGATGGTTGAAGAAGATGATGATGTTGATGCTAGACTTTCAAAGGAAAATCCTCAAATGGAATATACCCCGAGCCTCCAACACACACCGAGCTATGTTAGGGAGCTTGAACACGAAAAACCGAGACCCGAATCTTTCTTCTTGATTTCGGCCGAACCAAGAAACAAAGGAAGAAAGAAAAGGGTTGTTGTTTTGTTACTTGTGTTTTTTTGTTTTCTTGAAAGAAAGTATATTGATCTTGATCTTTCCTTTTATCATTACACCACCATAATGCAAACATGGTGTTAGGTTTTTTGTTAAGTAAAAACACTCAACTTCCACCAAATATATGACAAGATTTGACCAAGACCATGGGGTGTGGGGCCCACCCTAAAACCGGCCCCAATATGTATTTATTTTATTTTATTTTATTTATTTTTTTTTTATTTATTTTATACTTTATAAAATATATAAACAATTTTAACATTTATGATCAAATCTTGAAGAGGTAGGTCCCAGCAGAGCCCAGTTGGACCCGCAAGACTCACCTCGAAGAGGGACGTCTGCGCAGTTGGACCCGCAAGACTCACCTTAGAGGGACGTCTGCGCAAAGACTAACTGGATCGGCATGACCCACCATGCTCAGAGAGATGACGACCTTACGCGCAGTACGCAAGCTGTTCCCGCAGGAAAAGCCTCCCAATGGTGACGTACTCCGCCTGTTCCCGCAGCTGCGGATACTAGCCATCAGGGAAGGCTACCCGCACTAATAGCAAGGCTACACGCACAAGGCTCTAACTCTCAAATAATTCAGTAATGTCACCTGAAGAAGGAATGAGCAAGCCGGGAATACTCCCGCCCAAATGAGCCAGTCCGTACGCATCTGGAGGATCTTTTGTACTATACCTGCCAAGGTATGGACAAAAGATCTGACCAAAGCAGCGACAGCTCACTGACAAACAGTACAACGAGCAGCACGCTCGAGTACTTAAGGTCACTATCAGCCGCTGCCTACTCACCAACCCCTGTCGTGGCACGTACATAGCCTGCAGTTGGTGGAAAAGGAATAGTACACAGCCGGCCTTGTCACTATCAGCCGCTGCCTATCCACCAACCACTAGCAGGGCACGTGCGTAGCCCACAGTTGGTAGAATAGGAATACTATACAGCCGGCTGTACCTTCTTGGAAACCTACCTTCGGCTATAAATACTCCAATACCTTGGAACGGTATCATCATCATTTTATCTTATATCTTCATATATTATCTGATATCTGCTCTAGTCATTTCTCTTAATATACACTTATATTCAAGAGCAATCTAGTCTGATTCTCACGCCGGAGGGTGGTCACAAGAAGGTACCCCCCCTTCTCAGTGACGAGCTCACGGTGTCTGTTTTGCAGGTCATCAGAAGAACCATCTTTGCCGGACCTAACCCTCGTGGGAAACATCTACTTAACCCCCAGATTATCCGTAATCTGCCAGGGGTCGATTAGTGTTTCTTCATTGGCGCCATCCGTGCATAAAAGCTAGAACTTATTCTTTTTCAGTTTTTTCAAAACTTCTGGAAAGATGGTTAAAGTTACTCCGGTCCCATGGCCAGCGAGTGACCAAGAAACCCCGGTAACCACAACCCCAGCTACTGGGGGGAACACCGGCAAGTAGACAAATTTTACGAACACTACCCCGGTTACCCAAGCCGGGGCAAGTGCAGTAAATTTTACGAACACTACCCCGGTTACCCGAGCCGGGGCAAGTGCAGTAAACAATCATCCCCTGGGATTCATTGATACCCAGGTGGAAAGACAACAGACGAGGCTCCCCCGCCAAACACTTGAACAAGTTAAAGCGTGGGCGGAAGCACGTCAGAAGGAATTCCAAGCTGAGTTGGACGAACGCTTACGTTCCATCCAACAGGCTGACGAATTTGGAAGCACTCGACAACAGCTCAACATGAGCAGTGAGTGCGAGTACTCGGACGATGATCGGGAGGAATCCGACACCGACGCAAACCCTCGCCATAGGGCGAAAGGGAAGCGTAAGGAAACGGACTTCCAATCGAGAAGGAATTTTGAAGAAACCTTCAAACCAAGGAACGCGGGGGGAAACCCACGTGACTTCTCCAAAACCTTTAGACCAACTGCTGCAAATGCGGGAACGTCCAAGTTTGCAAGGGACATTACGGAAGCAATCGCCCCGAGAAGTGCCAAACATATGTCCAACATCGGCACTTACGATGGTATATCCGACCCAGACGATCATTTGAACAGATTCATAGCGGGGGCAACCGTCAGCAACTGGACGGAACCCACGTGGTGTTATATGTTCCAGATGACGCTGGTTGGAGCAGCCAGAGCGTGGTTTGACCGTCTACCGGTCCACCACATCTACGATTGGGCAGACTTCCAGCAGAAGTTCAGCCAACACTTCAGTCAACAAAGAAAGTATACCGAAGAGCAATGGACGATCCTCAACTGCATCCGAGAGGAAGATGAGTCTTTACTAGACTTCATCACGCGCTTCAATTCAAAGAAGCTAAGTCTGGGCACTATTAGCGAAGATCTTGTTCGCGCTGCTTTCATCCAGGGCGCGAAGGACCCAGAGCTCATCCGCACCTTAACGGGTAAAGACGGCATGCCATCCACGTGGGATGCCATCATGACAGCAGCTAAACGCTTCGCGGAAACGGAAAAGCAACTGGGTAGGGATCTTCCCCAGAGCACAAACCTCTACACCCAGAAAACAAGAGAAAACAACGTCCTTACCGCCCGACTAAACAAAAAGAGGAAGCTAGGCATTTGGCAGTCAAGGGTAAACTTTGACACCTCATCCAGCTCTCGCCCTCAGGTAGGCGGGAAGGATAACATGCAGTCGTCAAACCGGAACTCCAGATGGACGCCACTCACCAAAAGCGTCACCGAGATATTCGACACCGAGAGGCTCCCATGGCCAGAGGCTCCAATTATCCGACAACGTCCAAACGCTGATCAAAGCAAATTCTGTGACTTCCACAGGATAAGAGGCCACACCACCGAGAAATGCTTAGACTTGAAGGACATCGTCGAAGCATTTGTCAGAGATGGGACGCTCACACACCTCGTGGCGTAATGAATGTTAAGCAGACTAATGCGTGTAGAACCCAGTTGGGGAAAACACGAAGGAAACTACAGCTTTAACGTTGGAGACTACATACTGCGTAAGCAACGAGATTCCGAACCAGGTGAATATCGGCTCGAAAGGCTCAATGACACCCCCATCCCAAGAACATGGAAGGGAGTTCAATTACACAGGTTGCATGTAGATCAATTCCAAACTTGTAAAGAAAAGGCCTAGAGCCACTTCTAATGGAAATGATTCTCCTTATCACATTGACGCTGATGGTCTTGCATTTATACTTATAAACTTTCCACACTGATATGCCGGTATTCACCGAATAAATAAGTGGGGAAGTAAGTCGTTGCGTGTGGACGGCGGCAAAACCCGCATAAACACAAAAAACGGTAAACCTTCACGCAGGTCAGTTATAGGTGAAGTTTGGTCATCCCACTAAATGAAAGTGACGGTGCTACCCGCACAATCATGATAGAGGAAACTGAACATTAACCTATTGACAACCGCGCGTCGAACGGTTAACTTATTTGGAACACTGATATGCCGGTATTCACCGCATAAATAAGTAGGGAAGTAAGTCGTTGCGTGTGGACGGCGGCAAAACCCGCATAAACACAAAAAACGGCAAAAATTTCTAAGGAAAAGATGAGGAAAACCTTCACGCAGGTCAGTCATAGGTGAAGTTTGGTCGTCCCACTAAATGAAAGTGACGGTCCTACCCGCACAATCATGATAGAGGAAACTGAACATTAACCTATTGACAACCGCGCGTCGAACGGTTAACTTATTTGAAACACTGATATGCCGGTATTCACCGCATAAATAAGTGGGGAAGTCGTTGCGTGTGGACGGCGGCAAAACCCGCATAAACACAAAAAACGGCAAACCCTCACGCAGGTCAGTTATAGGTGAAAATTGGTCATCCCACTAAATGAAAGTGACGGTCCTACCCGCACAATCATGATAGAGGAAACTGAACACTAACCTATTGACAACCGCGCGTCGAACGGTTAACTTATTCAAAACACTTGGAAAATTGCTAAGTTAAACTAAAGTATGCATGAGCGAATCATATATGGTTTATGAGGTAAAACAAGTACCAAGTTAAACTATAATATGCATGAGCAAGTCATATAACGTTTATAAAGCAAGTCATTAAGTGAAAGTGACGGTCCTAACCGCACAAACATTTATATTCCATCAAAATTCAAATATTACAATTGCTGGGCATATACCCGCTTACAGAAATGTTAATCTATCCTAACGGTGGGAAGGGATCTCAGGGTTCAAACTTCAGGACCACTCCCTCCAAACCCACTTGTACCCGCACCATCAGTTGGCTGTGGCGGTTCAAGGAAAGTCTTGAGGATAGTTAGCCCATCATCAGCGGCAGCAACTTCGTTCACCTTCTCCACCACCGGATGCGGGAAGGCAGCATACTGGTTCACTGCTTGGTCGTAAGCAGCTTCAGTGTCCACGTCATGTAGAGGGAAGTTGGAAGGCGGGATGCCCTTCTCAACAAACCCTAGACCAAGCAGGAAGCCATCATTTTCCCCATCCTCATGAGAAGCGTTGAGGGCTGTGCTCATGGCATCGTCATAAGACGTCTCCGTGAAGATCCGATGCACAACCTACAAAACAGAAATATATCAAAAACTCTTCTAAGTGTAAAGGAAAGCGTAAAGAATTTGTGAAGCTGCGCATACCTGTGACAACGCTTCTCGAAGAAGCCATTCCTTGGTAACCAGAGCCTCCAGGAGGGCGGCTTGAGCCTCATCACGGGCGCGTTCGGCTTCGTTCTTAGTAAGGTTGGCAAGCAACACATCTTTAGCTGCAGCCTCTTCGACGCCCTTCAGCTTACGCTCAGTGCGGTCAAGCATGCCCCTCTGGTCCAAGATCTCTTGGAGCTTCTTGGCGTCTTCCATGGCCAAGGCATCATGAGCCTGCTGGAGCCTCTCTAGTTTGGCTTTAAGCTCCTCATTCTCAGTGCGTAGAGGCTCGGCAACAGCTTCAGCTTTGGTGGCCCTCTCAGTTGCGTTCCGTGCAGTTTCCTTAGCCAACCGAAGCTGTTCGTTAAATGCTTGGGTAGCCTTGGAACGGGCCTCGAGCCGGGCCTGAACTTCAACCTCGAGGGCCTTGAAGGCCTTCTCCTTTTCCGCAGCAACGGCGGCTAGCCTCTTATTCTCCTCTCGGATAGCCCGCGCCTGAGCCACTTCCAGGTTACGCGCCGTCTTTAACTTGTCGTTTTCACGACAAAGCAACTCGACGCGCGGCTGCATCTGGGCAAGGAGAATCCGCAATTCATTCGTCAGCCTACCCTCCTGGTAGCTGGACATAGCTTCCCCCAGCGCACCAGCGGGGGCGGCGTGGCGTGCCCACTCGACACAGTCCTCGGCAGTCCGGAGGGTCGTTCCCCGGCGGATACTCCACCGAGGAGCGTACACCTCGTTGGAGTCACGAACTGCAATAAAACAAAAAACTGTTTAGCAAAAAACAGTCCGAACTGCAATGATAAAAGGGATATAAGGCCAAGATAACCCCACGCACCTGTAGGGTCGAGAATAGGCCGATAGCCACCAAACCCATCACCTGAACCTAAGGGATATCCATCCAAAAGGTCAAGGAGACGGGAAGGAGGCAAAGATTGGCTATAAGCCCCAACCCCGAACATACCTGAAGGACCGGCCGCAGTCGCCGGCGCCGGAAAGGGCATGGTGGGGGCCGCCGCGGAAGAAACCAACGGAGGTGAACTCACAACCGTGGCCGTCGATGCGGAAGAACCCGCAGGAAAAACCACCGCTGGCTCAGTGAAGGATTCCGTGAAGATGGCACTGACAGCCGGCGGGGGTGATGTTACAGTTGGAACAGTTGCCTCAACGGGATGAGCAACTGAACCAATACTGCAAACAGGCGCAGCCGCCTGGGTCATCGCCTCGGGTAGGTTGACCAAACCTACCGTCATGGGTCCAGAAACGCTCCTCCTCGCTCCACTCTGGAATGCGGTAGCATCCACGCCTGCATGAAGACAAGATATTAAGAACGATGGCGGAAAGAATTGCGGGTAAGATAAATTAAAAGTACTTACGAGTTTTCTTGAGCTTGAAAGTTCTGACAGGAGGGGACGAACCCGATGGAGCCGGCCTCTTCACGCCGGTCACCGTCGTCGTACTGGGCGGCCCGGAGGTGACTGCTGTCTCAACCTCCGGGACAGTTGTCTCACCATCACCAGGGTTCCCCGCCGCCTCCTCACTTTCGGTCTCTGAGTCAGACCGGTTCCCCTGATCGGCAGTGGAGGCGACCTTAGCCATGCCCTTCCCGCCAGCAGCCTTCTTCTTCCTCGCGAAGAAAGGACCATCTGCGGATTCCTCTTCAGAAGATGACAAAATTAGAGGAATTCCAGCAGAGGTTTGAGCATTGACAGGGCGAGGGTTAAAGAGTCCCTTACCTGGCCGCCTGGCGCTCAGAATCTCATGGCCCGTCGGGTAGACCTCCACAAACCGATCCGCCGTCTACTCCAGGATGGGCAACTCGTTCTCATCAAGAGCACGAGTACCCAGCCGAGCGGGACCACCGCTCTCACGTGGTTGCAGAAGCGACTGCAAGTTATTCCCCTCTGAAAATAAACAGAAACAGTTAAAAGAAAAACCCTAAATCAGCAAAAAGATATGAAGCATACCATAAGGGATAGAGTTCAAACCGTATTCGAGGACGATGGGAATCTGTGGCGCCTCTGCCCCAGCATCCTTCCACACCCGGCTCATCCCGAGCATCACCATCCCAGACTCCGCAAAGCGGTACACCGGAGTCTGGATCTGGGAGATCTTGGAAAACCATTCCGCCTCCTGGTAGTTGGAGGCGTGAAGGTTCGGGAGGGCCCTCCCGTTCTTGAATGTCATCGCAATGGAGACGACACGGGCAGAGATGTAGAAGAACTCCCGCTTCCAAGACCGAAGACTGCGCTCGGTAGCGCAGATCTTCAAACCCTTGATCCGAGTGACCAAGGTATACCAGCCCTGGATGCACCTCCAGGAGTAGAAGGTCATCAGGTGGTCGACGCGGGGATCAACGCCCAGAATATGGCACACCCATTCAAAGTGGCGAACCTTTGCGATCGCCATTGGGTGCACCTCCGTTAGGTGTACACCGTGTCTTTCCAAAACACGGTACACAAACTTCGTCAATGGGAACCTGAGATTCCCATAGATGAAGAATGCAGCATACACCCCTATCTTGCCCTTGGGGGCATCATACACCGTCTGGTGAGGCTCAGGAAACTCAGGCTCGAAAGGCTCGAGTATGAACTTCCTGACGATGTACTGATAATCGTCGACGAAAAGAGCACACTGGCACTCGCCAGCAGTACTCTTATCGTCCTTGTCAGACGCCGACATTGGGTTCTCAGGATATACGTCGGACTCTTCGGCAACGACCTCAGGATCATGAGTAGAAGACATGTTTTGGATCTAAAGAAGAACGATTTCAGGAGAATGCTCGATGGAAAAGTTAGAGTATTCGCCGGAAATCGTTTAGAAGAAGAAGAGAGAAGTGAAACTGTGAGTTAAGATGCATCCACTCCTCCCTTTATATACTCATCGCAATGAATGCGATGAATTTAATGCGGAGGATAGAGGAAAGCGCAGGTGCAATGAAACTATGACACGTGGAAAAAGCAAGCTGGCAACAGCTGTTGACAGGACGCGTGCCGTAAACTTCGCGGCCACGCGCCCGAAAACTCGCGCCCACGCGCCTGAAAAAGCGTCTGGAATGACCATATACTGTCACGTCGCCATAACTTCATGCACGTCCTGAAACTGTCAGAAGAAACCGTCAGACCACGCTGACGTCCCTTCAACAGTTGGACTGTTCAAATCCTTTCACCAACTCTTCGAATTCCAAAAAAAAATTCAAAAAGATTCAAAAGTAAGCGGGACTACACCCCCTTACCTTGGCAACCAAGTAACTATAAGACGGGTGCGGGTACAGTGTCAAGGCAAAACCCTTCACATACTTAGCACCCGCAGGGAATTGAAGCTAAGAATACCTTGGCAACCAAGTAACTGTAAGACGGGTGCGGGTACAGTGTCAAGGCAAAACCCTTCACATACTTAACACCCGCAGGGAATTGAAGCCAAGAATACCTTGGAAGTAACTATAAAACGAGTGCGGGTACAGTGTCAAGGCGAAACCCTTCACATACTTAGCACTCGCAGGGAATTGAAACCAAGAAGGATCTTCTGGGCCGTGCTTGTGGAAAGGGATATAACATCCCCGCATAGCGGGAACGTTGAGAACTAGATTGTTTGAAGCTCCAAGATGGAATTGGTTGTTTAAACATAACTGATCACTATGTCTAAAACTACTAAAACCTCGTGGAGAATCTATACAAGTGACACTCAACGCTCCTGACTTGCGAGGAGGTTACACACCTACCCGCATCATACCCAAAGATCAAGCAGAATAGTGGGAAATTATGCACGTGACATTAGGACTTCCGCGGGAAGAATCCCCATGGAAAACCTTAAAACTAAAAACCCTTTTCAAAACCCCTTGCTTAATTCCAAAAGTTCACCTCACTTATTAACAATTCATGAGAAGAACATTGGACTGGGGGGACTTGAAGAGGTAGGTCCCAGCAGAGCCCAGTTGGACCCGCAAGACTCACCTCGAAGAGGGACGTCTGCGCAGTTGGACCCGCAAGACTCACCTTAGAGGGACGTCTGCGCAAAGACCAACTGGATCGGCAAGACCCACCATGCTCAGAGAAATGACGACCTTACGCGCAGTACGCAAGCTGTTCCCGCAGGAAAAGCCTCCCAATGGTGACGTACTCCGCCTGTTCCCGCAGCTGCGGATACTAGCCATCAGGGAAGGCTACCCGCACTAATAGCAAGGCTACACGCACAAGGCTCTAACTCTCAAATAATTCAGTAATGTCACCTGAAGAAGGAATGAGCAAGCCGGGAATACTCCCGCCCAAATGAGCCAGTCCGTACGCATCTGGAGGATCTTTTGTACTATACCTGCCAAGGTATGGACAAAAGATCTGACCAAAGCAGCGACAACTCACTGACAAACAGTACAACGAGCAGCACGCTCTAGTACTTAAGGTCACTATCAGCCGCTGCCTACTCACCAACCCCTGTCGTGGCACGTACATAGCCTGCAGTTGGTGGAAAAGGAATAGTACACAGCCGGCCTTGTCACTATCAGCCGCTGCCTATCCACCAACCACTAGCAGGGCACGTGCGTAGCCCACAGTTGGTAGAACAGGAATACTATACAGCCGGCTGTACCTTCTTGGAAACCTACCTTCGGCTATAAATACTCCAATACCTTGGAACGGTATCATCATCATCTTATCTTATATCTTCATATATTATCTGATATCTGCTCTAGTCATTTCTCTTAATATACACTTATATTCAAGAGCAATCTAGTCTGATTCTCACGCCGGAGGGTGGTCACAAGGAGGTACCCCCCCTTCTCAGTGACGAGCTCACGGTGTCTGTTTTGCAGGTCATCAGAAGAACCATATTTGCCGGACCTAACCCTCGTGGGAAATATCTACTTAACCCCCAGATTATCCGTAATCTGCCCGGGGTCGATTAATGTTTCTTCAAATATCAATGCCAACATTGTAAAATGTTATTACATGAGCAACTTATAGGAGAGTAACCCATTGAAAAACTCTTTTTCACCATTCTTTTTTCAAGATATCAACGGCAAATATTGTTCTTTATCTTGTTCATCAACTTCTAGTAAAGCAACTCTATCACAATTTTTTCTAGATTTCTTTAATGCTCTTGTCATCCAACGTCATGATTTTAGAAAGCACACACATATGCTACCTTTTCAAAAGACCCGAAAAATATTCCAAAGATGCATGCTAACTTTTTGAACGTGATCATTCATTATTTACTAATACTTATGGTGTTTTTTCATCTCCGTGAGGTACTTTCCTTTTATTTATTGGAAATTGAATTTCATTAATCCCATCTTATAAAACTGGTTATATCTTTTACACTATTTCTTTTCATTAGACCTAGTTAAAAAAAATAATAATATAGGCTTTTTTCCTGAATTTAGATTGATGTTGGGATTTTGATTGGAAAAAAAAGATATGAATAGATTGATGTAAAACTTATCTCAAAACCGTGCTCCAGGGGCTTGATTTTTGTTAACTGAAAGTTTAGACACCCGAATTGAAGTACTGTTTCATCATTTGAAGCACCACTTCTGCATAAGTTTTGCATCAATCGACTTCATGTATCTCCCTTCTGATCAAAAGCCCTAAAACATTATTTTGTAATTTAGAAAAAAAACTTAACGGACTTAGGTTTTCTTTTTTTAACCCGAGTCCAATGATAACAAATAATGTCAAAGGTGGGACCATATACAACAAGTTTATAAAATAAGATTATTTTCGGCCAACCTTAAAAATGGTATTAATAAAATGGGTTATTGGATTTTAATAATTCCAACTTTGACCTCCGATAAGCCCTGCTTAAGAAATACTTTTTGACGGTCTCAACTTTTAACCTATTTTCCTCCAACAATCTCACATTAACTAAAAAGTAACACCGCTAGCTTTTTGATGACATGGAAATACGTATAAGATTGCCGGAGGAAAATCAGTTGAAAGTTGAGACTGTCATAAAATATTTCTTAAGTTGAGCTTAGCGCCGACCAAAATGTTAAAATTGAGATTATTAAAATCCAATAACTAATAATCCAATTTTTCTTATTAATAATTTTTTTGAACAAAAATCGCATTATTAGTCAAATCTAATGGACGATTTTAGCAGTTTACTCTTGTTTAAATGTAAACAAAATGCCATGAGTCCTCGTAAAAATAAGGGAATTTTTAGATACACCATGGGGTGTTTAGGAAACACCCACCCATTAAGCCACGGATCGGCCGATCCGCCGCTTATGGCTTGGGTGTTTTTGAAAGTTGTGTTTTTTTTGTCATTTTGTTGTCTTTTTTGTTATTTTATTATGATTTTGTCATTTTGTTGTCTTTTGTTTTATTTACCCCTTATTTTTGTTTTGTTTGGTTTGTTTTTTTGTGGCTCGGGTGTAACCGTTTCTTGATCGGTTTTGGAAGGTGACAACGAAACAACAATTTTGTATGTCGGGTGAAAAGGAACAAGATTTATATAATAATAACGACTTATGTTTGTTTTCTTTTTTTGTATGTCGGGTGTGGTAACAAATTTTTTGTTGGTTTTAAACTAATAACGAAACAACAATTTTAAAATTGAAAACGAACAAAATAAGCATAACACATAACCAGGTTTATAAAATAATAATAATTAATACATTACGAGTTCGAAAAAAAAACCAAACGAGTTCGGGCAAAAGTAACAGCATACAAAAAAGAAATCTAAAATGCGGCACCACCCGCGTCGTCATCGCTCCCCATCTCGTCGAAACGTGGCGCTGGTACTGTGTACTGGGCTCCATGCTGCAGGGCAGACAAATAACCAACCATCCAGCTCACTTGACGCTCTAGTCTCCGTAGGCGGGAGTTAGTGGCCGCATCCAAACACACGGCGCGATGTGTACGCGGAACGCGCTGCGGGTGCTGATGCGGTGGCTGTTATGAACACGATAAATTAACGTTAACAAGATACAATAAAAATCAAACGATAAAATATAACGTACCTGATCACCGTCCTCCATGTCCTCATCATTGTCAACCTCGGCGCCCTGAATATCCACCTCCGGCTCCTCGATTGGCGGAGGCTCAACAAGTGGGACCTCTACGTATGGGCCATAATTGAAATTAGTGACCAATTGATACTGGCGCCCAATCTTCTTGACGATTTGCATGCCCTGTGCCCGTCCACGGTCCAGCTCTCACGGCAGAAGCGGCGGCTTAATGGGTTGGTCTTCCATTAGGTGCTCGTAGCCCAAAGACAACGCAATCCGCGTAACGAACGTGCCACCGACCAATTTCCCGCGGCCCTGCCTGTGCGAGTAAATGGCGAAGTAGTCGCTGAGACAGCGAGCTAGGTTGCAGTGTCTCCCCGTAAGCAGGCATCGCAAAAAAAGAGGTCACGGAGGTTGCAGTGATCTGCCACCCGTGACGACCCTGTACGATATGAGCAATAAGCCTGTGTAGGTACCTGTACAAAAAAAAAATTAAATTTAATATTAATATAATTATATTATATTATATTATATTATATTATATTATATTATATACGTGTACAAACCTGTGCAACGGGTCCCTGATGGCTGAGGCTTTGGCGTCTGGCTTGTATTCTCCTAGGGGGTAGTAGGCCAAGGTGTATTGCTAATCGCCGTCCAAAAACGTCTCAACACGTCATCTGGTGATTCGTGTATGCTCTACGTGTAAACAGGGGCGGTTATATCCTCAATTGTGTACAAGCTCAGCGCCCTGGCAAACTCCTCCATCGACAGATAACGCCAAATCTCGAAAATACGGAACCGAACCTCCGCCTTACTGGTATCCGCACCCTCAACCAGCATCGGGACCTGCAAATCTCCCTCCGGGCGTGGCCTGAAACAATATTTACATGTTGGTTAAATCTAATTTATTTATAAGTTAATTGAAAAGGAAAAAAAATACCTGAAAACGAACGTAGAGTAAAACTCTAACGTGAGAGCCCGGTACGCTCCATGCTCTGCGGCAAACAATCTCTCCCACGGTGTATCCTTTCCAACAATTCTTTCTATCCTGTCTTCTGCCTGAACCATATTTATAAACTCCCTAGACAAGGTCGAGGAAGGTTGTGGCTCCATTTTCCGAAGCTGCGTAAACCGGATTTGATAATCGGACTGCGGGTCAAACCTCAAATGCTCGTAAACATCAAGTACTTCGTCCCAAAAAATGTATGTATCCGCCATCTATGTTTAACACATTAATATAACCGGTTATTGTCAAACCCGTAAGCCAAACCCGTAACCCAAAACCCGTTTCATCATCTAACCCGCTCGTAAGCCAAACCCGTTTTCTAACCATCCCGTAACCCAAACCTGTTTCACTAACAAACCCGTAAGCCTAACCCGTTTTCTAACCATCCCGTAAGCCAAACCTATTTCACTAACAAACCCGTAACCCAAACCCGTTTTCTAACTAACCCGTAACCCAAACTCGTTTCCGGGTCAAACCCGTAACCCAAACCCGTTTATCATCAAACCCGTAACCCAAACCCGTTTATCATCATACCCGTAACCCAAACCCGATTTCTATCCATCCCTTAAACCAAACCCTTAAATCAACCAGTTTGATTAACAAACCCGTAAACCCTTAATCGACACCCGGTTAGTGACCTCGGACGTTCGATCCTTAAACCCGGTTTCAAACTTGTTTTAACGTGGTCGTTCACACATTGATCGTCTAGATAACCATAAAATCATGTTTTCCGGATTCCTTAATCACAAAATGCACCAACAGTTTCGACACCAACTGCACGTTGTTTCATAAACCTATCAACCGCCGATTCAGATTCAGGCGAACTTAAGGATTAGGCGAAGTTATCCGTAACTTCGCCTGAGGCGATGTTGTGGTGAAGCGAAGTTATCATTAACTTCGCCTGGACCTTTTTACTTATTAGTTATTAGACGAACTTAAAGATGAAGCGAAGTTGTTCCCAACTTCGCCCCACTTTTAACTTCGCCTATACAGACTTTATCACAACTTCGCTCATGGTAACAAGCGAACTTGTGTTATGCCTTAACGTGTATCTAACTTGGTTCGTTTGTTGCAGATATGGCTGCTGTTGCTGGTGCTGGAGGTGCTGGTGGCGATGACGGGGTAGATAACCAGAGACAATTCTTCCCTGGGCATAATATGTATATTACGTTAGACCCAGATGCGAGTGGTGTGGAGGATTACCGCGAAATCATCACTTTCCTCCTTCGCTCGCGGATATTCCACGCGATCACAACTACTCTGCCGATATCCTTTCCCAATATTGAGGATTTTTGGCAGACGGTGGAATATGACTGCCGCGTCGAGCCCCCGGTTATGCGAGCAACCGTCAACAATCAAGAAGTTCAGTTCTCTTCTGAACAAATCCGGGTGGCTTTACGTTTTGGAGAGGAGACTAGGGATCACCCTACAGACTTTGTGGCTCCTTTCCGAGACGGAGCGTTTCTCCGAATGGGCTATTCTGGTCCATTAGGCGATACTCAGAGAAGGAAAGGTTTCTTGCTCGATCAGTGGCGTTTCCTCATGCACGTAATGATTGTCTGCATGTCAGGGAGGAAGGCGGGCACTGACGGAATGGGCGCGACCATGCAGTCAGCAATGACTGCTCTGACATATAATAAGCGCTATAGCTTTAGTCAGATGGTCTTCTATGAAATTGATCGTCAGAGAAGGGCGATGGCACGTGAGAGATTCCTCATGTATCCAAGATTTCTTCAAATGATCTTGAATCATGTGGCTCCCACGTTGCCTCAACGTCGCCCTATCAGATACGTGGAAAGTGTGAACAAACGTATCTTCGCCCAATGCAGAACTTCGAGTGCTAGGAGCAAGCCTGAACTTCGTCCTCACCATACTCCACTCTTTGGGTACTTAATCAACTCGGAGTATGTGCCTGCTCGAGGGGATGAGTTTAGGGACCCGGCACCACAACAGGCAGGAGCACCTCAAGCTATACCTGCTGCTCCTGTTGTGTCACCGGAGGAGAATGTGGACCTTGACGTAGAATTTGATGGTCAAGGATTCTTTGATATGGATCGGGTGGATCCAGAGGAGAACGTTCAGGTTCCGGTTGAACGTGCTTCGACTGTGCATGTTACTAGAGCAGCTACGACGGTGGCTGACTCAGATTTTGATGATGTAATGGATGAGGCCAGACGTATGATGGTGACTCAAGAGAGGGCGTATGGGAAGAGAAAGAGGACAGATGACGACAGTGAGTCAGAAGAAGAAGAAAACATTCATAAGTTGATCAGACGTTCAAGAAGGGACAGGACAGGTGCAGGTATGGGAGCCGGTGAGAGCTCTAGGGTGGTACGTTTCGCTCCGCCCGCACTGTCAGGTATGTCAATCGTCCCTACACCATTACAGGTCACAAGGCCAAGCGTCACGGACGTTCCCGTGGTGGCTACATCATCATCTGTTGGCCTCCCATCCATCACACTCCAGTTGACGACTCCAGATATTGTATCGTTGCCGCCTCCAACGCTTACTCCATCAGAGGTTGTTGCACAGGTTATTGAGTCGACAGTGGTTCACACTGCAGGGTTGTCGGTCACGATACCACCTGCGGTTACGTCCACAGCTACTTCTGATGTCCCGGTTTCATTCGAAATCCCTCCTCAGTATACTCAAGACATATCTCACATGAGGTTCGATTTCGATGCAACCCTATCAGACTCGGAAAGAATAGCTGCACTTGAACGGGTCGTGGCAGAACAATCAAGGGTGAATCTTATCCAGACCCAGGCTATTCAACGCCTAGTAGCGGAAAATCAACTACAGTCGTCCCTCCTGGTTGAACATGGAAAAATTATAGATGCTATGAAGGAGTTCTTGGCATCTCAGGGGGAGACGAGCTGTAAAGGCGACGAGCTCAGGACAAAGAAGAAGAATGACAGAGACGATGATCCCAATGCATCGAAAGGTGCAGGTGGTGAGTTGCCAAGAACTACTCAAGCTCTTGGGACTTCCACAGCTCAGGGGGAGTCTGCAGGTGCAGCTGGCGGTTCTGGTGGTGATGAGGTGGTGATGGTAGATGACGAGGAGATGGGAGATGATGTGATCGATGCCTTGAAGGAGTTGGATGATGATATGTTGGATGATGAATTTATGTGTGAAGATGATGTTCTACCAGTCGAAGAGATTGAAAAGATTGGTGCAGAAATTGTGATAGAAGATGATGTTGAAGAATGTGAAATAGTTGAGGAGAATGTTGAACACGAGATCCCTGAAGTTGAAAAGTCAGATGTATGTCAAGATACAGTAGATGATGATACAGAATGGGAGGAGCAGCCTAGATGGAAGGAAGGCTATGCTCATTGGTTTATCAAAACTAAGAAGCCTGCTGTTCCAACCATGTTCAAGAAAAGTTATAATATCAAAGGCTATGCTGAATCAAAGAAAGGAATTATCTGTTGGTTATATGATGAACAGTTAAAAGTGTTCGTGGTGAAAAGATATGATGGGATCCAATACTTTAAGAGGACGTTGAGATCTCTCAATACATTGCCTGAATGTGAGGTGAAGGATTTGGCTAGATTGGGGTTGATTAATAGAAGCGACGACAACATGGCCAGAGTTATTGGGAAGATCGTGTGGAAAGAAAGTATTAAAGAAAAGAAGTTTGAGTTATTAAAGCCACAGAAGGGAAAGCTAGTGGAAGATAAGGAAAGAGGAATGAGAGCAGATGGCAAGCCATGGATGGTAATGAAGTACAAACCGATTCGATGCATGAAAGAGGTTCCAATGAAGACTATGCCTCAAGATGTGTTGAAAGATCTTAAATGGTGGTATGTTGATTGCCAGACTGCTGAAGCCGTGATGGAAGACGAAGACGAACAAGAAGTGCTAAGAGTGTATGATCCGATGCATCTTGTTAATTTATCGAAAGCTGATCTGCAGGTGTTAAATGAAAAGAAGATATTTTATATTCCTGCTTGGAAAGACGAAGCGAGGAAATATCAGCGAGTAGTCACGGTATGCGTGAGAGAAGGAGTACATGCATGAAGACCAAGAGATTGAAGATTACAAGACACGTGCTTGAAGATCAAGACATGAAGCTACTGCCAAGGGGGAGTCTATTGGTGCATAATGTCAGTAGTTCATAGTCTAGTGTCTGTAATCGAGTCTGTAATGATTAATTATGTTTTATATGTCTTAAGCGAAGTTACTAACAAGTTCGCTGTTTAGGCGAACTTGTTAGTCAAGCGAAGTTGTCGTGTATTTATATAGGTTACGGCTTAGCTTAGAAAAGGACTTGGTGTGATCATTATCGAAGTTACGAGAGCTGTAACGTGAGGACGAGAGTTCGTGTCTGTAATAGTGATATTGTATCACGTGTTTTGGATATAATATAATGTGTTTGTTTAAAAAAAAAAAGAGTGTTTTGGAGTTTTCGTCTGTATAGCCAGGTGTACACGATTATTGTGAGACCGGAGATGTTGTTCCGTCAACGAGTGACACTTGTTATCTCTGGGTCTTACGTGTGAACAAATACGTGTCAACTCTGGATATGGAGTTGAGTTTGTGAATGGGATATTGATTGAAACTGGATATTGACACATATTTGGGTGTTTGTGGGCAATGAAATTGTTGTTGTTCGAGGTTGACCAACTAAAGAAATTCAAATTGAACTGAAGGTTTTTGTTATTACTGGATTGCGGTCAGAGCATATTATTTATGTTATTTTCAAGGCGTTCGAGAATTGGATCCTGAAACGTGATGCTTATTTATTAGAGTGAAAATTCTGGAACAAGTTGGATTTAATCGGGAACTAAAGTGTTTATGTTCTTGATCGTTATCCCTGGTGATTGAAGATGCTTCGGATTAATTAATAGTCATGTGTTAGATTCTGTCAAGGTGGTTTTGTGATGAAATTGATCACTTGATGTTGAGTAGTTGAAGATTAAACCTTATCGTATGCCGACGAGTTGGTGAAGTTGTGGAGGAAGCCCAACTTCACGTGTTGGTGAAGTCAGATGGACTCACGTGATTGGTTGAGATGATCTATTGGCACGAGGATGCATGCATTTCAAAGACCTTAATCGTTATAGTCGGAGAAGCTTACACTGAAGGGAAGATCTGATATGGAAGACGCTGGGTGATTGGTAGATTTGTGAAGCTACATGACAGATTCAGACACGGCTGGTTGACTGCAAACAGAAGATCATCAGTTAAGAGGGGGACTGTTGGTGCATGTCGTGTAACAGATGATCTTTTGTGTTTGTTAGAATTGAGAGCAACGGTCAAAGGGGAGACTGTTGGTGCATTTTGTGACCGTCGCTATGCAATTCTGACCAGCGGAACGCCACAGGCGAAGTTAGCACAACTTCGCCTTAGGCGAAGTTAGAACAACTTCGCCATAGGCGAAGTTAGCACAACTTCGCCTACTGAAGCCCAGGCCCGAGAATGTTTTTATATATATATACGTGTGTCTTGTTTAGGTTTAGAAATCCAGAAATTAGTGTGTGTCTTGTTTAGGCTTAAGAACAGTCATTGTATGTCATGGTAGCTTTTTATGGTGCGTAAAACTAGAAGTGATACTAACTAAATCCACTCGATTATATGTGGAAACTTCTTAAGAGTTCTTCATGTCTTCATATATATCTTTCCGAATGATAGGCAGAAAAGCGATTACCCAGTCATACACGAGCCTGTTAGTGTTCTGATTCCCGTGAAGAAAGCGTGTCAAGAGACTGCAGTGATCCAGATTCGGGACTTGCAGTTGTTCTTTATGTGTTTGTTTTAAAAAAAAAAAAAAAAAAAAAAAATTTAAGTCATTGAGACATTCTTTAACTTAAAATGTCAATCATGATGTAAGAAAGAGAACGGGAAGCAGAGTCTAAAGATCGAAGAATACTTACAACTTAATCAGACACTACGGGTCGAAGTCAATTCGGGGTGACTTGGGGAAAGCCAAATACGCTTTGAGAATAGATAGGAGGCATCATAATCTCTGAGTTGTTGCCCACTTAATTTTTGAGCTTAATTGAACTTAACTCGTATCACAGAAACGATGAAAACCATCTTAAGTTATTTACCTGCTTACAACATGTTTCTTTATGTCATAATACAGCTAAACACGGATCTATGTGACAGTCACGTAATTAGTATGATTCCTGTTCGGATCTTTTCTAAAACGTAGTAGTCCCTGTCGAGACTGAAATTTGATCCCTTGTACTTTAATTTTTAAAAGTTTTTCGTACTTAGGTAGTTTTATGATTTTATAACTGGTTACTTGGTCTTGATTGTATCTTTTAACTCTTTAAAGGAAGTTTTAAAAGTTAATTGCAAAATGTTCAAATTATGAGGTTTGATTTTGTAAATATAGGCGAAGTTGTTAAACAGGGGAACTTGTGAATAACTTCGCCAAGGTGAAGTTAACCGTAACTTCGCCTGTATAACCCAGACCCTATATAAAGGTTTTTAAAAGTCAAACGTTTCATTATTCCAAGAACACAGCGAACTTATTCCGAAATTCCAGCGAACTTAACCTATTTCCGGCGATCTTGTCTTTCGATCTTCATCTTTGATTTCTTTTTCTTCGATTTCTTTTCCAATTAAAGGTGTGTTTGGGTTCTTATATCTTATAATCGATGTTCAATGTTGTTAATCCTAGGTTGTTTGGATTACAGACACTAGACTATGAACTACTGACATTATGCACCAACAAACACCTATATCAAAATAGAGTAAAACAGAAGTATCATAGTTACCTTATTGTTGCCGGGTCGGAGTTGGTGTTGTTAAAGACAGAAGAAGTTTGGGACTATTGAGGGACGGCGATTGAGGGTTTTTGTGCGAAATATGGTGTTGTTTGATATTGAATGTGAAAAGTGATGGTGGGCGGTGGGTTAGGGTTCTGTTTAACTTTGATCCGCGACTTATCGCCCAATCCGCCGCTTAGTAGTATTTTTTTTTTCAATTTAAGTATCTAAGGTATAAATAAATTTTATATAAAATAATTTTATATATTCATAATATATAAACGGAATTATACTAATAAAAACACAAATTTGATATGGAAGCAATACTAAATTACAAATTTGAATGTATAAACGAATTGAAACTAATAACAATTAACAACACAAATTTGATATTAAACCAATAATAAATTACAAATTTGAATAAATACAACAGAAGGCACTGGATATTACATCAAATTCTATACAGAGACTAATTTCTAAGATCATCTTCTGATAAGCACTCCAAAAATAGCATCAACACAGCAGCATTTTGCCGTGGCTCTCCACTCACCGGCAAGCAAGTCACCGGAATCCGTGTCGGCCCACGGCTACAGGTTTGCCCCACTAGAAATGGGGAATAATCAATCATTACGCCCGGGTATCTTGGCCGACAGCAACTCCCCAGCCACCCGGAATGTCAATTCCGGAGCACTCCTAGATACACCGGAACTAGTACCGTATACAGGTATCGTTATGCCCGCATATCTCCGATATCAGCTGGCCCTTGCGATTTATCATGCAAGGCGACTGTTTGTGGGGACACCGAATTCATCAAAGATCGGTGCCATCTTCCTTATTACATTGGAAACCCACCCCATGGAGGTTGATACGGGACTTTATTATTACAGAGCTACCAATGCTTCCCGACACAATCACCAAAATCCCAAGTAAAGGACACTGTCGGGATATATGAAGAGGGACTACTAAAGTGTTCTGCCTGCTCACGGCAGTTGCACTGGTAGCTCAAAAGTTCAAAATAGCATCTACACAGTCACCACTATTATTTTTAAAATATATGTAAACAACCGAATGCAAAAAAACAAGGTTGAAAAATATATATTTTTAAAATCTATTTTATATATATTATTAATGTATATATATATATATATTTAAAATCTATTTTATATATATTAGTAATAAATATATATTTATATATATATTTTTAAAATCTATTTTATATATATTACTAATAAATATATATTTATATATATATTTTTAAAATCTATTTTATATATATTATTAATAAATATATATTTTTATATATATTTTTAAAATCTATTTTATATATGTTTTTAAAATCTATTTTATATATATTATTGTTATTTTGTAATAATAACGGACTCCAAAATAACATCTATGCAGCCACCACTATTTCAGAACGAAATTATTATGGCTGCATAGAAGCTATTTTTGGACTCCGTCGTCATTTTTTTCCGCCAACATATGGTTTTATCTGGGCCTTTATTTTGTAATAATAACGGACTCCAAAATAACATTCACACAGCCACCACTATTTCTGAACGAAATTTTTATGGCTGTGTAGATGCTATTTTCGGACCCCTTCGTCATTATTTTCTGGTGGTGGTGGTGGTTTTGGTTGTATAATCTGGGGGATGTTTTGAGTGAAAGGTTGAGCGTTTATTTTGATTTGGGTGATTTGAACGGTTAGAACCCGTGGGTATTTAACATCTTCAAAAAATAAATTCGATAAGCCGCGGATCGACCACTAAGCCGCGGATCCGATTTACAGCAGAATCCGCCGCGGATCGACCCCTAAGCGGCGGATTCGATCTACTTTTTGAAGATATTTATTAATATTTTAATATTTCTGGTACTTTTTTATATTTTTTTTAAAAAAAATATATTTTAACATGATATATTTAATTATTTAAAAAATATATATTATCGAAAGAATTTTTTTAAATATCATTTCTTATATTTTTTAAATAATTTTTTTATCATGTTTTATATTTTTAAATATTGAAATTAAAACTTGTTAAAATATATTATTTCAAAGTTATATTTTGTATCATGTTTTATTTTTTTAAATAAACATATTATCAGATATATTTGTTTATAAAATATATTATTTTTAATTTTTTATCATGTTTTATTTTTATAAATAAACATATTATTTTTAAATTTTTATCATGTTTTATTTTTATAAATAATGTTGGTCGGAGCACTCCGGCCAACAATATATTTTAATATTATTTTAATATTACTGGTACTATTTTAAACTAATAACAATATATCTTAATATTATTTTAATATTACTCCCACTAAAAATGGATTTAAACTAATAACAACACAAATTTTATATTAAACCAATAATAAATTACAAATTTGAATAATGACATAAAAAATCACTGGATATTACATCAAATTCTATATGACTAATTCCTAATCATTTTCTTGTTTATTATCACTCCCAAAATAGCATCAACACAACAGTTTTTTGCAGTGGCCCTCCACTCACCGGCAAGCAAGTCACCGGAATCTGTGTCGATCACAGCGCTCCGGTCACTGGAATGTCAAATCCGCGAGGATACACGGGATAACTTTAAATAATGTACCCTATACAGGTACCGTTATGGCCGCATATCTTCGATATCAGCTGCGGCGGCCCTTGCGACCTATAATGGAGTCGTTAACACCGAATTCATCAAAATCCCCATAAATGACACTGTTGGGATTTATGAGGGGGGGGGGGGCTACTAAAGTGTTCCGTCATCTCTCGACAGCTGCACTGGTAGCACATAAGTTCAAAATAGCATCTACACAGTCACCATTATTAAAATAATATATATTTAATTTTATAAATACATATTTTTAAAATATATTTTATATATATTATTTCTGGTGGTTTTGGTGGTATAATCTGGTGGTGGTTTTGGTGGTATAATCTAGTAATATGGTGGTGGTTTGGGTGGTATAATTTGGTAATCTGGTGGTGGTTTGAGTGGTATAATCTGGTGATGTTTTGAGTGAAAGGTTGTGGGTGGTATAATCTGGTGATGTTTTGAGTGAAAGGTTGAACGTTTTTTGTGGTTTGGACAAGTTGAACGGTTATAACCCCTGGGTATTTAACATCTTCAAAAAATTGTCTGGATACGCCACGTATAGATCTATCTGTCGCGTATATGTTTGAATCCGCGGCGGTTCTGATCTACTTTTGAAGATATTTATGATTATTTTTAAATTTCTGGTACTATTTTATATTATTTTTAAATTATATATTTTATCATTTTATTTTTTTTAAAATATATTATTTTAATTTTAAATAATTTTTTATCATGTTTTATTTTTTTTAAAATCGAAAATCTTAAATATCATTTCTTATATTTTTAAATAATTTTTTTATCATGTTTTATTTTTTTATACAAATATATTATCAAATATATTTGTTTAAAAAATATATTATCTTTAAATTATACATTTTATCAAGTTATTTGTATTTAAAATTTGATGATAACACAAACATTTTATTCGTAATTATTCATAATAATACAAAACATTTTATTGATTCATCCTAAATAAACTGCCTCTTCAGTTTGCACTCGCCAAGTTTCCCTTATTCGCATATACTCTTTTATACGATCTTCATACAAAGACCTACATTCGTGCGTCGCTTCATTGGCGTATCCTTCCCATTGACGTGCCGATAGCGGCACGGGGAAATTCCCTTCTAATTGTTTGTTGAGCCAATGATTATCCGCCACATTTAAGACTCCTATTACCGGGATCTGAGATACTGGTTTCGGACTCATTCTCATTGGGAAGTAACTCTTACCAGAGGTCAGATGGAGATTGATTAAAACACAGTCATACGTCTGAGCCACTACGTGTCCGTGACCTGGTAACTTAAACCACCTACTCTTTTGCTGGAATAAAGCAGACGTCCAGTAGTCCAGCGAATCACGAACCGTGTCATAATTACCGTTTATCTCGTAGTTTAACCTATGCGTCCACCACGATTTGTTAGTGTCCATCTCATTCCTCATGCTTGCTCTGACCTCCTTCCAGTTCATTTGACACATGCCTAAGCCGACTGCGATTGCTCTGAAACCGCAATTACCATCTGGCTTTACATCTTTTATACCTGAAATGAACGGGTATGCCAAGGTGGGAATGAGGTGCCTATAACTTTCTATGATTGGGACCCCCTTTGGGTCACACAGTAATGGAAAACCAAGGTCGGTTGGAGTCTCTTGCCTTTTAGATGAGTGTTTCGGTGGTTTAGGTACCTTAAACCGGGCCTGAGACTGAGACTGTGAACGCGACAATGAATGGGTGGGGGCTTCGGGTGTTGGTTCCCGTGACAGAGAGGGGGCATAGGAGTTGTGTCTGTGGGGATCAAAAGACATGGGGGGGCGTAGGAGCTGTGTATGTGGGGATCAAATGACGGGGTGGGGGCGTAGGAGCTGTGTTTGTGGGGATCAGTTGACGGGGACGGGGAGTACGACCTGTGTCTGTGGGTATCAGTTGACGGGACGGGGAGTACGAGCTTTGTCTAGGGGTATCTCTTTTCTTGGCTTGTTGGTTTAGATTTGAACGCCTCCTAGGGTCCTCTCGTTTCTCAGGCTCCTCCTTGTTTGATTTCCCAGGAAGAACAGACATTATCTTTGAGAATAAACTTTTTTTTTTGCATTTGGTTGTTTAGTCCTAGAACTTGTTTTTTCACACATTCCAGTTCCGCTTCATAGTCTGGTTCTTCGTGTCCAACAGACGCCAGACTGAAATTGAGCTTCCTCCAAAAAGGGGTATATGTCTTTTAATGGAATGTGTATATTGTTAATAGTGTACCAGTTAAGCTTACAAGCACACGGCAAGCCCCATGATGTTTGTAACCGGTGGTCGCACTCCATCCCCGTATCTTGCAATGTGTCAAGCAAGGTAAGCTCTTTGTCAAGTTTAGCGATAAAAAGTGACACCCTGTTATGTAGCTTGTCAAACAAAGTCAACTTATGGTACTTCTTGATCCTAATACGAGATTCTTCAAGGATCGCACTGATTTCTTCCACTTGGGAATTCACGACTTCAAGGGAAAACGCCGCAATAGAGTCTAGCGAATTGTTCGGCCCTGGAAGGCATCTCTTCAAGTTCGCGTGCCGGCCCTCTACTCTGTTTGTTGTATGCTCGCCGAAGTTTAGTCAGTCGTCAATCCAACACGGCACGAACTTCTCTTTGTAGGGTACCAACCGGTTGTCGCGAATATAATACCAAGCCTCTACAAACAAATAATAAAAAAATCATTTTAGCCCATGTACAACTAGAATCTAAAATCATGTGTACATAAAGGACAAAGACTTACCACGTTTGCCGTGTCCAGCTAACGCTACTTCCATTTGATCGCAATTGTAGTCGTACATAGATTTTGTTGGCGAGGCATACAGTACTTTCCACCAGTAATTGTATGATTTAAAGATATCATCCTGGAAAAGACTCTTATGTTTTCTCTGTATGTTCTGCATGATGTGCCACCTACAAAGGTTTTTGGTAGCATTGGGAAAGACTGTTTCACAGGCATTCATCAAGGCTTGGTCCTTGTCAGTCAGGATGACACGCGGCTCCCTGCAATCGACGAGCATGTGTTTAAGGCGTTCCAGGGCCCATGTGAAGTTACACTCTTGCTCCCTAAAGATAACTGCGTGCGCAATACAGAAAGACTTTGATGTCGACGTCACACCAACAAACTGAACGAACGGCCACTTGTACATGTTGGTGTTGTATGTCGTGTCAATCAACAACAAATCTGGGAACGCACGCCACATCGTATGCGACTTCTCGTGACAAAAGAAAACATTCTCCGTCCTATTGGTGGAAGGATTCTCCCATGTGTAAAAGGTAAACCCATGGGTTTGAAGAAAATTTTCAAGTACCTACGTTGGGTTTAACAAAAAATTAATAAATATTACAAATATTCTTATTAAACACCATTATTATAATAAAATGATATTACAAATAATATTCTTATTAAATCTTACAGAATATATATATATATTTTATATATGATAAAACAAAACAATATATATTCTAAATAATATATATTAAAAAGACACTTACAAAATAATAATATTCTGAAAACAAGTACCTGCATGGGGGTTTCACCAATTTTATCTTGGTCATCAATAAGCTTCACGACGTTGTATATATCTCTAGTAATACATTTGTTACCGGGAAACCTTTTCTTTATGGCTGACTTAATTTGAGCAGCCCTCAGACCCTACCTATGCAACGTCGCAACCATATCAATTTCCTCGTCGGTCAGTTTCCTTAGTGCCGGGTGCCCCTCCTTAAACAAAACAGGTTCGTGGTTGTGCGTCTCGTTGACAACCTCTAGCTTCCAACAACCACCTGGAGCGTGGTACCTCCCGACAAGTTTAAATAGACAGCCCCTTTTAATACTCCCGGTATGCCTCACCGTTCCCTTGAGTTTTGGTTCCCCACCTCGATTGCATACAAGTTCAACACTTCTCACCCTTGAACGTTGCACTGAGATAACATAACCATGCTCACGTCCTGTCTTCTTAACCCAATCCACCAACTCAGCAACAAAATCAAAATACTTATATCAAATAATGTAAATAAAGTAATATTTAGTAACGTGTTGAAAAAGAATTATAATAATTTTTTTTAAAAAAAAAGGTCATACATTATTAGTTACATAAGAAAATGTCGTCTCCCGTATGTAACGATCACCACCATCATCGTCATCATCATCAACATCAACATCGCCATCGCCTCCTTTTCCGTGAGCCTCTTGAATGCCATCAACGACGTTGCTCGTGACTGGTCTTGCCATGTATGGTTGCTCTCCTAAAGGTAACTGGTACGAATTCTGGGTTTCGTAATACGGACCGTCTACATGTAACTGCTGCGAAGACTGACCATAAGACTCCTCGACTCTGGCCTCATAAGTATTCGACGATGTCCTATTATCCTCCGGCCACGAAGGGTGACTACCTCCGTATATGATATACCCCTGATAAAAAATATTTAGCAAGACAACGTATAATATTTAAAAAATAACTAACGCGTTGTTGTACTATATAAACACACTAAATAACCTGGTCAGAATTTGGTAAGTCGTACTGCTCGATATTTCCATACCCCGGCTCATGGTTCAAGTCGGGAAGTTCATTCAAATCTGGCAAGCCCGACTGCTCCGGCTGATCGTTGTATGCGTAGCCCGACTGCTCGTCGTTCCCGTCACCAAACAAAATATCATATAAGTCCATTATATTTTAGCAAACACAAAACACAAATACTTTCTATATTTTCACAACTAAGAAAAAGAATCGATGATATATGTCTGGTCCGGAATTCATGATATATGTAGAGAAAGGGAGACGGATGCGCCAAAATTAAATTATTGTCTTGATCAGCGGCGGATCGATCGATCCTCGGCGTATTAGGTACGATTTATGACGGATTTGATCTACCGATGTTGACTTGTACTCGATAAGCGGCGGATCAACCACTAAGCCGCGTATTTGGTACAGGCATAATAAGACAAAAGTTGTTGACATAATAGGACAAAAGAGGGTGATCCTCGACGGATCGGGCGATAAGCCGCGTAGTGGGTGGGTATTTTCATTTTTTAGTAGTGTCTCTAGTAGGACCCATAAAAATAATGACATTTACCTTAGTTTATTCTAAAACATACTATATAGAATCCAAAACTTATGGCCTTTTGAAAAAAGCAAACATTAACTCCTTTTCCATCATAAAAATGAAGAAAGTGAAGACGTACAACAGCAATTAATAAATTAAACCATATCTGGAATTGAATTCCATCCATAATGTATATTTTAAACCATGCGAAATTCATGCAACTTCTATAAAATTATATAATTACTCATGCGTGCTGAATGGAGCATAGAGTATTAGTAAAAATTGCATATATAGTCAGGCAACTATCACAACGTAATATAGTTAGGATAAGAATCAAATTATATTGATATGTGGATTATGTGCATTAATATGCCAATACTATACATTTATCAATATTTAATCTATAATGTATATTTTAAACCATGCTATGTACTTGTAATTAGGGCTGACAATTTCTACACGAGACACGAATACACGACACGTATCTACACGACTTTAACAGGTAACAGGTAAGGATTTAACAGGTTTTGTGTACTAAACAGGTAGACACGAAATTACCTGTTAATTTTCGTGTCTAAACAGGTATAATACTTGTTTACCTGTTAGCTACCTGGTTATTTTTAAAATTATATATATATATCTAACTATCTATATAATTGCCTACCATGAAATTTTACATGGCGCTCTCAGGTTGTCCCCCACATTCTCTAGAGCCACCAGATTGCTTGATTTATAAATAAGGGCTTCTCATGCATTTGACCCGAAATCGCGGGTATGGATCTTACCAAACCCAGATAGTCTTTAAATGAGTTATAACATCTCATTTATTTGTGAAACTCTTTCATAATCAAACAATAATTTTCGCAGGTCATGGGTCTCACCAAACCCGGATAACCCTTAAACGGGTTATAACAACTCATTTATTTGTGAATAGCCCCTTAATCATCAGAGAATGATTTCCACGTGTTATGGGTCTTACCAAACCCTAATAGCTCTCAAATGGGTTATAAGATCTTATTTATTGGTAAATACTTTCATCCTCAAACCCTAATTTAATTTATCTTCTTTACATGTTCTTCATTGCTGGTCTATCATCTCCATCGCCGGTTAACTACCGGTACTACCCCCATCGTCAACTACATCAGCGTCCCCTTTTTCATTAGACAAATGTTTGTGTTCATATTTGTTCATTTAAAAAAATCAACATGTTCGTGTTTGTGTATTTTTGTTCGTTAAAAATCTAAAAACCTACACATCTCAATTGAAAATACCCAAACGCAAAAATATATAATAACAAACTAATATATATGTATTAAATTAAAACAAACTACGTTAAAAATAAAATAAATCATCATAAAATAGCAAAACGATTAAAAACAAAAACTTAAATAAACTCCTGTAATACGGGAGGATCAAACTAGTATATATATAGTTGATAAAATGGCAAAACTAGTCCTTTATGTTTGCACGTTTTTTCAATGGTCGTCCTTTAGCAAACTTAATAACAGAAAACATCCTTTATGTTCAAAAAACGTTGCACGGTTCGTCCTTTTCACTAACGAGGGTTAGTTTTTCTCGTTAAATCCAGTCATGTGCACCTCATGTGAGGGATATTTAGTCTTTTTACCCCCTCATGGGTTATTTGTGTAATTGACTTAATATTTTGGACTTTAAATAAATAAAAATATTTTTTCTTTTTAACCATATCTTCTTCCCCAAACACCATTAAGACCATAACCAAACACCATTGACCAGCCACCACTCATCATCATCATCATCATCATCTCAGATCCGACCCTTTTCAAAACCAAACCCGATGACGGAAGGTAGATCTGATGACGGCGGCGACATGGGTTTCCGGCGCTAACTAACTTTCTCTCATCATCATCATCATCATCATCATCATCTTTCTCTCGCTAACTTCAAACCCAACCACCCACCTCTCAACAAACCACCACCTGCCACTGCCACAACTAGCCACGCCACATCTCCGTCTATACTTTCTCCTCTCTCTCTTTCTATACCAGCACCAAGCATCATCACTACCCCACCGCAGAGAGGCCAACTCTCTGGTGGTTGCTCAAATCCGGCGGCCACCAATCACCACCATAGCTTCAAGATGACGGTGGGGTTCATAGCAACCACCAAACATATATGTCTACCCAATCGCAACTTCGACTTCTCAACAATCGTTATCACCATCACAACTCCAACTTCTCACCGACCGTCCTCGCCACAACCGCCGCCTCCGCCGCCAAGATCACATCTGTCTTTCCTTCTATCCATATCCAACAAAACCCTTGAAATGAAAAGCCTAATTTTTTTATTTCCTCCGAATTACAACTCACAATTTTATCTACAATTGATGTTCGTTCGATTAAGTCTTCTGCTACTATGGACATATAAAATCTGGTTGTCAAAGTTTGTATAGAGGGGGGCGGGGGTCGCTGGGGATGTTACTATTGTACAACCGGAATTTGTGGTGGTGGTGTAACTGGTGTTGGAAGGTGGATGGTCGGATCTGAGAAAAAGAAAGGGATGGAGGGAGAGAGAGAATGAGAGAGAGAGAGATAGAGAGAGAGAGGGGTTAGTTTATTTATTTATTTTTTTAGTTTTAATTAATAAATAAATTGTAAAATTACAAAATTACCCTCATGTGCTTGCACATGACCAAATTTAACGAGAAAAATTAACGGGGTTAGTGTCAAAGGACGTGACGTGAAATAGATTTGAAACATGAAGTATGCTTTCTGCTATATGTTTGGCCAAAGTACGTCTATTGAAAAAACGTTCAAACGTAAAGGACGTCTTTTGCCATTTTGTCTATATAGTTATACTATATCATCCCTAACCCTAAATTCATCCAAATCATTCTTACAAACCAAACCACAGTCGTCGCCTACTCGACTCTCATTATCCATCCCACCACCGCCGGCCATCCTCCCATCGCCGGCCTTGCTCCAGTCACCGGCCATATCTCTCTCCGACTATCACCCGTCGCCGGCCTTTCTCCTGTCGCCGGCCATATCTCTCTCCAGCCATCACCCGTCGTTGGCCATATCTCTCTCCACCGCCAGGTTGTCAAATATGTGTTTCCAAACAGCTATTATCGTGTTCTATCGTGTATTATCGTGTATACCAGGTGGTAACAGGTTCGTGTTCGTGTTTGGTTACAGGTACACGATAAGTTTTCGTGTCGTGTACAGGTATACACATGTCGTGTTCGTGTCTTATCGTGTACAGGTATACACGATATGCCAGCCCTACTTGTAATCCTTTATCATTTATTAAAGAGTTTTTAGTCAGTTAGTTGCCACTTGTGGAGATAGGTCAGTTCAGACCGGACCTTGTTAAATCCTTGTTTTCGTTTATTGCTTTCGTGTTTGTGTTTGGTTAAGTGTGTGCGTTAATCCTAACAAGTGGTATTACAACTTAGGCTCATTACACACAGAGAACACGATCGCGAGAGAAAGAGGATGCCGGCCTAGGTTTTCGATGTCGACCGCTAGCCGCCGTATCCGGTGATAGACCTGAGGTTTGTAAAGGTCACCGCACATTTTTTTTTGGTTTTATCTAAATAGCGTGTTTGGGACTTTGCGTTATTCATGAGGTTTAGAGCATTCACATCCTATTCTTTATCCCTAAATCCAAAATCACTAAAACACACAAATTTTCTCTCTTATTTTCAATCAAATAATATTTTGTTTATACTTTTATCATTACTATTTCTCTTACCTTCACTCACAACAACCTACAAAATATATTAAAAAATTATAGAGGGGTGAACAATAGCTTTTTAAATATACAAAAAAATCACTATATTTTTTAAAATATAAAAACTCTTCACTTTTAACTTAAATCACTCTTTAAATTATAAAATAATAGTCACATAAAATAAAATAAGGCATTGAATGGTAATGCTTTTACACAAGTGACACGACCGATTGGCTTTGTAATTTGTGTTCACATTATAAAAAAGACAAAAATTAAGCAAGAGGTAAGGTATTTTCTGCTGTGTCAAATCTACCAAGGCATAAAAGTATTTATATTTTATTGTTTTGATGATTGTAGTTCAAACTAAGGTCAGGGGTAGTGGGGTGAAGGAGCTAGCGTGGTTCAGGTGACGGTCTAGATAGCTCGCGAATACTGCTAGACCCTTCAGGTGATCAGGGACGCGGACGAGCCTTGTGGCCGGGACCGCGGGTCGATCAACTAGCCTTTGGCTAGTTTAAGTTTAAAAAAAGTAGCCGTTGGATCACTTGGGGCTCGCGAACACCACTACACCCTTCATGTGCTCAAGGGCACAGATGAGGGGCTTGGTCCAGGGCCATGTCATCGCCTACGTGTCGGGTTTTGATTGGATCACTTGGGGCTCAACTAAGCCCCATTACCTGCCTAAGAAAGAAAGGCAAGAGACTATATGCCCCTTTTTTCTTATTTTTATGGTTTTCAGATTGTGTTCGCATTAGAACATTATCGGTCTATTTTTCATCCTTATCTTTATAATTATAATAAAAAAACATTAAAAATAAAATTTCTTGTTCAATTAAATAATACTTATTTATACATTTATCATTATAGTTTTTTCTCTCATTTACTCACAACCAATTCAATAAAATATTATAAAAATAAATATGGGCAACCTTTATTTCTCTAAGTTTACAACAAATCAATATATTTTCTCTCTTCACTTATGGGTTGATGGATATAGTGCTTAAAGATGAAAAACTAGAAAATTGCCAGAACTAGATCGGAAGGAGTTAGAGAAGAAATCTAGGGCTTGTATAACTTTATAGTTGTCGTAAGATGTGACGTTTAACATCATGAAGGAAACCACAACGCGTAGTATGATGGAGGTACTATCCAACATGTATGAGAAGCCTACAGTATCGAATAAGGTCTATCTTATCTGATAGCTAGTGGCAACAAAACTCGAAGATGGTGGGTCTATTACAATGCATATTAATAATCTTAATTCGATCTTGTCCCGATTAGTATCACTAGACATTAAGTTTGATGATGAAGTTCAATGCATTTGACCCAAAATCGCGGGTATGGGTCTTACCAAACCCAGATAGGTTTTAAATGGGTTATAACATCTCATTTATTTGTGAAACTCTTTCATAATCAAACAATAATTTTCGCGGGTTATGGGTCTCACCAAACCCGGATAACCCTTAAACGGGTTATAACATCTCATTTATTTGTGAAATAACTCTTTAATCATCAAAGAATAATTTCCACGGGTTATGGGTTTTACCAAACCCTAATAGCTCTCAAATGGGTTATAAGATCTTATTTATTGGTAAATACTATCATTCTCAAATCCTAATTTAATTTATCTTCTTTACATGTTCTCCATTACTGGTCTATCATTTTATTGTTTTGTCTCGATTTACTACACTCACAAATTTATATAGATTAATAAACTGTAACCCTAATATAAAGTGTCACTATTGTTTCTATTAATTTTTTTCTCCATTGTTCAGATTCCAATAAAAGATGTTTTAGTTGTTTTGTTTTCTCCTTTTTTTTTCTCAATTCTCTTGAAAAAAGGTTTCCAATGTGAATGCATGTGAATGCTCTTATAAACAATAATTTTATTCAGTCTTTATCGCTTTCCTAATTATTTCATACGCAAATGGGCCGTCCCTTTACATGTTAATCAATACTTTAAGTTATTAACAAGCATATGGTTCCTCTTTGTCAATATTTTTATTGCCCATGTATTCAAGGGACATGTGAGGGGTGGTACCCATGAACCCTCAACTTATCTCGTGAAGTACAACTTTTCTTTTTTTAGGTATTAGGTTACCTTGGAATTGATTGCTTCCGGTTTTTTTTTACTTAAATTCGATTTTTACGGGTTAAAAGTTGATAAATAGATCGTTTGATACAAATTAACTACATTTGGCTCAAATTTGTTACGTGTAAAAAAGGGCCAATCTAAATATTTCTAAAAATTTGAGAATGCAAATAGATTTATCGTCAAACTTGTTACTGGCTCAAAGTTTTGACTTGAAAATGTAAAACAAATGAAAGTGAGAATTTTAAATGTGATTGGGTTTCGAATTTATTTTTAAGAACATTTTTGAAAATAGTCAAAATATTCTGAATTTTACACATTGATTATTTATCACATGACCATTAAAATTTAAGAAAAATGACAAACACTTCCAACATGCAATCTCCATGTCAACATTGACTTTTCCTTGAATAGTCAAAATAAGGGCCAATCTAAAGGGCCAATCTAAATATTTGTTACGTGTAAAAAAGGGCCAATCTAAATATTTCTAAAAATTTGAGAATACAAATAGATTTATCGTCAAACTTGTTACTGGCTCAAAGTTTTGACTTGAAAATGTAAAACAAATGAAAGTGAGAATTTTAAATGTGATTGGGTTTCGAATTTATTTTTAAGAACATTTTTGAAAATAGTCAAAATATTCTGAATTTTACACATTGATTATTTATCACATGACCATTAAAATTTAAGAAAAATGACAAACACTTCCAACATGCAATCTCCATGTCAACATTGACCTTTCCTTGAATAGTCAAAATAAGGGCCAATCTAAAGGGCCAATCTAAATATTTGTTACGTGTAAAAAAGGGCCAATCTAAATATTTTTAAAAATTTGAGAATGCAAATAGATTTATCGTCAAACTTGTTACTGGCTCAAAGTTTTGACTTGAAAATGTAAAACAAATGAAAGTGAGAATTTTAAATGTGATTGGGTTTCGAATTTATTTTTAAGAACATTTTTGAAAATAGTCAAAATATTCTGAATTTTACACATTGATTATTTATCACATGACCATTAAAATTTAAGAAAAATGACAAACACTTCCAACATGCAATCTCCATGTCAACATTGACTTTTCCTTGAATAGTCAAAATAAGGGCCAATCTAAAGGGCCAATCTAAATATTTGTTACGTGTAAAAAAGGGCCAATCTAAATATTTCTAAAAATTTGAGAATACAAATAGATTTATCGTCAAACTTGTTACTGGCTCAAAGTTTTGACTTGAAAATGTAAAACAAATGAAAGTGAGAATTTTAAATGTGATTGGGTTTCGAATTTATTTTTAAGAACATTTTTGAAAATAGTCAAAATATTCTGAATTTTACACATTGATTATTTATCACATGACCATTAAAATTTAAGAAAAATGACAAACACTTCCAACATGCAATCTCCATGTCAACATTGACTTTTCCTTGAATAGTCAAAATAAGGGCCAATCTAAAGGGCCAATCTAAATATTTGTTACGTGTAAAAAAGGGCCAATCTAAATATTTTTAAAAATTTGAGAATGCAAATAGATTTATCGTCAAACTTGTTACTGGCTCAAAGTTTTGACTTGAAAATGTAAAACAAATGAAAGTGAGAATTTTAAATGTGATTGGGTTTCGAATTTATTTTTAAGAACATTTTTGAAAATAGTTAAAATATTCTGAATTTTACACATTGATTATTTATCACATGACCATTAAAATTTAAGAAAAATGACAAACACTTCCAACATGCAATCTCCATGTCAACATTGACTTTTCCTTGAATAGTCAAAATAAGGGCCAATCTAAAGGGCCAATCTAAATATTTGTTACGTGTAAAAAAGGGCCAATCTAAATATTTCTAAAAATTTGAGAATGCAAATAGATTTATCGTCAAACTTGTTACTGGCTCAAAGTTTTGACTTGAAAATGTAAAACAAATGAAAGTGAGAATTTTAAATGTGATTGGGTTTCGAATTTATTTTTAAGAACATTTTTGAAAATAGTCAAAATATTCTGAATTTTACACATTGATTATTTATCACATGACCATTAAAATTTAAGAAAAATGACAAACACTTCCAACATGCAATCTCCATGTCAACATTGACTTTTCCTTGAATAGTCAAAATAAGGGCCAATCTAAAGGGCCAATCTAAATATTTGTTACGTGTAAAAAAGGGCCAATCTAAATATTTCTAAAAATTTGAGAATGCAAATAGATTTATCGTCAAACTTGTTACTGGCTCAAAGTTTTGACTTGAAAATGTAAAACAAATGAAAGTGAGAATTTTAAATGTGATTGGGTTTCGAATTTATTTTTAAGAACATTTTTGAAAATAGTCAAAATATTCTGAATTTTACACATTGATTATTTATCACATGACCATTAAAATTTAAGAAAAATGACAAACACTTCCAACATGCCATCTCCATGTCAACATTGACTTTTCCTTGAATTTTAAATGTGATTGGGTTTCGAATTTATTTTCAAGAACATTTTTGAAAATAGTCAAAATATTCTGAATTTTACACATTGATTATTTATCACATGACCATTAAAATTTAAGAAAAATGACAAACACTTCCAACATGCCATCTCCATGTCAACATTGACTTTTCCTTGAATAGTGATCAAAATGTTGTATATGAAACATGTCATACAATATTATGCTCAACTGAAGCAAAACATTCACAAAACTAAACGGGTTAACCTGCTATTTTTTTTTGTCAATTGGCAAAGTCGAGAATCCTCTCAAACTTATCAAAATCTGTTTTATAGTGTAGCTCAAAACTATTATTATATGAGAAGTATTCTTCGAAATTGATTCATAACTAAATTTATTTCAATTATACATTATATATATATATATATATATATATATATTAGATTATTAAAAATTGTTAAAGATTTTCATAAGGTTTTAATTTGAAATACACAATATAACCTTATTAATTCACGTATTAAAAATATAGTTTAAGTATTATATATAAATGTATTTTTAGTTTAAAGTAATTATTTAAAACAAATCTCTTATATAATCTATCCAAAGTCTTATAAATATTTACTTAAGTATTTATATGTATTTCATATAATTAAATCATATTATCTATGATAAAACTTTGATAAATAAAAGTGATATTTCAGAATAGTAAAAGTAATAATAAATCTATGTAATATTTAATTTTCACAAAAAGCACACCCGATCATCATCATCAAATCCCGAGTTTCTATCAAGTTATAGTATTCATTATTCAATTCGTATTTATTTTCCACAATTATTTTGATTAGGATTTCTCGTTAGTAATTCCTGAAGAGCGTGGTTTACTGCTTTCTTATCTAATCATTATCTCTTGCTTAATTGCTAAGGTGAGCCCCTTTTTACTTATTTTAAATCTTTTGAGGTCATATGCGTACGTTATCTATTTACCTATTATTCAACTGCAACTGTTAATCCTTGTGTGTATATCAGTTTATGCCTAACTTACTATTTGCTTAATTGCTTTATATTTGAACGCATTTCGGAGAGGTTCATCATTTATAGTATGATCATACCCCCATCGTGGTGGCCGACGTCCAATCGCATGACAATGGTTTCACTGACAACCCATCTTTGATAATGCCCGATTCACATGGCAACGGTTTAGCCATATCTTTATATTTGTGTGAGTTGTTTATATGTTTTGACTTAACTGTTTATCTCAAAGGAACAGTTTGCGTTTTCTCTTATATATTACTATTGTAGTGTCAAATCTGGTGTTTTACTCACTCAACATGTGTTGTTGACAAAATCAAATTATTTTCTAAGCATATGCAGATTATCGTAGATATTTAATGTAAGTTGGTGAAGACTTAGTGAAGAATTAAGTTAGAAGAATAAATCAAGACTAGTTTAATTTAAATTATTGTGTTTGCTTTATTTCTAAGTTATGTACTTCGTTTGTATTTGATTCGTTTGAATATTTAATTAAATTTAATAGGTATTGTCACCTTTAATATTGCATAATAGTATCTTGAGGGCCGTGAATAACCAGCTCACGTCCCAATATATCCCGCTTTAGGTTGGGGTGTAACAACGGTGCGACGTTGGTGTTGGTGGCGGCGGCAACAATGGTTAGATGATGGTGTTCAGGTGGTGATGACGTGGTGGCTTGATGATTAGATGGTGGTATCGAGAATATAACATAAGCATACTATACAATCGGATGTTAAATAAATTGCAAAAAGTAAATCACTAAATTGTGCTTTCACTTTCACAATCTAATGTGAACGCGAAAATTAATGCCAAAAAACGACGAAGGAGCTTTTTCTTTAGCTGTTAGAACCACGAGAAAGTCTTTTTAACTTTCAAAATGAGCTAGCTCCTTTTAACATTAAAAAACTAATTATGGGCCAATCAATCAAGCATACTAGCTTGAGTCCTTGTATTTTAATGTGTGTATAACATTATTTATGATTTTTTTTTTCTGAATAGCGACATTTTATTCATAACCACGGTCAAACAAATACACGAACCAAAGTTAATTTCAACATTAAAAAGGTAAAATTATACAGGGAAGTTGGTCAATCACCTTTGAACTTCTTTCTTGTAACAACAAATCTTTTTTATTCATTAAAAGATGGTGTTCACATTGATATTCGGTCAAAATTGACTAAGAGTCTATCCCCTTTTTCCGTGATAACGTGAAAAGACTCAATTCATTCATTTTTCTCTCAACGAATGTAGAAGTAACGGATAACAAGTAGTGACACTAGCCCTTTTGGGATAACAAAACAAAGTCATTTACAATTAACATTCATATATATATATATATAGATCGTGATGTCATAACATTACTAAACATCATAGTAGCTCTATAGCTTCATGCGCTTGGAAACCAAAAGTATAAAATGTAAATGAGTCCCCGCTGTGTAGCTCAGTTGGTTAAGGAGGCGTAAGACTTGGAACAATAACCTAGAGGTGGTGGGTTCGAAACCGATCCTAAGTGCCAATCGTCTTGCCGCTGAGTGAGGCTGATTTACCTCTCACGTGATGGACCTGGGACGGTCTAGCGTGGGCCGGTTTGCGTGTCCGGAACAACACGTTTTGTAACAATAAAATGTAAATGATATAAACACATATTGATTGTCAAGACACATCTTTTATGTGTTTGATCACTTTACATAAACAACTTTTAATGCAGTTTGGCCTGTAAAAATACTACCACCCAAGCCCACAGAGGAGACCTAGATCCGTTAATTCTATAAATTTTCCCTCCTATTTATCCTAAGAACAAAATGTCATAATTGTAAAGCCCAAATGAACAGCTTGGATTGCCTATATATTTGGTGAACCTGATTTCAAAGTTTTCATAGCCTACCACTCCTAAGAATATTTTAATATGGAAACTTCCATTTCTTCTTCACTCTTACCATCGATTGGTGTGGATGTTAGTAGCAAGAAGCAAGATTTCTTGTTCAATTAAATAATACTTATTTATACATTTATCATTATAGTTTTTTCTCTCATTTACTCACAACCAATTCAATAAAATATTATAAAAATAAATATGAGCAACCTTTATTTCTCTAAGTTTACAACAAATCAATATATTTTCTCTCTTCACTTATGGGTTGATGGATATAGTGCTTAAAGATGAAAAACTAGAAAATTGCCAGAACTAGATCGGAAGGAGTTAGAGAAGAAATCTAGGACTTGTATAACTTTATAGTTGTCGTAAGATGTGACGTTTAACATCATGAAGGAAACCACAACGCGTAGTATGATGGAGGTACTATCCAACATGTATGAGAAGCCTACAATATCGAATAAGGTCTATCTTATCTGATAGCTAGTGGCAACAAAACTGAAAGATGGTGGGTCTATTACAATGCATATTAATAATCTTAATTCGATCTTGTCCCGATTAGTATCACTAGACATTAAGTTTGATGATGAAGTTCAATGCATTTGACCCAAAATCGCGGGTATGGGTCTTACCAAACCCAGATAGGTTTTAAATGGGTTATAACATCTCATTTATTTGTGAAACTCTTTCATAATCAAACAATAATTTTCGCGGGTTATGGGTCTCACCAAACCCGGATAACCCTTAAACGGGTTATAACATCTCATTTATTTGTGAAATAACCCTTTAATCATCAAAGAATAATTTCCACGGGTTATGGGTTTTACCAAACCCTAAAAGCTCTCAAATGGGTTATAAGATTTTATTTATTGGTAAATACTTTCATTCTCAAATCCTAATTTAATTTATCTTCTTTACATGTTCTCCATTGCTGGTCTATCATCTCCATCGCCGGTTAACTTCCGATACTACCCGTCATCGTCAACTACATCAACGTCCCCCTTTTTCATTAGACAAATATTTGTGTTCATGTTTGTTTATTGAAAAAAATCAACATGTTCGTGTTCGTGTATTTTTGTTCGTTAAAAATCTAAAAAATCTACACATCTCAATTGAAAATACCCAAACGCAAAAAAATATAATAACAAACTAATATATATGTATTAAATTAAAACAAACTACGTTAAAAATATAATAAATTATCATAAAATAGCAAAACGATTAAAAACAAAAACTTAAATAAACTCCCGTAACACGAGAGGATCAAACTAGTAATATATATAAACATAAACATAAAAATCCTACGTGTCGCGATGTGTTTGTTTCCCTTTTTTTGGAGTCACCAGGTTTGCTTAATTTTTAAGTTGAGGCTTCTCATGCATTTGACCCAAATTTATGGGTGTGGGTCTTATCAAACCCAGATATTTCTTAAACGGTTTATAACATCTTATTAAATAAAAACTAATCTCACCAAATATTTGATATAAAAATAGTATAAAGTAGGGATATACTGAAAATTAATATATGATTTATTTAAAAAAAGATATATATAATTTATAATTAAAAAAACCAATTTTATAGTAAAAAAAATAAACGGGTCTTATGTTTCATCAAACCCATAAAGCTTTTAAACCAATTTATAACATCTCATTTATTTGTGAAACAATTTATCATCAAATCATAAGAATATTATTAACTTTCATAGAATAAAAAAAAATTCAAAAAACAAATAAATATTAGAAACAAATAATATAAAACAACTCCCGTAATACGAGAGATAAAAACTGTTGTAATATAAATGATTATAATTGCCACGTACATCTAAATATATATAATTATATATTTACTCTTACAATTGTTTTTTTTTTGTTTTATAGTTAGCTTAGTGGTTATAACTTCAAATTTGATTATGGCTGCATTTCGATAGTCAACTATGATACGCTAAAACATCATGTAAACTCATGCGTGGTTACCATTCGTCGCAACGCACGGGTATAAAACTCGTTGATATTAAAATCTCTAGTTTCTTTCCACGTATCCCCATGAATCTCTTGAGTTCGTGCTAGTCTGCTACATAAGCAAAGCAAACAACAATAAAAATTATCACCGCTGAGCCAGAACTTACTTTGTAATGGAAGAACAATAGCAACTTAGTAAAACTGATAAGAAGGAAGCAAACATGATATGATAATGTTATAAGGGGTAGTGGAAACAATACGATTAATATTTATTGTCATATTAAATGTTGATTCAAAGTCAAAGGGCAGCGGAAGTGATACGGTTAATATTATCATGATCATAAGTTCATAACACAATCAAACGAATCATAAACTGATGTCTAAAATAAATAGGGTTTGGATCAAATACAAATAAAATAACGTGCTAAACGTGAGAATCAAGTAGAGTAATTATATATATAAGTAAAGTAATTATGTAATTGCTCTATGATAATTACTCTATGATGTAATTACATAATTACTCTACTTGATTATCACATTTAGCACGTTAATTTCATTTGTACGTTAACCTTTCCCAAAATAAATAACTATACAAATAACAAATTACGAAACAAATATATGGTCATATAAGCTGTAGGGTAAGAAGTGATAACCGTTGATCACTAAACAATTAGTGTACATAATCCCGTCAGCTTGATGTATCAAATCGTGAGTTGTATGTAGGCAGACGCCACCACTCACCCAAATGAACCAAATCTAAAGACGCCATAAACCAGTCACACCGTCACCGAAAGTGTTAGGCCACTTACCGGCGGAGGCTTGCTTAGACCACATAGTCCGGCCATATTGGGGCAATGGGCTCTCTTAAAATTTGAAGGGTGCGATGACCTAACACACAAGAAAATCACTATTTTAAAAAGAAGTAATAAAAGTGGAAAAAAAGTGAACCTCCATTATAAATAGACAAAGGAGTAACTTGTAATACCACCATCAGCAAATTAAACCTATCACATGGCCATTTTAACAGAATGGGCAGTATTAGCCCTCTCCATCTTCTGCATATTTCTTTATAGTACCATAAAATCCAAGAACTCATCCAAAGCTAAGCTTCCCCCAAGCCCTCCAAAACTTCCCATACTAGGAAACTTGCACCAACTACTCGGTAAGCCTCGTCATGAGGCCTTTTGGCAACTTTCTAAACAATTCGGCCCCGTTATGCAAATCCAAATTGGTTCACAACCCTTCCTTATCATCTCTTCTTCTGATATGGCCAAAGAAGTCTTGAAAACTCAAGATCACAATTTTTGTTCACGCGCATTTTTCCAAGCTACCAAACTACTAACATACAATTTTAATGATGTGTCCTTCTCGCCACACAACGATCACTGGAGAGAGATGCGCAAGCTTTTGGTAACCGAGTTCCTCGGTCCCAAGAGAGCTAAACTGACTAATCATGTATTGGTGACAGAGATGGAGAGCATCATCCATTCTTTATCATTAAATCCACCTAACACCGAGGTGAATCTAAGTAGTATGTTCCTAGAAATAGTAAAGCATAAGGTGTGTAAGGTAGCGTTTGGTAAGAGCTATGGAGAACTGCTAGACGGTCCGTCAATAGATTTTATGCTCGATGAAACCATAAGATTATTGAATGGATCCGTTGGTGATTCGTTTCCATGGTTGGGTTATTTTATAGATCGAATTAGTGGATGGAATCGTCGGCTGAATGAAGGATTTAGAAATCTTGATAGGTTCATTGACACAATCATTGATGACCATCTCAAAAATAAAGTTGAAGATGTAAGTGATGAGGACAAAGATTTTGTCCATACTGTACTTGACATGTCTTCTAAAGCAAATGCTTCTGGTTATCGACCGACTATTGCAGATTTAAAAGCTCTTATGATGGTAAAAAGTCTATTTTATTATGTTTTCTTTTAGAGGTCTGATCACTAAAAAAAATGCCATTAGTGACACCCGTCTTTAATGACATTTAGCTTTGTGTCACTATTTTAGGTTTTAAAGGCACTTTACGTATGCCACAATTGTCTGGCATACACATTTAGTGGCATTTAGCATTTGTGTCACTAAAATTTAGGTTTTAATGGTGGTTTGTGTATGCCATATTTGCCTGGTACACACTTTTAATGACATTTAGTACTTGTGTCATCGAAATTTGTGTTTTAATGGCACTTTATGTATGCCATATTTGCTTGCCATACACTTCTAATGACATTTAGTGTTTGTGTCACTAAAGTTTAAGTATTTAACAACAAAATTTTCAATTTTCTATTACTATAATTACCATGTAAATAAAGAAACCCTAGTGATTAAACCCTAGAGGTGGCAAAAAGTGCGGGCGGGCGAGGGGGCGGTAATTTAGATTATTATACAATGGTTACACTTTTTAATCTACAATGAAAGTAGCAAAGTTAATCCAACTAACACATTTGATTTGAGTCAGAATAGGTTAATTTGTATTAAAAACATGTCAATTAAAAAGGGGTTATTTTAGATTGCATCAGACTGGTCGATCTAAATAAAAAAATGTTTACTTTCGCAATTTTAAACATTTTACAAAATTTTAAAATCAAGTACCAACTCCTATTATTTCAGGATATACTTATGGGAGGAATTGATTCGTCTGTTCTGGCCTTGACGTGGGTAATGTACGAGATCATTAAGAATCCGAGAGTGATGGAAAAACTACAAAGTGAAATCCGTAATTGCGCTGGAGAAATACAAAATGTAGAAGAACTAGATACCACAAAAATGACATACTTGAAAATGGTTGTCAAAGAGTCATTTAGATTCCACACGCCTGCCCCATACTTGATTCCGCACGCATGTGTAAACCAAACTCAAATTGTTGGCTATGATGTTTTTCCTGGCACGGTTGTATTAATCAATGCTTGGGGGCTAGCAAGAGATCCACGCACGTGGGGAGAGAACGCACACGAGTTTTATCCAGAGAGGTTTGCAAATCCGGATGTTGATTTTGGATACGATAGGTTTGAGATGCTTCCGTTTGGAGGGGGGCGAAGATCCTGCCCAGCAAAGAATACAGCTCCGGGAAATATAGAGTTCGTGATCGCAAACCTTCTTTATTGGTTCGATTGGGAACTTCCTTATGGAATGAAGATTGAAGATTTGATCATAGAAGAAATAGGTACCCCGGTTTTAAGAAATAAAGGCCCCCTTGTCCTTATACCCACAAGGCATAAGTAAGCCTTTATCTAGTCGATCTCGTACCAACGTATTAAGATTATTGTATGTTTGAATATTGTACATGTATGTTTGAATAGTGTACTTGAATTATTGTCTGTTTGAATTTTGTTATATATTCTCTCTAAATTCTAAACCAATATCTGTCTTGTATTGATCCTCTGATAATGAGCCATGTTGGCTAGTTAAGTTTTCTAGTATGGTCTTGGTTTCTTATTTTTAAGCTTAGTTTAGTCATGTGCATACATGTATGTTTGATGGCAAATTAAACATTTAAATATTTAATGGTGTAATCCCTACTCTTTTTTATCTGTATTGTAATCACAATCACTATACTTAGTAATAAGTTGGTAAACAATTCCACACAATGATTCATCTCATTTTTTTTACAAATCTAAAAATCACAATTTGGTTTCATGGCCAACGGTGATAATGATGGATGAGAAGTACTCTTAATGGTGGTTGTTATAAATAAAATGAATAAAATGTAAATTTAATGGTATGAAATACCGTTAGTTCGTTATATAAATATTAGTAAAGTTAAAATACAAAGTGAGATAAAAATAAGAATATAATATAATATTAAAAAATAATAAAAAATTATAACTTAAAATATAAATTAAAAAACAAAAAAGTTTTAAAAAATAAATTATTTCAAAAAACACGCGCGTGATAAATTTATAAATTATTTCAATTCGTTTCTATCTTAATTAACCGTTACACGGATTCACTTCTTGTCACACCAAAGTACAGGGTGTTGGATACAGACCTTATAAGCCAATGACTATAAATGTTGAAGGTGGTAATCAAATTTCCTGGGATCCTAAGAATTTCTCCTAGGATGACTTCTGTGAAAATCAAATGGGATGCTAAAGTGATATACATCTATTTATACATCTCGGATCTTTTGTAAAGTTTTGTTTATTTAATGTTTCGAGTTCGTTTTAGTTCGTGTTTTGGTTTATCTTTTATTATTTTAGGTTTTGAGTCACGTTTGTTATATGTCTACATGTTTTATATCTTTTGGTGTCTTGCATGTTAAACTTAATTCTTTCTATCATTTCATAATATGTTTGAGTTCGTTTTGCTCGTTAAAGGTTACGTGATTGCTTCACTCATGTTTAGTTATGTTTTCATATATATGGTGGCTTGGAGAAGCAAAGGAAGCAAGTTCTAGAAGGTTCTAAGCGTTACTTGGAGTTTAAGGAAGATAATTATCAAGATTTAACAAGATTAAACAAGAAAAAAAAAAGAAAAATCCGAAATCCCACACCAGGAGGGCGCCGCGCTAAGGCAGAAGGAAATATGCCTTCGCGGGGCGCCTAGGCCTTCTGGTCAGCCATCTTTGCAAGTCCAAGCCCGTTACTCGCTTATATAAACATCTCTTGCAAACCTAGCCGAGTTAAGCATTCTTGGAGCCGATTTTCCAAAGGTTTTTGAAGGTTTTGAGGCTAGGAATCAAGGAGGATCATCAAGCTTTCATCCGGGTGTTCAAGGATCAATCGCAAAGGGTTTAATCGCTCTAATTTTTGTTCCTTGTTCATTAATTATCATGTCTTTCCTCTTTGTTTTTAATACTTGTTTAGGATTGTTTTCAATAATGATTCTAGGCTAGACTTCATGTCTACCTAGGTTTGATGAACATGTTTGAGACTTGATTCTTGTTTTGGACTAATTTTTTATTATGGTTTCGTTATTTTAATAGTAAAAGACTTGATTTTGTTTTCATGATGCATATGAATGTTTATTATCTTGATTGATTGTTAAGTATAGCTTCACATAGATCTTATATCTCTTGATTGTGTTCTTTAGATTTAGGGTTTATGTTTAATCATTACTTGGTGTTTTGATTATTGTGATTGAATGGGCCCATTAGATCATAGAAGCTAGTTGATAGTTGGTTAGGGTTTTGAATGTACTGCTAAATTCCAATAGATGTAAGGTGAGGGGTTGTTCATGTATCTTGGTCAATCGCATGCTAGTATAGATAGTGACAATATTCTTGCTTAGTGTGTTGATCCTTGTTCATGATGTCGTGATAAGCTTATCAAGTTATCTAGGGTTTAGTGTTTCGTAAGATTGCTTGCTTTAGATACTATTAATTAACCCTATTTGATAACTTTGCTGAAATCAATTCAACTGATTGCTTAATAATCTAATAATTGTTCTTTGGGATTTCATTTGATTCAGTTAAGGGTCCTTTAGGGTTTGTTAGATGAATAGGTTTATAAATCAGTTTCCATAATCATATTATTTGTCAATTGCTTGATGATTGTTGATGCATGGGATTCTTACCTAGGTAAATTCCTTCTCTGATTGGTTTCGTTCTCGTGATTAATTGATTGTTTTCTCGTTTACTTGTTTATTTGCTTTCTTAGATTAATCTTAGTTTAAAAACACCCCCTTTAAACATTAATAATAAATAGTCGTGTCGTAAGTCGAGTCTAATTAGTTAATTAACGTAATTTATAGAGTCCTGTGGGTTCAATATTCCGGACTTACTTAGCTTTAGTACAATTGACCGGTTCATTTGTCGATGTTTTGTGTAGTTGAGTCAAGTCTAGTTTTTATTACTTGTTTAGTTTAGTTAATATTTAATTGACTGTTTTTAGCACATCATAAATCCTTTGTGATTTTGACTATGGCAAATCCAAAATGAGATATTCTATGGATTTCTTCATTGTAACACTGCTAAGGAACTTTGGGATGCTTTGAAAGTACATTTTGGCGGCACGTGTGGTACAATTTGTACGTTTTCTCTTCGAAGAACTTTTCTTTTATTATTCGATTCCAAAGATCAGCCGTTAAAATAGAAACTCCTCTCGAATCCTCTCTTGCTGCCTTCTAGAGTTCTCTGTTAAGCAAGTGAAGACCCCTCCTAAATGTGATAGCTACACTTTATTTTGATTTGTCCTCTCATGGCCTATAATGCAATTAAGCCGATTCATTCTTTTTACCATAATAATTTTACATCTTTTGATTGGTTCCTGCATGTAATTTGATATATTTATTTAGCCTAAGAGGTCAAAACAATTAATTAATTTACATGTTATGTAAATTGAAAAGCATTTAGGTTATTGATTTTACAATTAATTCTCACTTGATGTGGACATTTGTTCAAGCTTATAACAAAACCCATCAAAGCCGGTAAAGAACAACCAAAGCTTTAAGAATCTAGACACAAAAGTAGCAAAGATCCAAAATGTCATACTCATGATTTACATCGTCAATTGTTACACTATGATTAACTCAAACTACAAAGCTGCTGTATACTTGTAAGTAATCGAATATCATAAGTTATGGCATGCCTACCTTTCAGAAATTCTACATATACACGCCTTTCAAACATAACTACACATGATGACATGATCACACATGTTTTCCCAAAATTTGTTTGAAAAGTCTGTTTGTTAAAGAGTTAAGTTTCAACATTAAATACCTTCATCACGGCCATCCATGCCCTAACTTAGCTTGAAGAAGAGAAAGAATAACCACTAGTTCATAATATAATAGGCTAAAACCTTAACTTAACAGCCAAAGACCAAGATACCGTGAAAGCTTGAGAACGAAGCAAACCAATACCCTAACTAGCGAAGAAATCATACACCGTCCAACAACAATTACAAAAAATTGGATAAAAGTAACAAAAATTGATTATAATACGGTAAAAACCTAATCCTGACATGAACTAATCACAACACATAATTGATAGTGGCGACTTCAGAATTTTCACTAAGGGGCACGTGATTGGGAATTCTGATAGGAATTATGTTAGAGGTGTTGGGTTTCTATAGGGGTGTTTGGGATTGCTTATTTTTACCAACTTATAACTTATAAACTTTTTGAGAAGTTATAATGTGTTTGGGATTGCTTATATTATGAGAGGAAAAGTTCCATAAGTTATATTTTTGTAACTTATTAACTTAGTAAAAAGTTATAAGGAGGTAAAATAAGGAATCCCAAACACCCCCCTATATAGATCTTGTTTCAATCAGTTTGGGAGTTTTGATAGGCAGGCTCGACGTTCGTTTAACGCAAAGGGTGGAAAAATCCCATTGGGATGCTATCTAAAAGTGGCAGGTGGACAAAGGATTCTCGTTTATTACAAGAGGAGGGTTGTATTGCTCGTTATGTAGCAAACCTTACTGGCAATATTGTCGTAACTCGTAAGACTCATACTTCGCTAGTTAATACTTAATATCTATATCCAATAGAGTAACCCATATTGAAAAAAAAAAATTCTTCAAACACAGTTTTCTCTGTCTAGTTCAAAGCAACTTTTGGAGCAGTTCTTTTTCTAGATCTATTTGATGTAGCTATCCAAACTCCCGATTTAGGACGTTGTTAAGAGACAAAAAACAAATATTCCAAAGTTATGGCCATTACGTGCTACCTTTTTCAACGGCAAATATTCATGCTTGTTTAACAATACTTTTAATTAAAAAAACCATCACAAACAACTGGACAGGATAGGAAAGCCGGTATTCGTCAAAAGTATTGACATACATTTTACATTAATTTATTGAATAAACAATATTATCTCTTACTTTTCCATCATATGTTGAAAAGAGATGAATAAATATAATGCCACGAATGTATATATAAAGCAATGAGCTTAATAAACAGTTACATGTTTCATGTTATCGTATAGAATGATGAGCTTAATTTTATAATGTATATTTTAAGCCATGAGCTTAATTTTATATTTTAAGCCATGAGCTTAATTTTATAATGTATATTTTAAGCCATGAGCTTAATATGTATTACATATAAAGCCATGAGCTTAATAATACTAGCAACTTCTATGAAATTAATATGTATTACATAAAATCAAACAATTTCATGGGGGTGTCCGTGAGCTATTCTACAAATGTTAATAAAAATAAGAAGGATAAAAAGCCATAATTTATTGTCATTTGTCAAGTGTGGACCAAATAAGGAAAAGAGATAAAAGAAAAACATAAATTTTCTCTAGTCACATGCATGACATGTTAATTCTCTCATCATTTTAAAATGAACTTTTTCGTTCGACATTTTTTTAAAAATTTCACCATAATAACAAACGTGTTTTTTATCTTTAATATGAGTATGACTCTGTTTTATAAAAATTAAAAAAATTATATCATTGTGTCTTTTATTCATCATTGTGTCTCTCTGTTTATCATTGTTTCTTTATGCTTATCATTGTGTTTTTTTTTCAAAAGTAATAAATCTGAAAATTGTAATAGTGAAATAACATCTTTGTGTAATTTTAATATGTAAATATAATGATTAAATAAAAACAAATTTAATACATAAAACAAAATGATTAATGCATACTACACAATAACCTAAAACGTAAAACACAATGTTAAATAAATATTATTACACAATGATCTTAAACGTAAAACACAACGGTAAATACATAACATACAATGACCTTTACATAATACACAATGAATATATAATGACAATGATGTGCATAAAAACATAATAGCGAACAATGGGCATTATGATGAGCATAAAGACACAATGAAATACCTTTTGTTTTAAATTTAATCTTTAATATGTGTAACGATTGTAAGACACAATGACCATAACCTATAACACAATATAGAATACTCAATAAAAATATACACACTATAATAGACCAATAACAAAATGTATAAAAACCCACTAATTCTTTTTTAATTTTTTTACAACAACATGATACACAATGAATACATAATGACAATGATGTGCATAAAAACATAATAGCGAACAATGGGCATTATGATGAGCATAAAGACACAATGAAATACCTTTTGTTTTAAATTTAATCTTTAATATGTGTAACGATTGTAAGACACAGTAACCATAACCTATAACACAATATAGAATACTCAATAAAAATATACACACTATAATAGACCAATAACAAAATGTATAAAAACCCACTAATTCTTTTTAAATTTTTTTACAACAACATGATACTCATATTAAAGATAAAAAAATGTTTGTTATTATGGTGAATTTTTTTATAAAAAAATTATCGTATTAAAAAGTTATTGACGATTTAAAATGATGTGGAATTGACATTTGACTTGGATGTAGAGTGAGAAAGTCAACAAATATGGACTATTCCATATATGCTCTTTCTATCATTTTTTGTTTTCAAATTTATCACAACCATTCAAATCAAAGATTAATGGACAATATTACTTCTTACACTTCTTATTTTTTGTTTACTTTGTATTTTAACCTAACCCGTAATTTCATTATATGACAATTGACAAATATGTAGGGGAATGTTCATGTACATTTTAATATTAACATAAGAAGGTAGAAAATAATACTAGTAGGGTAATAGACTCCCGATAATTCTTGCAAAACCCAACAACTAGTAGGGTAATAGACTCCCGATAATTTTGTTGTTGACTTTTTGAACACGTCAAGATACTCCAACAAATAACCGACTTGGACCCAAACACTTTCCGGAAACATATCGGCCTCGCGTTCTTCAACAAGATTGTTATGAAATGCTTGTAAAGTTTGGCGTTGGGCAAAAGCACACTTTAACATATGACAAGTTGAGTTCCAACGGGTTGGAACGTCACAATTCGGCCCCAAATACTTTCTTTCAACTGACTTGCAATAGTTCTTATATTCAAGATGTCTTCTTTTACCACTTTTGAAGACATCTTGTAACATAAGTCTAAAGTATTTTAAATCATCACAAATGTTTTCATTGTCAAGACCTATTTGAACAACCAAGTTGATGATATGTGCAACACATCGGACATGAAAAAAATCCCCGAAACAAGGTGGTGAATATTTAATGATAAATTTTTCAGCCGCCTTAGTATTGTTTGAAGCGTTGTCAAACGAAATCGAAAATATTTTATTTCTCAAGTTGTAAGTCGTTATAACTTCATCAAGTAATTCAAACAATTTTTCGGCGGTATGTGGGAACGGGAAGTTTTCAAAAGCGATGGTGCGTTTCATCAATTGCCATGTCACCGGATCAACCCAATGAGCGGTGACACATATGTATGATTCGGGCAACCCGTGTGGTGCCGACCAAACATCGGTAGTTAAACTAACCATGGCTTCTAAAGAATGAAAAGACTCGACTAACTCTTTTTTAGCACACTCCCACAACCTGATACAATGACGTCTTAAGGTAGTACGACTTACATGTGTGTATCTCGGTTGTAGAGTTTCGCGAATCAACGACGTCAACTCCGGGTCATCAAAGTGGTTAAACGGCAAACCTCGTTGAATAACGAACTTTGCCATTCTATCTTGAACTTGAGTCGTGTTGTAACGAAATAGTGTACAATCTTTACCCAAGTCAATTTGATCGGTCGCGCCAATCCCTTTCAACGCCTTGCAATATGGCTTCTCGATGTGCTTTCTCAAAGTAAAGTTGGAATCGTGCTTTAATATTGAACCACATAGTTTGCAACGAGCCTTTTGATAACCTTCGTCATCCACAATCAAATCCCAATTCTTCCATATGTCTTGGTTGCGGTTATGGTTGACTACCGTGACAACCCTTGGGTCCTCCGTAACAGGAACGGGGGCAACAAAAACACTCTTCTTAGCCTTCTTGTTAGTTTTTTATGGGTGCCATAATAATATTTAGTTGGATGGTCGGGTAAAGGAACGGGTTTGCTAAAGGAGTAGTATTTTAGTTTGTTTTTGAGTTTGGTGGTGAAACAAGTGGTGGAAACAAGTTATATATAGGTTTGGGCATCAAAAACCGGTTTCAACGGCTATATTACCGTTGGAACCGGTTCCAACGGATCTATTGTCTCAAAAACCGGTTTCAACGGCTATATTACCGTTGGAACCGGTTCCAACGGCTAATTGGTGTCTAAAAAACCGGTTCCAACGGCTATATTACCGTTGGAACCGGTTCCAACGGCTAGTTTGACTTTTGTTTGACCCTTCAAAAAAAACCCGTCGGAACCAGTTTTTCCAGGTACGAACCGAACCGGTTCCAATTAAGAACCGGGTTGGAACTGATACTGACATACAAATAGGAGAACCGGGTATGATTTTCGGGTACAAAAATACCCAAACCAGGTATTGTACCAACCAGGTTGGAACTGGAACCGGTTCCGGTTCGGTTCCACCAGTTAGGTTCCGGAACCGGTTTTTTTGTGCACGTCTACTTTGAACTTCTTTCTTGTAACAACAAATCTTTTTTATTCATTAAAAGATGGTGTTCACATTGATATTCGGTCAAAATTGACTAAGAGTCCATCCCCTTTTTCCGTGATAACGTGAAAAGACTCAATTCATTCATTTTTCTCTCAACGAATGTAGAAGTAACGGATAACAAGTAGTGACACTAGCCCTTTTGGGATAACAAAACAAAGTCATTTACAATTAACATTCATATATATATATATATATATATAGATCGTGATGTCATAACATTACTAAACATCATAGTAGCTCTATAGCTTCATGCGCTTGGAAACCAAAAGTATAAAATGTAAATGAGTCCCCGCTGTGTAGCTCAGTTGGTTAAGGAGGCGTAAGACTTGGAACAATAACCTAGAGGTGGTGGGTTCGAAACCGATCCTAAGTGCCAATCGTCTTGCCGCTGAGTGAGGCTGATTTACCTCTCACGTGATGGACCTGGGACGGTCTAGCGTGGGCCGGTTTGCGTGTCCGGAACAACACGTTTTGTAACAATAAAATGTAAATGATATAAACACATATTGGTTGTCAAGACACATCTTTTATGTGTTTGATCACTTTACATAAACAACTTTAATGCAGTTTGGCCTACTGTAAAAATACTACCACCCAAGCCCACAGAGGAGACCTAGATCCGTTAATTCTATAAATTTTCCCTCCTATTTATCCTAAGAACAAAATGTCATAATTGTAAAGCCCAAATGAACAGCTTGGATTGCCTATATATTTGGTGAACCTGATTTCAAAGTTTTCATAGCCTACCACTCTTAAGAATATTTTAATATGGAAACTTCCATTTCTTCTTCACTCTTACCATCGATTGGTGTGGATGTTAGTAGCAACAAGCAAGATGTTATACGCCACACTGTGAATTTTAGTGCTAGCATGTGGGGGGAGCAGTTTCTTACACCTGATGAGGTTTTTCTGTCACTACATGATTGCTTAATTAATTGTTCATTTATAATAAGAAACATTTATAATAAGAAAATCATCTTTAAATTAAGTTATTTTTTAGGTGCAACTAGAAGATTTAGTGATGGAGAAACAAGTTATTGAAGAGCTTAAAGAAAAAGTAAGAAAAGAGCTAATTGTCAAAGCTTCTTCAAATGCATCGATGCTACATAAGAAGTTGATGGAACTTATAGACGCAATCCAACGCCTAGGCGTTGCATATCATTTCGAAGAGGAGATCGGGGAAGCCTTGCAACATATCTATGTTACGTATGGCGAAAAATGGACCGATCAAAATAACCTACAGAGTATCTCTCTTTGGTTCCGACTCCTTCGACAACAAGGCTTCAATGTTTCATCAGGTATATATGTAGTTACAAGTTTATTAATGCCTCTTAACTTCTTCTCAACAATACTTGAACATGATATGATATCTCACACCTCCAATAAGATAACTATCGATATCACTACATAAAAGGTAAGAAGCTTAATGTCAATATGTATGGATCCGTTTTCTCCTTTATATATTTTAATAAACATCAAACCATGGGCGTACTCTTTGATCATGGGGTCTACCGCTTCGATGGAAAAAAAATATATAGTGCTATATATAAGTTAAAATTCCGATTGACCCCTAATAAATTTTAACAGCTACCCCAGTGAAATTTCAAGACAAAGAAAAAATAAAGTAGAAATTTATAATTTTACAAATATAAATCTAATATAAATAATGAAGCACAATTAAACGCTCGTATAATTTTATAAACGTCTAATATAAATATTTAAACCCACAAATATACCAATAAGAAAACTAAATCCATGTGATGTGAATAGTTAAATATTTTAAGCCCATGTGATTTGTTTTTCTATATTTCCTTTCTGAATAGCAACTCGTACACTTTTCCTACTCCTAAACTACACCAAAAGAATAATCCACCGCCATATCAGGATTTTAAATCTTTAACACCCAGTCTCACACCCGGTTAAGGCTGGAATTGTTTAAACCTAAATAATTAGGTTCCAAGTGAAATATAATGTGTCAGATTTTGCCATATATGATGATGAACATCTAGTGAAATACGATGGCTAACTATGTATATATATATCTTCTCAATTATGTTAAATTTTATCTTTATATTTATTTATTTTTTAATATATTTTTAGGCTTTTGTCACTAGATTATTGTTCATTTGTTTTGTGGATTATATTATTGATTACTTGATGGTAATTTGTTAATGCTTGATTATTTAAATTTTACTGGGTATTAATAGTAAATAAAGTACTAGATTAAGCTTTAAGCATTAGGATATAGCATATACAACAATAAACTCATACAAACCGACATATCATTGGCACATCATATTTCAAATTTTTCTCAAAAATATCATTTTCATCCACAACAACAAACCTCCACAAACCTTATTAGAATTAAATGTGTATATGTATAATATATATGTGTGTGCACGTGAGAGGGGGTGTCACATCACAAGTTCATTGAAAGTTGTTGTAGATGTGTGTGCATGTGAGAATGTGCGTGTATGTATGTGAGAGTGGGTGTCACATCACAAGGAAAAGAACTTCCCACATAAAACCTTAACTCCACAACAAGAGATTTGTGTCCTCCAAAGTTTGCATATTTCTATATAGATTCAAACCTAAGGAATAAGAGCTTGTAGATGCTCTTAGTGAACGTCTGTTTCTTTCATGTGTACTTTAGAAAATATAATTCGGTTTACCTCCTTTAATGTGACGTGACCCGACTGGTTTATAACCAACTGTTTTTTTTATCGTACAACCGACACCCAAAATATTTTTGACCATGTAAGATGATTTTTCTACATCGAAAACTCATTAATTCCTTTTGTCCTAGCTGGGACTTAGAACCCACAACACATGGTTGGAGGGGTACTATTGCCATCAAAGAGCTACACTAGTTTCCTGGTGTTTCTCTCATGTAGGGCTGTTCAAAACCGGATATCCGAATTTTCGGATATCCGAATTTTCGGATATCCGAAACCGGATATCCGAATCTTTCAGATAGTGAAAATCACTATCCGAATCCGAAACTTCGGATATCCAAAATTTCGGATATCCGAACCTCGGGTATCCGAATATCCGAAAAAGGAAAAAAAACTTGTTTTAATAATAAAAACCATACAATATTATCAATTCAAGTTTCCAAATCCAAATAAATCAAACATACAACAAATCAAGTTTCCAAATCCAAGAATGCAAGTTCCCAAATCCAACCTGAAAGGGACTGAAGGAGTGACGGTGGCTGGAGACGGGTGGCGACAGTGGAGACGACAGCCAACGATGGTGCCTGGAGGAGACGGATGGTGGTGGTTTCCGGCTAGAGGAGACGGACAGTGGTGGTGGCTAGAGGAGACGGCTGATTGTGGTGGCTGCCGGCTGGAGGAGACAGACGGTGGGGATGGCTGGAGGAGACGGTGGTGGTGGCTGAAGTGAAGAGGAGAAGAGAAGAATGGCAGAAGAGAAGAGGAGAAGAGAAGAATGGCAGAAGAGAAGAGGAGAAGAGATGAATGATGTTATGTTAGGGTTTTGTTATTATGTTTTATATTAAATAAAATTAAAATATCGGATAGTTCGGATATCCGAAAAATCTAAAAACTGATATCCGAATCCGAATCCGAATTTTCGGATATCCGGGATTCGGATATCCAAATTTTCGGATATCCGAAAATTCGGATAGTTCGGATACTGATAGTCAGATAATTCGGATTCGGATTCGGATTCGGATTCGGATTCAGATAGTTTTGAACACCCTTACTCTCATGTGGGACTCTAGCACTAATATGAGGGTTGCATGTTTCAGGAATATTCAAGAACCATATGGATGATAAGGGAAATTTTAAGGAATCTTTATGTGAAGATGCTCAAGGAATGCTTGCTTTGTACGAAGCATCATATATGAGGGTGGAAGGTGAAAAGGTACTAGATGATGCCCTTGAGTTCACCAAAACTCACCTTGCTATCATAGCAAAGGATCCTTCTTGTGGCTCTTTATTAAGAACCCAAATACAACAAGCGCTAAAGCAACCACTCCGGAAAAGGTTGCCAAGGATAGAGGCCGTACATTACATGCCTATTTATCAACAAGAAGCTTCTCACAATGAGGTCCTTTTGAAGCTTGCAAAGTTGGATTTTAATCTGCTTCAATCAATGCATAAGGAGGAACTTAGACAACTTTGCAAGTACGTAATACTAACAACGCATGTTTATTCGTTAATAAATAATCTTTAACTTAATCAAGCTACGCAAACATACTAATCCGTTATAGAGTGTTTCAATATGTCTAATAACTCGTATTAATTTGTTTTAGATGGTGGAAGGACTTGGACATGCAACAAAAACTACCATATGTTCGAGACAGGTTGATAGAAGGCTATTTCTGGATACTAGGAGTCTATTACGAACCTCACCATTCTCGTACACGAATTTTCCTATTGAAAACTTCTATGTGGTTGATCGTTTTGGATGACACCTATGATAATTATGGTACTTATGAAGAACTCAAAATCTTTACCGATGCTGTTGAGAGGTGCACAATATGCATTAAATAATCCTTTATATATATATATATATATATTAAAGTATACCCTCTAGATTAATTGTTTTGTATAATCTTTTCTTGTTAATTGAATATTAACCAGATGGTCAATGAGCTACATTGATACACTTCCAGAATATATGAAACTAATATATCAAGAACTTTTGAGTCATCACCAAGAAATGGAGGAAGAACTTGAAAAGGAAGGAAAAGCATACCAGATTCCCTATGTGATTGAGATGGTATATTAATTATATTATAAATGTTAGTTTTGTCTAACTAGACAAATAAATTATGATTGTACCATCCACTCATTTGGTGATACAGGCTAAGGATATTATTCAAAACAACCTATTAGAAGCTAAATGGTTAAAAGAGGGGTATATGCCAAGTCTGGAAGAGTACATATCTGTTTCAATGAAGACTTGTACTTATGGTGTGATGATAGCGAGAGCTTATGTTGGTAGGTCTGATAATTTGGTCAATGAGGATACCTTTAAGTGGGTCGGCACATATCCTCCTATTGTTAAAGCCGCGTGTTTGGTTTTAAGACTAATGGATGACGTTACCACACACGAGGTACTAAACACATAAATTAGACATACAACTATTCTAGTTACAAAATGTTTACGCTACAACAGAGCGCACAATAACTCTACTTATGTCATACAACTACTCTGGTCATATGTTGAGTTCAAAAAAAAAATTATAGTTGCATAACTACTCTATTTGTAAATATAATTACTATATTTGATATAAAACAAAAATTGAATGAGATATTACTGAACGGTTATACCATTCAATTAATTACTCAATAACATTTACATAATTCTCTACTTGCGTATATAAGTTCTCTCTTTGATAAAAAAACAAAAATCAAATTAAACAAAGGAAAATTCCCAAAATAAGCATTTATGAAAACGTTTTTCAGGTTTTAGATGTCATTTGTAAGAAATTCCCAAAATAGGTATTATAAACTAATCGTGACGAGTAGTTTATGATTACACATGAGTAGTTTGTAGAACCAGTTAAAACTTGTCATGTGCCCTTAAACTAACCGTAACGTGCATGTTCACTAATCATTTACTCGTCACGACTAAATAAGTTTCATGCCTCATAATCAATGCCCACGAGTAATACATAAGTCCTTTAGTCGCGAAACTAGTTTTACCTGGTTTACATTCCCTACACTAATAGTTTATTAGTAGTTAACTCGCCGCGACTAGTTTAACCTTATGAATTACTCGTGGGCGTTGATTACAAGACATATAACTTATTTAGTCGTGACGAGTAAATGGTTAGTAAATCTTCTCGTTACGGTTAGTTTAAAGACACATTTTTAATTGGTTATACAAACTACTCGTCACGACTAGATTATAATACCTATTTTGGAAATTTCTTGCAAATGGCACCTAAAACCTGAAAAACGTTTTCATAAACGCTTATTTTGAGAATTTTCCCATGAAACAATACTAAATGATGATAAGATTCAATTACTCAGTAACTAACCGTCTCTTTAAACCATTGATGCTGCACCATTAATATTACTCAGTTTCTTCAAGTGTTCAATTGATTTCGCACCGATTAACAGGACTTGTATTATTCAGCTGATTTGGCGCGCTTTGTTAATTCAATTCATCGAGTCCTTAATCTGCAATTGATTAGATGACTTATTGCCACCAATCTCTACTCATCTTCATGATCTCCAATTAGGATGGTGATACAAATGCTTATAATGTGAAATGATTTATTCAGGAGGAACAAGAAAGAGGTCATGTTGCTTCAAGCATTGAATGCTATCAGAAGGAAACTGGTGCGTCCGAGAAAGAAGCGTGCAAATTTATATCAAATAAAGTTGAAGATGCATGGAAAGTTATAAATAGAGACTCGCTCAGGCCAACCGAAATCCCATTCCCTCTACTTACACCGATAATCAACTATGCGCGTGCGTGTGATATCCTTTATAAAGTCAACGACGGCTACACACATGCCGGCAAAGAAACTATAAATCACATCAAATCTATCTTGGTCCACCCTGTACCTACTGAAGATTCAAGATCAAATACATGATGGTTGTTGGTGTTTAAAAATATCATTGCTATACTTTATGTTTCACTAGTTTGTTGCATGTGTGATAGGGTATAAATCCGGCCATACGTATAGTATGTTGTTTGTTCCCAGGTAAACACATAGAATATGTAATCTACTTGTGTTTTGATATAGTTTTTTGGTAATGCAATTGTCGTTTTAATTTATGCTAATGAGTAATGAGTGATAGTTGATTCAATTCTAGATCAACCTGTTACCTATAAATACACAAAATAACCGGGTTACTAGGCTAAAATATAACTAAAAAAGAATTTGATTTGTTTCTATTACTCATAAGGCTTAGAATTCAAGAAATATTATCCATGCTTAACATTTGATATGTGTTTATTGATGTGATTGTATTTTTTTTTCCTACGAATTCAGTTGTAGAAAAACATCTCTTTTTCTAGTAGTGCTAGTGTATATTGTGTTTTATCTTGTTCGTTTTGTGTGAGGTAATTGTGCGTCCTAGATTGTTTGACTAATAGCTAACATAGAATACCCTATGGATTGATTGGGAGTTGGATTGCAAGGGTTCATGTCGGGGCTTAGGCCTCACGCACCCGCCCCACATACCCGGTTGTTCTTGTGTGAAGATCCCATGTGTAGGTTCTTTTCTAACGCCAACTGGTTTTTCCAAACTCGTCTTCATATGTTGATTTTTTTATTAAACTTTGTTGTTCGTGTTTTCTATTGGAGAAAAAAAAACGTATTTTGAGCATTTTGTCTTGGAAGGTATGGTGGTTTGCTACCTTATGAGGCCTAGTTCTTTATGATTTATTTCTTGTTGTTGTTGTTGTTATTATTATTATTATTAAAACAACTTCTTAAGGGTGACGCGTGGCATTTGTAAGGCCATGTTATCGGTGCCCTACATTGGATGTTGGATTTACTCATAAACACAATTCTAAACATCAGAGTTAATTAAAACTTTCACGGAATATAAAAACTTTCATAAAACATTACATATTAGTTCATAACTTTGTCTTAACAAACATCTTGTCTTTCAGTCATAAACATTAAACATAAAACATCTTGAGACCTCAGATGCCAGTCTCTGAGGTCTCAAGATGTTTTATGTTTAACTAGAACTCACTCAGCGTAGCTGACTTCTAGTATGCTAGATTGAAGCAGCTTGAGTGGGCACATGGTGGACGAAAAATCTTGTCTTTCAGTCATAAACATTAAACATAAAACATCTTGAGACCTCAGATGCCAGTCTCTTATTCGTCCACCATGTGCCCACTCAAGCTGCTTCAATCTACTCACATGCGTGCATACTAGAAGTCAGCTACGCTGAGTGAGTTCTAGTTAATCAGGCGACATACCATACGTACACATATCATACATACATACATATCCGTAGATACATATCCATACTTAACAAGTTACCTTTCTATCGTACATTCATACATACATACATACACACTATCACTTACCTCAGTCCACCGAGAGTATGTTCATAGTCCGTCGTCTATACCTATACTCAAGGTCGTGAACACGTAAAAGGTCCGCACTCCTTACCTATGTTCACCATTCATGGTACGTACAAGGTCTGCAGTCCTTCCCTATACCATCCTACATTAACAACACGTGCAAGGTCCGCAGTCGATCCCTATGTTGCAACCTATTTCATAACACGTACGAGGTCCGCAGTCCTCCCCTATGCTATCACAACACAATTACAGCACGTATAAGGTCCGCAATCCTTTCCTATGCGGGCTCCTATCTGAAGTACGTATAAGGCCCACAGTCCTTAACTACGTTCTCATCTATCACCTATAACACGTATAAGGCCCATAGTCCTTAACTACGCCATCACATGCCAAGTCTATGTCCAACAGAAGTTAGAGGGATTTGTCATCCTAACTTACCACGTCAGACGTAGAACTCATATACCATTCCTGTACCTGCATACACTTACTTCGCATATACAATAATTACATCGTAGCATAATAACACTCTAGGCGTTCTTCGCATAATTCATTTAGCAATATACCCCTTGTCGATACGTGCAATACACGAAGATCGTTCACGCCCCGACAAACATTCATTCATAACGTTCATACATCATCCATACATTACATATAACATTCATATCTTTATTTATAACCTGACAATACTTGCAATATCCGAAGATCGTTCACGTACAGACAAACAATCATTCATATCTATCACATATAGCATATATAGCATACACTTACCACTTAAGGTAAGTGTATTAACTAATTACATCGAGTATGCACACAGCCCCGAAAACATAACAAGGAATGGGGCTAGAAACTCACTTGAACTCGGTTACGTTCACCATTGATGGTTACTCCTTTCTTTAGCTGTGCGCAACTAACTGTATAACAATTACTTGTATCAACTAACTATCACTACCCATATCGCGTTTCTAGTCTAATTATAACCCTGACAGCGGGGTTCTTATCAATTATATTTTATTCCCTAACTCATTCGCTATAACGAATTAAGCCTGATTCGTTAATTTAATTCGTTATCTCAGATTAGCTGATTCGTTATGAAATCTTCCTCCATTCTTCATCATTCGGTTCGTTATATTTATCATAGTGAATTGGGTAAGTAACGAATCACTTGATTCGTTATCATATAGCGAATTGAATGAGTAACTAATCACCTGATTCGTTATCTTAACATAACGAACTGGGTGAGCTAATTCGTTATCTTGACAGAACAAATGGGCGAGTAACGAATTACCCGATTCGTTTTCTTGATCCGTTCATCATAACGAATTAGCATTTGTTCTTATCCAAACTTTGACTAAGGGTTCAAAGTAAAAATTGATAAGAACAGACGCAGTCAACCCTTATTAGATCTGCAATTAATCCCTCAGTTCATGACGAAACAACATGATTTTGCTGTCATTAAGCTCGAATAATCAGCGCCTATAAACCCTATCCATCCATTCATCCCAACATTACGTGTTAAAGGGTACGATTTGTTCATCTATAGACCCGGTTCATTAATCAATCGATTATCTCTTCAAATGTTAACGGATTTTAGTAAGATTTGTTGCGTTGGATTCGTTTTCACCATACTCAAACAGATTTAAGATTTCCCAAACAATTCCGAACCTAAATGAACGATTTCTAATTATAGCGTACCTTAAACGAGTCGATCTACGAACACGATCTAGTATTGATGTTGGTTTGGTCCGTTACAATGTTCAAGCACCAACGTGTTCGGGTTTTCACCTTCGGATCTTGGCTCGGGATATAGGAGAGTGTTAGTGTGTGATTTTGATGGTGTAGAGATGGATAAAAATGGAAAGGATTAGGGTTTAAAGGGTATTTATACTCCCTTAAGCCCATGGACCTAAGGCTCATCTTTCCTTTTTGATCCATACTTATTCCATTTAATTAGCCTACTTAACCTTCCATCTTTATTATTTTATTAGTTCTATATTATTACACTAACTCAATTATTTCACCCGACGTAATTAATATATTAAATACTATTTTAGAAATTTCGGGATGTTACAATTGAAGAGGCTGACATCTTAAGAAAATGTTATATTTTGTTATATTTTTATTTTGCAAGACAAATTTGAATGAGGTTAAGACAACACTAGGATGCTATGTAATATATGGTAGACTTTCAATTATTCCGCAAGTTATAATCCACTCTAATGATTAGAATTGTGTTTATGTGTAAATTCAACAATCAAGTAGGGCACCGGGTCCGGTGCCTTACATAATGCTGGTTGGTTATAATGAAAGTTTCTTTAAGATATATTTTGGTTGGCTGTAATGAAAGTTTTAGTCTCGCGGTACAATTATTAGGAGCTATGAATAAACACATATAATTCATTCACCATAAAATAGTTTAAAAGGATAAAATAGTCATTCTGTACAATCACTCCGAGATCCAAACAAACAACACTTTACTGGTTCATAATATTCATTTAACATTTTATGGTTTTCTCGTGTCCAAACAAACAACTAAAGAAAAGCTACTCCGACGCTTTTTGGTATTCATTTCGCTTTCACATTAGAATGTGAAAGCACAATTTACTGTTTGCAATTTTTTGGGTTGACCTTTTAAATAAGTAGGAAAATAGAATAAATAATTGAAACAATTAAATATTAAAAAATAAACCAAAGTGAAAATATCAATTTGGTTTAAATAAGTAAAGACGATCGAATAATATAAAATTCAGGGTAAACAATTACGAAACGGGATTTAAAGTCAAATGTCATCAATGTGAAAAGAATAAACAAATCCTTAAGCTCCATGGTTGTATGTCGGGACACTAAATTTTAGTATTAAATTCGATGAGTTAAAGATGAGTAAAATCCAATAAGTGAAACGAAGATCCAAAGAGTGAAAATGAGAAACCCGAAAGGTGAGTACATGAGGTAGGGGTAAACTACGTTACAATTTCAATAATGTCGTGCAATGAGTTTCATACGTGTACAAACTTGAGGTTATAAGTAATTGAGAATACGATTGCATGAAATTACAAGGATGAGGTGAGTTTCTTTGGGATGACGCATACGTGTATCAATGTAAATAAAATAGTATTTTATTAACAACCAAAACAATCGATGAAAAGTGATAAAACGTGAATACGACCACTATCGTGAAACAATTTGTATAATCGTCATTATAATAATGGTTTCTAATAGCGCCAAAACTTGTAGACAGCAACACATAAGCCGTCAATAGATTAGATGAAATGATATAGAATAATGTATAGAATCGTGTTTACATAAATTCTCAAATATAAATAACATAGTCATGAAAATATCGTTTAAAAGATCAACGAGATTTTTGGCGAAGTTAAGGTTTTGAAAGTATTACACAAATTGTTATTGAATAGTTTGCATTCGGTCACGAAAATCAAAACACAACAATGAAATCTCATGTGCATAATATTCTCATCAAAACATCTCATCAAATGAAAAGAAATCGAAATTCTTTTTTCAGTGAGACTCGAATAAACGACGAAATATGTAGGTTGCGTGTCATATAGAATGAATTGAAAAATGAATTCTTTAAGTAAGGCCGTTCATTCGTTCCCATAAAATGAATATAATAATAATATAGCCTCGCAGTAACGTGTAGCTAGAGAAAATTTTTGCTCATTATCGAAAGTAAATCTTGTAAGTCAATTATTAAAGGGATTTCTATACATAAAGCGGTTGTGAAAAAAAATATTTATAAAATAATGCTTGCGATGGTAAGAAGTAATAGTTTGCTTAAATCGTTATTGAACGAAAATTTGTTACTAAATAAATTTTGCATTCAACATTCAAAATGAAACCTCGTACTTATAAAGTCTTTATGAGATTTATCACCTTAGGTGACAATATTTAAAGTCTTGAAATCATACATATAATCGTTTAATAACCTTTGAATACAAATCCTCACAATAAAATTTTGTTGTCATGACAATACCATATATATGCATATATATTTTAAAAGTCCTTCATAAAATACGAGCATGGCACGTAAACCATTATTATTATTATTATAATTATTTGTTTATAATTTAAAAGTGATTATTTGAACACATGAGGTTGTTATACGTACACTAGTTGTATATATATATATATATACATAAAAAAAATTAGGGAAAAATGAAGCTCGTGTGTGTATGGAGGGGTTTTAGGCTTCGTACGGTGAATGGCTTGGAAGTTTAGTGGTAAGTGAGAGTGTTTAGGTCGGCTTGGATAGTTGAGTTTTCTTGAGTTGAATCGATGGGGTTTGTTGAGTTTTGGTCATTTGAGTGGGTTAGGCTTAGCTGATTTGTGTGAGTAGTGGGTGGGCTGATAGGTGAGGTTTGGTTTATCTGAGCTCGGGTTAAGTTGATAAGTTGGATAATTTGATCTTGACTAGTTTGGGTTGAGATTCGTTTATACATGTATTTAGTAAGGAGTGTTTGGGTTGCTATTTTAATATCAAACTCTATGGTTGGATGTGTTTTTCGGTGTCTTTGAAGTATTAGGATAGTGAGTTTGATAGGTTTTCGTGGCTTAGGAGTGTCGGCGGTTAGGGCCTTTTTGTTGAGTTGATTTTGTATACCTTGGACTTGCATGGGGTTTGGGTAGGTGAGGATATAACTTGATGTGTTAGGTTTCGTTCATATTGAGGAAAGATGTGAGTGCTCGGGAAACTTTTGAAGTTGAAGGGTGGTTTGATTTAAGGCGGTAGTTTGAGATGGGATACGGGTGTTTGGGAACTTGTGGTTATGTATTGGGAGATTTTTGTTTTTGACTAATAATAGATATTAAATTGAAAATATCATGATTTATAAATAATATTTGAAGCATCCATGAAAATTTTGATAATAAAAATTACAAGTTAATATATATATATATATAAATATATATATATATATATATATATATGTTATATAAATAGAATTTTTTTTATCATTTTTAAGAGCAATTTAAAATTTTGCTTATTAGGAAATTTAAAATACGTAAATTGAATTTTAAAATTTGTTATGAGGTCTCAATATTGAATGATGAATGTCGTTTTAGGAATACAAAGATGCGTAATTAAAATTTATTTATTTATTTATTTTTACCAAGTACGTTACTTAATATCATGTAACGAAAAAAAATAAAAAAATATCATGGTAAGTTAAAATGACCAGTATTGTAAATCGAGAAATCACAAGTAAACGACTTTTGGTTTTTAAAGTAAAATTTCTATGAAGTTTTGCATGAGAGTTTCAAGAAGATTACAAGCTATAAGTTTGTGACTTTCTTGAGAAATCATGGCAAAACTATCATAAGAATTTTAAAACGCGGAAAATCGTATGATGTAAATTTTTATTGGCGAAAATTTATAACGAACCAAAGATTGCATGATGAAAGTTGTTATGAAAATAAATTTGGGTAAGGAAAATTTTACCACGTGTATTGTATAATGTGGTGTAAATAAAAAAATGTCGTGAGAGGTTTAAATAATTAAAATTTTGAAGTGATTGTCCAAAATAATGGAATAGTTATAAAATAATTTTTTTATAAAATTTGTGTACAAGGACCTTAAAGACAATTTAAAGTTTATACAATAGGAAATTTACTTGAAAAGTTGAGGTGAAATTTTTCATAAAAGCTTCTTAATATGATTATATATATATATATATTTAACTTATATCGAAGAGATCATAATGAACGAAATTTGTAATAAAAATCATCGTGAAATCAAAATGAGAAAATTGGTGTAAAACTTTACCATATAAAATCGAGATATAAAATAATTATTAACAATATAAAAAAATATAACATTTATAAATGAAGACTTGTGATAAGAATTTATAACAAAATAAAAGGAAAATGGTTTAAATTCTTGAAATGTAATAATAATGTTTTAAGATTTTAAGGCCGAAAAATCATGCATGAACCACCATGACTTGATATCCCGACACTAAAAACTTTTTTTTCAAAAATACCATGTTGGAGTCTAAACATATGCACGTACCACCATGTTTTTTTCATGTCTTCGACTCAAATAACGATTGTAACAAAAATAATAAATCAGAATACAACGTCATGTCAAAACGCCAGTCCACGAACCACCGCAGTTCTATTGTTTTGACACCGAAAATTAGGATGGTGAGCGGAATGCTCGCATTCAACTACTTAAAGTGGTCATCTCATATGAGACGATCTTTAAGGAGATTTGAAACAACGGGATCTAAGTTAAGCTCGTGATCCATAAAACACAATAAAAACTAATGTTTTGCGTTTTAAGGTAAAGATACCTTGGAGTACTATGAAAGTGTGTGTATGTGTATATTTATGATTTGATAAAATAAATAAGTATATATAAATAAACAAGTGTATTGAACAATCAAGTGGGGTAAACACGTATAGGCAACACGTATAAGGACCCTAAAGTAAAGACTATACTAGGTCGTTACGTCTAACCACCTATCCTATAGTCTTGTGGCTCTGATACCAATCTGTCACACCCCGACGAAAGACAGCGGAACATGCCAGGGTGCAACGTGATTGGACAAATACACAAGACACTATTTAAAGTGACAATATTTAAACAACTAATTTTATTTCATAAATCAATAAATAACACATCTCGTTCATACAAACAAATTTGAAAACAAGTAGCAATTATATTGTTCGTTTTACTAATACCCTAATAGTCTTTTTTCATCAAGTCCTCGAGTCAACAAAAGTCAAACTTGTAACATTTCATAAAATAAAGTTTGTCAACACAAAGGTTGGTGAACAATTTATAAGTTTGAGCATATAAGTACATAGTAATAAAAAGCCACAAAACTTGTATACGAAAAAATAAATAAAAGCTATAAACTTGGATAAATAGTTATCGCTAAACAAGTTAGCGACACCTAGCTATAAGGGGATGCCAAATAGTCTAGGATTTTATAGTTATCGTTAATTGCATTACGTTAACGACACCTTGCCATAAGGGGTTGCCAAATGGTCTAGGATTTATAGTTCCACCATCCAAAATCGATAAACACATAGACATTTAAGCATAGAACACCAAATCGAGCAATTATTCAAGTAAAGTACACAATCACGTTTGTAGGTTTAAGATTCAAGTAAATAAAGCATTCAGTTTGATAAGTATGAAATGTCACCCAAAACGAAAGATGGAAAAGGGGGGTATGAAAGTACTCATCTCGATTGACGAATCGGGAAATAATAAATGATCGACATATAGAAAGCTTGTGAACGAAATGAACGAATCCGACTTGAAAGCTAATTGAAAAAGAATAAATAATATTTATTAATGAACTTGAACTTTAGTTGAAATTACATTTGAAACATTGGACAAGAAGGTTCGGTTGTTAATCGTATTACCGGTTAATTTGTTAACGATTAGGGACTCGTACTTAATTTATAATTTAAAATAATATTATTTTATTGGGGCTTTTAAATAACTAAACCAATATTAAATAGAAACAAGACGGGTTTTAAATCAAGAGTTCGGTTTTCATAAAATGAATTGATAATAAGGCTTATAACAATATATTAATGATAATGATAGTAATAATAATAATGATTTTAAAATATATATATATATATATATATATATGTATATATATATATAAGATAATAATGATAATAATAATAACAATAATTATTTTCAATAATACTAATATAGTATCGTAAATATAACAATAATTATTATTAATACTACTAATAATAATAGTTATAGAATAAAAGTCTTGGTATTTATTAAAGTGTTGTTGATCAAAATAATAATAATAGTAAATAATATTGATAGTAAATAATGATACCATACTCGAGTGACGATGACGTTAAATGGTAACTTGGCCCGACATGGGTTTCGGTGTAATAAAACAAGTAGATAATATTTGTATAATAGAATTTATAGTATTACTTAATAATCATACTAATAATGATAATAATAATAATCATAGTAATAATAATCTATAAATTATGAAAATAATGATAATAATAATAAGAAAAATAAAATTTGTTTAGGTAAAGAAAATAATAACAATAATAATAATACTAATAATAATAGTAATCATAGTAATAATAAGTTTTATAATAAGTTATGAGATAAATGAAAAAAATGATACCAAAACACTCTCCAAAGTCGGTTTAAGGGGGAACCGGACTCGTGACTCGATTACCGGTTATGAGTTATATATATAGACAATTAAAACTCTAAATCCCTTATCATATGATGTTTGATCGAGAGCATTTGTCGAAGACGAGCAGGGTCGTCAGAGATATAGGCTGCTGGAGAAACAAAGGTCGCCGGAGCCCATCCGGCGGCCGGAAAAACGCATCAGAGAGAGGGAGAAGAGAGAGATAGAGAGAGAGACGGAGAGAGATAGAGATGTAGAGAGAGCCGAGAGAGATAGAGGCGGGGAGAGATAGAGAGAGCCGAGAGTGAGAGAAAGGGAGAGGGTACGGCGGTACACCGGTGGCCGATTTTCCGGTCACCGGAAAAACGGGTAGAGAGAGAAAAGGGGCTACGGGCTGCCAGAAAGCCGAGAGGAGGAGGGGGTTCGGCTGGAGGTGATGGACTTACCGGAGAAGGAGAGTGGTGGTGTCGGAGGTCGGTGGTGGTCGGAGGTGGTCGCCAGAGGTGTCGCTGGTCGCCGGAAAACGGTGTCGGATAAAGAGAGGAAGAAAATGGAGGGCGGCTAGTATGTTTAAGTTAGGGTTAGGGTTAGGGTTTTTGTTATTTTATATATATATATTACATATTTACATAAAGTCCCCTCAAAGTTCTAATTAATGTACTAAAGGGTATTAAACTTAGGAAAAGCTAATATAGGTTTGAAAATGGCAAGAATTACCCTTTACAGTTTATAACTAATTTTATGTTAGACGAACAACTATTAGTACATGCCTACATGACGGGTTTTGATGAACTAAGTACGTGAAAAATTCAAGGATCGACTTAAATGATTAATAAAATTACCAGGTCGGGTTTACAATACAATACGGGTATGAAGTATAATTTATTTAAAATAAAACGCGAAAGAAAATCCAAAACCCGAATTTGACGAATGTCACAAAAGGGTTCTATTAGGATACTTACCATATATATATATATATATATATATATATAATTTGAGAACCTCTTGAGTTGTTAAACTTTGAGAACTCAATATGGACCACACATTTAATTAAATGAGTATGAAATATATGGCTGAGAATAAATCTGATTAAAAAATTAATCAGGAGAGAGAATAAGTATTTTTGATGATTACACAAGTTTAAATGTTAGTTACACATGTGTAATAAGTCAATTCGGTGTGTAAAAAAATACTGTAATTTTTTGTGCATTACTTACACTTATGTATTACACATTTGTAAAAAAATTAAATTTTTTTTTGTTAAGTTGAGTTCTTTCGAGTTCTTAAAATTCAAAGCGGTTCTCAAAAGAAATCAATCATAAATATATATATATAGGATCAGGATCATGAGAGAACTTTTTTGAAATTGAGAACTATGAGAACCATTTTAGACCACAAAAAACCCAAAAATAAAAAAAATCATAAAATAAAAAAAAAGCACAAAAATGAAAAAAAGTAAAAAAACCAAAATTCTTATTTTAACATCCCGGTTTCATTAAAAAAAACTCGGTTTAGCGAATTATATACACATATGTATAATATATACATATATGTACATTTACATGATTTTTTATACACACGTGTATAATTTAAGATAAATGATGCTGTACATATGTGTATATTATGTAACTAAAGATTAAATAAAATTATACATATGTGTATAATACAACGTTTTTTTCATTTTTTTTATTTTTTTAATGAAACCGGACAGAAATATAAGAATTTTTGTTTTTTTACTTTTTTTAAATTTTTTTAATTTTTTGTTTTATGATTTTTTTAAATATTTTTAAAGGTGTTTTTAATGGTCCAAAATGGTTATCAAAGTTCTTAATTTACAAAGGGTTTTATTAAGATCCTTACCCTATATATATGTCATAAACAAAACCTTGATCTTTATTCAAATAAACCTCAAATACAAAGTGTTTCTTCTTATCAACACAACCACTGCCGGCCCTAATCCTTTGGTTGCCCAAGCAAAGGCTTAAGGCCACACATTTTTTAAGGCCCCATGTTCTAAAATAAATGAATATATTACATTGTACTGAAAATTTACAAAGCTAAAGATCTTGAGTCTATAACACTCCTTCACATTAATTTATAAGTTAACATTTATTAGCTGACATTAGTCAATTTTTTCAGTTAAATAGTTTATATAAAATATTTAATTGATTGTTCGTTAAATAAATATAACAATTGATCTAAAGTTTTGGTTTTTCATTATGAAATTACGAGGGTGAATATATCAATGCATCATCTTATTTTACTAGATATATCGCTCACAACTCATCTGCATATTAGGTTTAGAATTAACTTGGGAAACTGAAACGACTTGATGACTTCCACGCGTAGAATTTGATTTTAATAATTTTATTAAACAATTTTCATCAAATAAAGTTAAAAACGAAAATTTAATGTAAATTTTTTTTGTTACAAACACAATATATAACTTACAAATTAAACTTAACTCCGTCAACTACAAAACTTTATAGTTTATGTTGTTGTGGTCTCAAGCCCAGGTGAAGGGGGAGCGTTTATATAATTTTATTTTTTATTTTGTGAAAAAGCCTTCATCTTGTTAGTTAGCTTGAGGTCTCCGAAAACCTTGGGCCGTCACTGAACACAACCAGGAGACTAATAGATTCCAAGAACAATAGATCTCTCAAGAGAACAAAGAAGTCACAAACTAGTCCTAGATCTAAAACGCGGTGTGAAACTTTTAGAGAGAAAAAACCTTTCAAGATTTTAATAACTCCACCAAAAAAATTCTCCAGATGCAAAGATGTATTCAACGGCTTCATCCAGCCCAAGAGTCCAACATATCAAGCCCAATTTCAAAACTTCATAAACGAAATACAAAATATTATGACCAGATCAAAAATAAAGGATAAAATATTGAATTGACCAACTCTAAAACTAGCATACCTTTTAACAATATATATATATATATATATATATATATATATATATATGTATATATATATATATACATATATATTCTAGTGATTTTCCTTCCCTTGTATATATAAAGTGACATAGGAGTAAGTTGGAATACCAAATTAAAACCAATTAATAACATGGACATCTTCACTGAATGGCCTCTTACAACCATACTAAGCCTCTCCATTCTCTGCACATTCATATAAACTACTCTAACCTATACTAGTTCATCCAAGGCAAAGCTTCCCCCAAGCCCTCCAAAGCTTCCCATACTCGGAAACGTTCACCAACTGCTCAGTAAGCCTCGTCATGAGGCCCTTTGGCAACTTTCGAAACAATATGGCCCCGTTATGCAAATCTATATTGGTTCACAACCCTTCCTTGTCATCTCTTCTCCTGACATGGCCAAAGAAGTCTTGAAAACTCAAGATCACAATTTTTGTTCCCATGGTTGGTTCCAGGCTACCGAACGATTTACATACAACTATAATGACTCTGCCTTCTCGCCACACAGCGATCACTGGAAGGAAATGCGCAAGCTTTTGGTCACTGAGTTCCTTGGTCCGAAGAGAGCTAAATTGACTAATCATGTGTTGGTGACAGAGATGAAGAGTGTCATCGATTCTCTTTAGTCGAATCCACCAAACACAGAGGTAAATCTAAGTAGTAAGTTTTTAGAGATAGTAATAAATAAGGTGTGTAAGGTGGCATTTGGCAAGAGCTATGCGGACCAACTGCTAAAGGGTCCGTCGTTAGGTTTTATGATTGAGGAAACCATCCGATTACTAAATGGATCCGTTGGTGATTCTTTTCCATGGTTAGGCTATTTTATTGACCAACTTAGTGGATGGAATCGTAGGCTGGATGATGGCTTTAGAAATCTTGATACATTCATCGATGCAATCATTGATGAGCATCGAAAAAATAAGGTGGAAGAAATAAGTGACGATGAAAAAGATTTTGTACATGTTGTGCTTAACATGGCTTCCAAAGAAAATGCTTCTGGTTATCAACCAAGTTATAAAGATTTAAAAGCTCTTATGATGGTAAACCATTTGTTTTATTACATTTCTTTTATAAAGATTAAATTAAATGCTTAGCTAATATTTCAGAATATAATTAATGGGGGAATTGGTGCAACTGTTCTGGCTTTGGTATGGGGAATGTTTGAGATCATTAAAAATCTGAGAGTGATGGAAAAACTACAAAGTGAAATCTGAACTTGTGCGGGAGAAATACAAAAGGTAGAAGAACTGGATACCTCTAAAATGGTATACTTGAAAATGGTTGTCAAGGAGTCACTAAGATTGCACAAGCCTGCCCCGTTCTTGGTTCCACATGCGTGCTTAAACCATACTAAAGTTAGTGGGTATGATGTGTTTCCTGGTACTGTTGTTCTAGTCAATGCTTGGGGGCTAGCAAGAGACACAAGCATATGGGGGGAGAATGCAAATGAGTTCTATCCAGAGAGGTTTACTTCCAATCCTGATGCTAATTTTGGAACCGACAGATTTGAGATGCTTCCGTTTGGAGGGGGGCGAAGGGCCTGCCCGGCAAAGAACACAGAACCAGGTAATTTAGAGTTCGTGATTGGAAATCTTCTTTACTGGTTTGATTGGAAGCTTCCCAGTGGAACGACGATTGAAAATTTGAACACGGAAGAACTGGGTATCGCGGTTCTGGGAAAGAAAGATCCCCTTTTCCTTGTACCCATAAAGCATAAGTAAGAGTTTATCAAGTACCGTATAATTAAATTGTCAAACATGATTTCATCTTTATCAAACAACTTAAATGAAGCACAAACATGTTATGTGCTGGAAATAATGGATTTGAGTTGTTGTATGTTTGAACTTAGTTGTGTTTTATGTTTTCTGTAAGTTATAGAACTATCATCTTTCACGTGTGGATGTTTTTATTGCCGTTCATTTGGCTAGTTTTGTTTTCTGACAATGGTGTGTTTCCTCACCGATGATGTTAAAATCAGTATAGACGTTTAACATCTCGTCTGAGAAATGTTTGGTATTGGGGGTAGTTTTAAATTAATGCTTTAAAAAGGACGATTGTAAAAAGTTCCACACAAATTAAACGCCACACGAGAATCATTCTTAAATTTTACAAATCTAAAAATGTCTCTCCACACAGTTTCACCATTGCATTGTGGCATACCATTTTAATATACTTTCATTGGATTTATGGGTTTTGGTTTCATGTTCTCATTGTGTGTTTGTTTCCGATGACACAATAGTGTTTTTGGAGTTGATATTTTGCACATATAATGCGATGATGGTGGTGATGATGGGTGGTACAAACTAATAGAATTAAATATAAACTTAATAGTATGACTTGTTAATTGCTACCTAAAAGTTAGTAAAAATATCTTAAGAATTGGGCTTAAAAAGATTATTAGAAAAGAATAGATATGGTACAAATCAACCCGCCTAGATTGCATGCAACCTGGATCGGGAGAATTCACAGTATGACGGGTGCACCCTCGACGTACGTTTACCTATGTGGCAAAAGATGTGAAGTGCATACTCAAGTAATCACTAATTATGTGGGCAGCTCTATTTGAATGTTTGTAAGTGATAAGATATCTAGTATGTATATTACTCATGAAAATGCAAATTAGGTCATTGACTTTCTCAACATTCTCTCTTATATACTTGTTTATCAATGCATACATGTACTAAAAATTTTGATTTTGATAAACAATGTATACCGATCAATGTAATCACAAATATAGTGTACACAAAAGGTTTACTTATTTATAACATATTTGTGTAATTTTAATCATGTAATTTATGTAATTTTAATGTGAATTGTAATTATATTAATAATATATGATCATTTTGTTGACTGTAATTCACTTAATGGCTAAAGTTTAAAATTTTAATCAATTACCTGTGTAATACACGGGCCTCAAACTAGTATATATATATATATATATATATACATATATATATATACATATATATATATATATATATATAGTGTGAGGATTTTAAGAGAACCCGTTGAAAATTGAGAACCATTTTAAGTCACAAAAAAAACTCCTTTAAAATATTATAATACAAAAAAAAATGCAAAAATTTTTAAAAACTAAAAATACCAAATATTTTATTTTTCATCCCTCTTTCATAAAAAAACCCTAATTACACAAATATGTATATTTTTACTTTAATATCGATTACATAATGTGCACATATGTACATTATCTTAATTTAATATATGCGTATAAAGAATAACTTGTATAAAACTAAAATATACGTATTATATATATGTATAATTTTGCTAAACCGATATTTTTTTTAATTTTTTTATGAAATCAGGATGAAAAATAAAAAATTTTGGTTTTTTTACTTTTTCTATTTTCGTGTTTTTTATAACTTTTTTTTATTTCCTATAAAATAATTTTTTATGTTCCAAAATAGTTCTGAATTTCAAAATAGTTCGCATATGATCCTAATCGTATAAATATATATATATATATATATACACTAGCTTAGAAATCCGTGTATTACACGAGACAATGTATAAATTACAAAAATAATATAATACAGTAAAAAAAGATAATCAAGTCTATTTATATTATGTAAAAAATGTATTACAAACATAGTCATTTTATATCATCAAATATATTTAAATTTTAAATCGAGAATGTGTTATTCTATCATCGGTATACAATAATGAAGCAATGTCATTTGAAGCAACATTTAAAATAATGAGGCATTTCGATGTGAAAGATGTAGCTAAAGTCTTTTACAAAAATGTTTTACATTCCATGCCCGACCATAAACAAAAAAGTTACCAGATTTCTTTTTTAATAGCTTTTATGTTGTCCTTATAAACACACTATTGTTCAACTATCACAACAGTCTTATAATAAATATAAAAAACAGAAATTTGTATAGGTAGATATATAAGTATAGTAATTATGTAATTAAATAATAGAGTAATTATACTTGATTTTTACGTTTAGCACGTTAATTTTATTTGTACGTTTGCATTCATATATATATATATATATATATATATATATATATATATATAAGACACTAAAAATTTATATGGTATTATACACACATATGCAAGATAGGAAACAATATCAAATACGTTGTATTCTTAACACTAAAACAGTTAGAATCAATTTGCTGTTATCATTAGGTTTATTTTTATAGGTGTTTGATGTTATTTTTTGCTCGTATTTGCTAATTTTCTATTATGAGACGTTATAAGTATTTGTTGATTTATGTTTTGTTGTTATTATTATTTTTTTTCTTTTGTTGTTATAAGTATATGCTGGTATATTTGATATTATTATTTTGTTCTTGTTCTTGATTTTGATTTTTTTGTTGTAATTTTTAGTTTTTTTTCTTTGTTATTTGTCACACCCTCAAAATCCACTAACGGAGTTTTACCGTCAGAGGGTGTGAACTGGCAGGATCGGAATCATTAGTTATAACCAAACCAAAGAAAACGTTTAAATGAAAAATAAGTGCGGAAGCGTAAAACCTTAATTCAAAAGTTGCGTCACGCAGGACGACTTAAAACCAAATGTAAATGTTAAAATTAAGTTTGCAGAGTAAGATGTTTAACAATTAATGCATGCTCCTAAACCGCGCGCCCGCCTCGGCTACCTGAGAATAACATACTAAAAGGGGTCAACACGAGGTTGGTGAGTTCACAAGTTATATAAGACAAATCGTTTAGCGTTTGAGTTCAGCGTTTTCGTTAAGTGTTTTGCGTAACCACGTTACGGCGTTTAAAAGTTTTGCGTAACCACGTTACGGCGTTTAAGTGTGTAACCACGTTACAGCGTTTAAGTGTGTAACCACGTTACAGCGTTTAAGTGTGTAACCACGTTACAGCGTTTAAGTGTTACCAGATAATGTTATGTCAAATTATATATCGATAGGTAGCTAATCTATACAACAAGTATTACTAAGTGGTTCGAGACCGAAGCTGACTGTTTATCAAGTGCCCGTCACCAGGTCAACCCAGACCATGGTAAGTGTTAGCCAAAATTACACCCACTCAACCTCCAGTTGAGCTTAGCGTCGGGTGGGGTTTGTCAAACCCAGTAGTACTACTCAACAGTGACTCGCTATTCCAAATATTAACCGGTTCGATGCGTGGGACTTCAAGGGTTACGTGCCGCTTAGCCTCTACAAGTGATATATATAATTTATAACAAAATCTTAAATATGTGTTTATCTCAAAAATGCGTTTATCGGAGTATGTTATCTCCCCCAAGTGAAAAACGTTTGAAAACAGTTCAAAGAGCGGGGTAAGTGAACTCACTGTTTGCGAAGAATATTCCAAATTAGATCACCGAGTGATGCGCGTCGTAGAAAACTCTCTAGCGTTCTAAAATAACAAAGAGATTTTCTAAGTATCGGAACGTTTAACGAGTCTCTAGACTCGGCACATAATACCTATGCACGTATCATGTTTCGTGTTTCGTTTGTGAACCGTGTGTGATTTAAACAAGTACAATTGTGATACGATACACGAGTGAGCAATTACTTTCGTGTCATGTATTAATAACATACTTACAAGCAATTATTCCCGTAAGGGCATTTTGGTCAACAAACAAAGACTAACTAACTATTATTCCCCATAAGGGCAATTTGGTCAATTCATGGCAATCAACTAGCAATTATTCCCCGCAAGGGTATTTTGGTCAAAATACCACAATTATATAAAAACTATCATATTTCATGCATTCCTATACAACTCAGCAGCTAGTTTCATTGTGACAGAATTTCTACTTGAAAGATTGTACTATTTCACCGATCATATCATCTCAATTAATTCACCAAAAATCACCACTGAAACATACATGTCTTAGGTTTCCAGAACATATTTTATATTATTTTTATTCCATATAGATTTCTCATAATGATCAAAACACTACAGTAAACTCATATCAGTCAGATTCATGCACAACAGAATGTTATTTGCAATTCCCGGTAAACGAAAAATCCAATAAATGCAAGACCACTTGGGTTTGGTTCCTAACTCAGTGAGTCAACTTCCAGAAGTGGAACCAACCCAATTGGCCTCGTAGTTCATGAGATATAGAATTTACAATATAACCTAACAGCAGGTCTAACAGCTCAGCTTTGCATCACGTTTTTGTAAAATCATAAAAGTATACTTCCACTTATCCAAAAATTACGAATTTATACTTTATAGAAACTAGACTCAACCTAGTTTACTGCAGTACTCACAATCTCAATCAATTTTCACGTTTACACTTCGTTACAGTCAGTTAAACATCGTATATATATTCTGTCCAGAATCTGTTCACATCAAAACTCAACATCATAACAATCTATGAACTATCATGCATCCATATAACCCTCTAGACACCATAACTACTATCCATGCATATAAATCACACCATACATACAAGATTAGGGTTTGTGTTTTAATTCAAATCAAGAACAACAATCAATCATGCAACAACATCAATCTAGTTATCAATCTATTATCCAACTAACAACCATCATATTGATCACATACATACATATAATCGGCTGAGTTAGGGTTTACATACAACCCATTAAACATCAAAATTACACAACAAGGAGGTAAGAGATGATCAAGTATACCTTCCTAGCACCTAGTTCTTGGATTAATCTCTTGATTGATGTGTGTGTGTGTGATGAAGGTGGACGGCAGCCGTGGATCAAGAGAGGGAGAGAGAGCCGATTTAGGGTTGTAGGTTAATAATAAGTTAGGGTTTGTTTATTAGTGATGTATTTATAATAATACAAGTTACACTCTAGTCCCTCTTCTTTCCAAGTGTTGTTTTTCTAGAACATTCCATCATACTTGCCCAATAAGTTAACATGACCATAGTTTTATCACATAGCACATAATCCTAACACATAATAATCACATAATTATTGTTTTTACGTTTATCGTTTATTTATCAATCGTTTGCGTCAACTCGTTTGCGTTTCGGTGCAAATCCCGAAAGACTACACATGTAGTAAGTGTTACGCGTCATTTAAACCCTAGTTTAAATGTAATGAAGTGTACGTTATAGATTCAACGATCTTAAAGTTTGAATTGACGGAGTTGAGTTAACGGAGTTAACCTGAAATTGACGATTGTCACATCATTCCCATGTTAAAGAATTTTCGTCCCGAAAATTTGAGTCAAGTCGTGATGAGAGTCTGAAAGAGTAAGAAGAAAAATTTTCAGTTTGTCATATCATCCCCTAGTAAAAAGAAATTTCGTCCCGAAATTTAATTCATACCTTCGGTGATGTTTGACGGTTTGCCGGGTTTCGCGGTTTTCGGTGTTTGGTTAGCCCTTCAAAAAGGTGAGGATACTTTTTCATCATTTGATCCTCGCGTTCCCACGTGAACTCCGGTCCACGTCTCGAGTTCCAATGAACCTTAACGATTGGAATTTTGCTGTGTTTGAGTGTTTTGGTTTCCCAATCCAAAACTTCGACTGGTTCCTCAATGAACCGTAACTGTTCATCAACTTGCAGTTCCTCCAAAGGGACTACTTGGGTTTCATCAGATAGGCATTTCTTCAAATTTGATACGTGGAATACATCGTGTACGCCACTGAGTTCTGTTGGTAGGTCCAGTCGGTACGCCACCGGACCAATGCGCTCAGTTATCCGGTACGGACCAACATACCGTGGGTTGAGTTTGTTTCGCTTACCAAAGCGAACTACACCTTTCCAAGGTGAGACTTTGAGTAACACCCGATCGTTCACTTTAAATTCGAGAGGTTTTCGGCGCTTGTCGGCGTAACTCTTTTGGCGATCCCGTGCTGCTGCCATGCGATTTCGGATTTGAACAATCTTTTCCGAGGTTTCGAGTACCAGTTCTGGACCAGTGATTTGGCTGTCACCCACCTCTGCCCAGCAGAGTGGTGATCGACACTTCCGTCCGTACAGCGCTTCAAACGGCGCTGCCTTAATACTTGCGTGGTAGCTGTTATTATACGAAAACTCTACCAAGGGTAAGTGGGGTTCCCAACTTTTTCCGAAATCTAAAACGCATGCACGCAACATATCCTTCAGGGTCTGAATAGTCCGTTCACTTTGCCCATCCGTCTGAGGATGGTATGCTGTACTCATATCGAGACGTGTGCCCAGTGCGCTTTGCAGCGACTTCCAAAAGTGTGAGGTAAAACGAGAATCTCGATCGGAAATGATCGAGACAGGCACTCCGTGTCTAGACACCACTTCTTTCATGTATACTCGAGTCAGTCTTTCCATTTTGTCCGTTTCCTTAATCGCTAGGAAATGTGCCGATTTAGTCAACCGGTCAACGATCACCCAGATGGTATCGCATCCCGTCGGTGTCTTAGGCAAACCCGTAATAAAATCCATTGAGATGTGCTCCCATTTCCACATTGGGAGTTCCGGTTGTTGCAGTAGACCAGATGGTTTCTGGTATTCAATCTTGACTCTGGCACAAGTCAAGCATTTGCTCCCGTAGGTGGCAATGTCGGCTTTCATGTTCGGCCACCAGTAAAGTGCCTTTAAATCATGATACATTTTATCTGAGCCAGGGTGGATAGAATATCGGGACTTGTGAGCTTCGTCCATCACTAGAGTTCTCAACTCTCCGTATCGTGGAACCCAAATCCGGTTCTCAAAATATCGGACCCCGTCCGATCTGGTTTCAAGTTGCTTGTTCATGCCCCGCATGAGTTCCGATGGAAGATTTTCATCTTTCAAAGCTTCCAGTTGCGCATCGCGAATCTGATCGGGTAAGCTGGCATGAATCGTAAGTTGCACTGCTCTTACTCGTCTGGGTTTTTCTGTTTCTTTTCTGCTGAGGGCGTCGGCCACCACATTGGCCTTGCCAGGGTGGTACTTGATGGCACAATCATAATCTTTAAGCAGCTCGACCCAACGACGCTGTCGCATGTTCAGCTCTTTCTGATCGTAGATATGTTGGAGACTCTTGTGGTCGGTGTAAATGGTAAACTTGGTACCGTACAAGTAATGCCTCCATATCTTAAGAGCAAACACCACAGCTCCGAGTTCCAAATCATGGGTCGTGTAGTTCTTCTCGTGAACCCGTAGTTGTCTAGAGGCGTAGGCTATAACCTTCTCGAGTTGCATCAGCACACAACCGAGACCTTGTATAGATGCGTCACAGTGTACCTCAAAGTTTTCCGTTCCCTCGGGGAGGGCTAAAATAGGGGCGCTACAAAGCTTGGTTTTCAATAGTTGGAAAGCGGATTCTTGCGCGTCACCCCAGTTGTACTTAGTGCCCTTGTGAGTCAAAGCGGTGAGGGGTTGAGCAATCTTTGAAAATCCCTCGATGAAACGCCGATAGTAGCCGGCCAGTCCTAGGAATTGTCGCACTTCAGTCGGAGTCTTAGGTGCTTCCCAGTTTTTGATGGCCTCTACCTTACCGGGATCGACATGGATACCATTCTCGTTGATCACATGTCCTAAAAAGTGAACCTCGCGAAGCCAAAATTCACATTTCGAGACTTTAGCATACAGTTGTTCCTTCTTCAGTAGTTCCAGAATTATCCTTAAGTGCTCTTCGTGGTCAGTCTCGTTCTTGGAGTAGACAAGAATATCATCGATGAAAACAATCACGAACTTGTCGAGGTACGCCTTGCATACTCGATTCATGAGATCCATAAATACGGCTGGCGCGTTGGTTAGGCCAAAAGGCATAACCGAGAACTCGTAGTGACCATACCGTGTTCTGAAAGCCGTCTTTGAAATATCTTCTTCGCGCACTCTCAACTGGTGGTAACCGGATCGTAGATCGATCTTCGAGTAGTAACTCGATCCTTGAAGCTGGTCAAATAAATCATCAATTCGGGGTAAAGGATAACGGTTCTTGACCGTCACCTTGTTCAACTCCCGGTAGTCGATGCACATCCGAAAAGTCCCGTCTTTCTTTCGGACAAACAAGACAGGGGCTCCCCATGGCGATGAGCTAGGTCGGATAAAACCCTTATCCAACAAATCTTGCAACTGAGTGGACAACTCCTGAAGTTCCGCCGGTGCGAGTCGATACGGGGCTCGTGCTATGGGTGCTGCACCGGGTGTCAACTCGATTTGGAATTCGACTTGACGAATAGGAGGGAGTCCGGGCAAATCCTCCGGGAAAACTTCCGGAAAGTCTCGCACAACCGGTATGTCTTCAATTCGTTTCTCCTCCGCGGGTTTCTCAACAATCTGCGCCAAAATTGCCGGATGACCCTTTCGTAGATACTTCTGTGCTTTCATAAGGGTGATGATGCTGTTGGTCATGCCGCTTCTCTCGCCTCGGACCGAAATGATCTCGCCGGAAGGGGTGGTAATATGGACTATTTTATCATGGCATATAATCTCCGCTCGGTTCTCGGATAACCAGTCCATGCCGACAACGACATCGAAACTACTAAGCGTAAAAGGAATAAGGTCGATGTCAAAAACATGACCTGACAGTTTCAACTTACATCCCGCAAGTATATGAGTTGTTACTACAGTTTTACCATTAGCTAATTCAACAGGAAACTTAGCGTCTAACGGGGTTGGAGTAAGGTCTAAAAGTTGGCTAAAGGCTTTCGACACAAAACTCCTATCAGCTCCAGTGTCAAACAAAATGGAAGCAAAATAATTGTTTACAGGGAACTTACCGGACACCACATGCGGATCATTGCGGGCTTGACCCGATCCAATCACAAACGCTCTTCCTTTGCCATTTCCTCCACCGTTAGTGCCACTTCCATTGCCCCCATTGTTGTCATTATGTTTCAGCTTGGGGCAATCCTTCCGGAAATGACCTTCCTGTCCACATTCAAAACATCCCTTAGTCGTCATCGGTTGCTTAGGAGCACCCTTTGCCGCAAGGTCTCCTCTACATTCTTTCGCTTGGTGACCTATCTTTCCGCATCTTTGACACTTGACACGGTCACACTGGCCAACATGATGATAGTTGCACCTGTTGCACTTTGGATACTTCCCAGCATATCCGCTCGAAACCTGCCCGCTACCGTTGTTGTTGGAGTTGTTGTTGTTGTGATTCTGAGTGTTAAAGCTCCGGGTGAACTCGGGTTTACGGTAGTGTTGTTGCGGTGGGAGGTTCGAGGATGAAGATCTGGTGTTGTCGAACTTTCTCTTCCCGCTGTTCGGGTTGCTGTTGTTGTTACTGTTGCTGGCGTGGTCATTACTCGGGTTGTCACGGGCTTTAACAGTCGAACCCCTCGGTGGTAACGCACCCTGGGTCACAGCCTGATCCGTCAGTTTGTGAGCCAAACGGATCGCTTGTTGGATCGTGGCTGGTCTGGAAGACGTCACCATACCCTGAATCTGTGGTGCTAACCCATCAATGTACATCTCTATTCTCTTGCTCGGCGGATCCACCATCCGCGGACACATCACTGCCAACTCGTGCGAACGAGTAGTGTAGGCTTCAATCTCTGAACCCACCATTTTCAACGACCAAAACTCCGACTCTAACTTCGAAATTTCTTCCCTCGGACAGTACTCCTCTAGCATCATGTTTTTGAACTCCTCCCAGTTCATCGCGTTAGCCAGTTCCAATCCAAGGATCTGGACGTTCGAATTCCACCAAGTGAGGGCGGAATCCTCAAGTGTCCCAGCAGCGAATTTGACCCTACTGGCAGGGGGACAGTTACACATCTCAAAGGCCGACTCGGCCTTCTCAGCCCAACGCAGGAAGCCTATAGCTCCCTCAGTGCCCTTAAACGTACTGGGCTTGCAGTCACGGTAGTTCTTGAAGGTACACGTTCCATTCGGACCTCCTGTTTGATTCTGAACGTGTGCGGCTAAAGCGGCCGCGACATGGTCATTCAGCAGAGTTTGGAGTTCAGCTGCAGTCATGCTGATGTTACCACGTCCTCGTCCAGCGTTTCTTCCAGCCATTTCCTAGAATCACAGTATAAAGATGTTAAACATGAATTTTTCTTTCATATACAACACACCATACATGTAATGAAAAGATAAGTAAGAAAGAAATAAGAGACAACATCACATCACAACCACACATTAGTCTAAATAAAAAAATTCATGATTAAAACCATTGTATCCGCCACAAAGTATTTCCAATCAATCCTCAATTCATAGAAAAATAATAGTTAGGATGGAGACAACCCCTCCATCTAAGCATCATCATTACTAGATGTCGTCATCTGAGGACACCTCTGAGTGTGCCTCCTCCTCAGCCGGTTCTTCCTCAGGCTCCTCTTCGGGATCTTCTTCAGGTTCTACTTCAGGCTCTGCCCCAGGCTCGGCCTCAGGCTCTGCCTCAGGGTCGGCTGCGTTCTGAGCAATCTGCATTTGTAGGATATCGCAACGCTCTAACGTTATTTCGGTTCGGGTCCTTGCTTCTTGGAGTTGCTCTTTCAAGTCTATCATTTCGGCTTGCATCTTCATCATAACCTTCGTTTGTTGATCACTAGCCCCTTGCATATCCTTCATTGCCGCCGCCATGTGGGCAATCTCCTCCTTAGTCTCGGTTTCGTCTTTTAACAATCTGGAAACGTTCTCTCTCGTGTAGCGCATGTAACCCACATCACGCTCCAAACATGAAACAACGGCTGCGAGAACTCTCTCTACAGGTTCGGTTATGGGTGGTAGGGTGTTGGGATAAGCAGGGTGGTTCGGGTGTGGCAATGGGGGAACTTGTTCACGGTAGACCATACGTCTGATCATGTTGGGGTACCATTCCCAGCTAACGTCGTTGTCATACAAGCCTCCGGATAGGCGGTACCTCTTCGGTGCAGGAGCTTCGAGTTCCGGGACTACGCGGGGTGGCGAGGCAGTAGGTAACTGCGGTTCCTTCCCGTGAGCATGCGTCATCGAATCGGATGATGATGAGGGTGGCGTCGACATCCCTACAGGTAAGCCGTGTATGCGCGCGCGTATGAGCGAAAGAGGTAAGAGATAAGATTACAAGACTACACAAACCTATGCAGTGCGTATTATTATAACTAATGGGTCGTCGCGGTTATAGTCTAGTATGCATGCAGTTTCTAGTTCGCTATAACCAATGGCTCTGATACCAATCTGTCACACCCTCAAAATCCACTAACGGAGTTTTACCGTCAGAGGGTGTGAACTGGCAGGATCGGAATCATTAGTTATAACCAAACCAAAGAAAACGTTTAAATGAAAAATAAGTGCGGAAGCGTAAAACCTTAATTCAAAAGTTGCGTCACGCAGGACGACTTAAAACCAAATGTAAATGTTAAAATTAAGTTTGCAGAGTAAGATGTTTAACAATTAATGCATGCTCCTAAACCGCGCGCCCGCCTCGGCTACCTGAGAATAACATACTAAAAGGGGTCAACACGAGGTTGGTGAGTTCACAAGTTATATAAGACAAATCGTTTAGCGTTTGAGTTCAGCGTTTTCGTTAAGTGTTTTGCGTAACCACGTTACGGCGTTTAAAAGTTTTGCGTAACCACGTTACGGCGTTTAAGTGTGTAACCACGTTACAGCGTTTAAGTGTGTAACCACGTTACAGCGTTTAAGTGTGTAACCACGTTACAGCGTTTAAGTGTTACCAGATAATGTTGTGTCAAATTATATATCGATAGGTAGCTAATCTATACAACAAGTATTACTAAGTGGTTCGAGACCGAAGCTGACTGTTTATCAAGTGCCCGTCACCAGGTCAACCCAGACCATGGTAAGTGTTAGCCAAAATTACACCCACTCAACCTCCAGTTGAGCTTAGCGTCGGGTGGGGTTTGTCAAACCCAGTAGTACTACTCAACAGTGACTCGCTATTCCAAATATTAACCGGTTCGATGCGTGGGACTTCAAGGGTTACGTGCCGCTTAGCCTCTACAAGTGATATATATAATTTATAACAAAATCTTAAATATGTGTTTATCTCAAAAATGCGTTTATCGGAGTATGTTATCTCCCCCAAGTGAAAAACGTTTGAAAACAGTTCAAAGAGCGGGGTAAGTGAACTCACTGTTTGCGAAGAATATTCCAAATTAGATCACCGAGTGATGCGCGTCGTAGAAAACTCTCTAGCGTTCTAAAATAACAAAGAGATTTTCTAAGTATCGGAACGTTTAACGAGTCTCTAGACTCGGCACATAATACCTATGCACGTATCATGTTTCGTGTTTCGTTTGTGAACCGTGTGTGATTTAAACAAGTACAATTGTGATACGATACACGAGTGAGCAATTACTTTCGTGTCATGTATTAATAACATACTTACAAGCAATTATTCCCGTAAGGGCATTTTGGTCAACAAACAAAGACTAACTAACTATTATTCCCCATAAGGGCAATTTGGTCAATTCATGGCAATCAACTAGCAATTATTCCCCGCAAGGGTATTTTGGTCAAAATACCACAATTATATAAAAACTATCATATTTCATGCATTCCTATACAACTCAGCAGCTAGTTTCATTGTGACAGAATTTCTACTTGAAAGATTGTACTATTTCACCGATCATATCATCTCAATTAATTCACCAAAAATCACCACTGAAACATACATGTCTTAGGTTTCCAGAACATATTTTATATTATTTTTATTCCATATAGATTTCTCATAATGATCAAAACACTACAGTAAACTCATATCAGTCAGATTCATGCACAACAGAATGTTATTTGCAATTCCCGGTAAACGAAAAATCCAATAAATGCAAGACCACTTGGGTTTGGTTCCTAACTCAGTGAGTCAACTTCCAGAAGTGGAACCAACCCAATTGGCCTCGTAGTTCATGAGATATAGAATTTACAATATAACCTAACAGCAGGTCTAACAGCTCAGCTTTGCATCACGTTTTTGTAAAATCATAAAAGTATACTTCCACTTATCCAAAAATTACGAATTTATACTTTATAGAAACTAGACTCAACCTAGTTTACTGCAGTACTCACAATCTCAATCAATTTTCACGTTTACACTTCGTTACAGTCAGTTAAACATCGTATATATATTCTGTCCAGAATCTGTTCACATCAAAACTCAACATCATAACAATCTATGAACTATCATGCATCCATATAACCCTCTAGACACCATAACTACTATCCATGCATATAAATCACACCATACATACAAGATTAGGGTTTGTGTTTTAATTCAAATCAAGAACAACAATCAATCATGCAACAACATCAATCTAGTTATCAATCTATTATCCAACTAACAACCATCATATTGATCACATACATACATATAATCGGCTGAGTTAGGGTTTACATACAACCCATTAAACATCAAAATTACACAACAAGGAGGTAAGAGATGATCAAGTATACCTTCCTAGCACCTAGTTCTTGGATTAATCTCTTGATTGATGTGTGTGTGTGTGATGAAGGTGGACGGCAGCCGTGGATCAAGAGAGGGAGAGAGAGCCGATTTAGGGTTGTAGGTTAATAATAAGTTAGGGTTTGTTTATTAGTGATGTATTTATAATAATACAAGTTACACTCTAGTCCCTCTTCTTTCCAAGTGTTGTTTTTCTAGAACATTCCATCATACTTGCCCAATAAGTTAACATGACCATAGTTTTATCACATAGCACATAATCCTAACACATAATAATCACATAATTATTGTTTTTACGTTTATCGTTTATTTATCAATCGTTTGCGTCAACTCGTTTGCGTTTCGGTGCAAATCCCGAAAGACTACACATGTAGTAAGTGTTACGCGTCATTTAAACCCTAGTTTAAATGTAATGAAGTGTACGTTATAGATTCAACGATCTTAAAGTTTGAATTGACGGAGTTGAGTTAACGGAGTTAACCTGAAATTGACGATTGTCACATTATTATAAATCATTGTTTATGTAGATTGATGTTGTAGTTGGTATTGTTTCTTACGCTCTCATTTTTTTATTTTATAAATTAGTATTATTTCCAACGTTCTTATGCTAAGATTAGAATATACATGAACATTCTCATGTAAGATAGTACCATCAAATTTCTAAGTATTAAGCAAGTGTGCATGTAATACCTACTCATTGTGTGTTCAACCATGAATACACCATAAGAATAAGAATTTTAAATTCCAAGCTATAATTAAATTACCTTAGTTATGTTTGTCTATGTAAATTTTAAATTCCAAACAAGAACATTCGGGTAGTAGGAAGCTTATCTCGCTAAAAGTGAGGGCCCGAACCCTATATACACTATGTAGGCTATATGGCATTAGTTAATTGAATATAAATAGTGTCATGAGGACCAACTCACATGTTACATCCTCCATCAAATCAGTGGCGGATCCAGGAATTTTTTTGAGTGGGTTCACTGTTCGGTTCAGTTTGACAGTTCGGGTTGGTTTTATGGTTTGAGTCGTTTCGACTGTTCTGGTCGGTTAAGGTTTATCACATAATATCTCTTAATATTCATAATGCCTACAAATTCAAATCTAAACATTATAAATACAATATAACCCACGTTTCACATCAAGGTAATATCATGGATACATTTACATTATTAATAATAAAATCGTGATAAAAATTCACATTGAAGCATGAAAATAATAATCTACAATCAAAATTAATTAGTTAATGATAACATTAATCCCATCTCATATGATCAACATTCACCATCAGTTTTTTACAAATCTAGTCAAATTAATGTGCTACCTTTTTATATTTCAAATAGTGGAGAGTTTAAAGTCTTCAATTGTCTGTATTGTTAATCTAATATTACAAAATACCGTATAATAATCCTATGATATTATTACTAAACGTTTTTTATGTTGGTAAGATTGTTCTCAAGAATGTAGTAAATTACAAAGAAATATAAATTACAGATTGATGCTTGCGCCCAACCAAAAATCAAACACTACAAATCGAATCATTTGTCATTTTTATGTTTTTTTTAAGATGCCACTATTGATTCTCACGGGTTAGCCAACGGTTTAGGACTAGAGAACCTAATAAATTATTTAACAAAAATGGAATAACTATCCGGTTCTAATGGGTTAAATTTAATGAGTTCTAACAGATAACTATATATCTGGTTCTCTATTTTCATTTTATGAATTAAGAATTTAATATGAATTGTTCTATTAATTGTAACAAATTATTTTAATATGTATATTACATATTTTATCCCCCGTATTACGGGGGTTGTTTTATATTGTTTGTTCTAATATTTATTTAATTTTTTAATTTATATTTTATTATTGTATGAAAGTTAATAATATACTTATGGTTTGATAAGGACCCAAGACCCATTTATTTTTTTACTATCAAATTGGTTTTTTAATTTAAATAATATATATATATATATATATATATTAAAATAAATAAGATATTATTTTTTATTATATCCTATTTTATAGAATTTTTACATAAATAATTTGGTGAGAATAATTTTCAATTTAATGAGATGTTATAACCCGTTTAAGAAATATATGAGTTTGGTATTACGGGGGTTGTTTTATATTATTTGTTTCTAATATTTATTTATTTTTTGAAATTTTAACTTTTTTTATTGTATGAAAGTTAATAATATACTTATGGTTTGATGATAAATTGTTTCACAAATAAATGAGATGTTATAACCCGGTTTAAAAGCTATATGGGTTTGATGAGACCAAAGACCAGTTTCTTTTTTTACAACAAATTGGTTTTTAATTATAAATAATATATATCTTTTTTAAATAAATAATATATTAATTTTTAGTATATCCATACTTTATAGGATTATTATATCAAATATTTGGTGAGATTAATTTTTAATTTAATGAGATGTTATAACCCGTTTAAGTAATATATGGGTTTGATAAGACTCATACCCGTGAATTCAGGTCAAATGCATGAAAAGCCTCCATTTAAAAATTTAGCAAATCTGGTGACTCCAAAAAAGGGGGAAGTGACCACATCGCGACACCTAGGATTTTTGGGTTTCCGTTTATATATATTATAGATTTTATACATCTGAACTTTGGTTCTATCCAGTTTTCACAAAGTGAATTTGCTATATTAAAATCCTAATATGGTAACTAGTAAAAAAAATAAAAACATCCTAAGAGTGGCAATTGAACCCGGGTAGTTAGAATTGGAGGAATGGATGTTTACCATTGAGCCAAGGCTTCATTTTGTTTGTTGGGTTCACTAACAAAATATATGTGGGTTCACACTCATATTTTTTTAATAGACGTTCTATATCAAATTCGAAACTCAGTGGGTTCCCGTGAACCCGCTCTCGTATATGTAAATCCGCCCCTGCATCAAATATTAATCAATAATTAATTAAAAGATATTTAATATCGTTTTAGGTATTGTTGATAGGATAACTAAACCATATTGTTTTATTTAATTAATAAACCCTATACGCCAAGCAATTTAAATTATACAAGGTATGAACCAAATTCAATTATTAAGAGTTAATTAAGTGGTCTAAACTATTTCCCGTGACAAATCTTTGGCTTTTTGAGGACAAGAATATCTAGTACACATGACACCTCAACTATTAATTAAAAGATATTTAATATCGTTTAAGGTATTGTTGACAGGATAACTAAACCATATTGTTTTATTTAATTCATATACCGAGTTAAGTGTCATTTTAGTACCTATGGTTTTATCAACTACGCAACTTTAGTACTTTTTTTGAATTTTTTGCAACTGGCTACTCCATGTTTCAAAAACTGGTCATTTTAGTACTTTTTCGTAACTCCGTTTATTTTATTCGTTAAGTCAAGGGTAAACCGGTAAATTCGTTATTTTTCTTATTTTTTTATTTTCTTTTTAATCAATTTATCTTTCTCCTCTCTTTTTCTATATTCTCTTTCTCTCTCTATACACCAACACCACAAGATCCATCTTCTTTGCCTCTCTACCCACAACTATAATCATTGCAAACCACCATCACAATTGTTATTCATCTATCACCTCCGGTAAACTACCACCGGTTAACCACCACTGCACCACGCCGCATTAACAACCACCATTTAACCAACACAACCGCCAACACCACAAAACCATGCCGCCACCACACCACCGCACCCCTCCCATCTCGGCCACCACGACATCCCTCCTCTTCTTCTCTTCGTCTTCCCGTATTGCTCCTCTTCATCATGGTAACTCAAATTCAACGAAATTAGGGCTTTATCGTGTTGATGAAGGTGCATATGCTTTCGTTCCAAAGCCATTGATTTGGGTGGAGTTTGAGTTTTTTTAGGGTTCTTGGAGATTTAACAGGAATGTAAGAGTTTTAAAATTTTTTCTCACCGGGTAAGTTAAATTATGATAAGGTTATCTCAGATCTGAGAACACAAATCGGAGCTTAGAATTACGGGTTTCGGTGGATCTAACTCCGTTCATCGACGACCGGTTTAGGGATGTGGGTAGGGGGGTGGTGACTGGTGATGTTTAAATCTATGGTATAAAGATACAAGTAGCCATTTTTTTGTATGAAGATACAAGTAGCCAGTTTTTTATATTTAAATCGGTTTAGTAAAGTTTTTGGTGACTGGGACTAGGTGATTAAAGAAAAAAGGAAAATAAATAAAAAGAAAATTACAAGTTTACCCCTGACTTAACGGTGTAAAATAGACAGGGTTACGAAAAAGTACTAAAATGACTAGTTTTTGAAACATGGGGTAGCCAGTTGCGAAAAATTTAAAAAAAGTACTAAAGTTGCGTAGTTGAGAAAACCACAGGTACTAAAATGACACTTAACTCTTCATATACCCTATACGCCAAGCAACTTAAATTATACAAGGTATGAACCAACTTCAATTATTAAGAGTTAATAAATGTATAACAATTACATGTATCAATTAACTATCACTACTCATATCGCGTTTCCAGTTTAATTATAACCCTCAACGAATGGGGGTCCGGGCAGCGCCCCTGGCAGCGGGGTTCAAGGGGCGGTAGCCCCTAGCAGGGTCCAAGGGGCAGAGCCAGGTGGTCACCCATCCTCATAGTACTCCCACCTGAGCACGCTTAAATGTGGAATTCTCCTCTCATCCACTACCATTAAGTGCCCAAAACGTGTTATGATGAGGAAAGTATCCACCTCCTTATAAAGAAAGCTTAGTTCTCCTTCCCAACCGATGTGGGATGTCACATTAGGAGTTCGAAATTCCAAAATTGTCAGATGCATTGGAGGCTAATGGAGCTATAGTTGTTGACCCACCTGCTCTATCTATGGTGAATTGACAGCTTTAGGAGAGGTTGTCTGCATATTTGTTATTATTTAATTTAACTTGAGATTATGTTAGTTTAAGTTGAATTATTTCAATTGTTTGACTGATCAAGCATTAATAATAGTTTGGCCTTGACAATAATTTGAGTTGAATTTTGTGATTTTGACTACAAAAATATACATAACTTAAATGAACGAAGGTAAGCAAATGTTTATGAACATATATGAACTAATGAGAAATGTTTTCACTTCGGGTTGGATGCTTTAACTTATAAAATATATTCTTATGACTTTTTTTGTTATAACTTTGAATGGGTTGACGGGTTAAACTGATTAAACGGATTAGAGAAATCATCACAATTACTAGTGCTAAGCGGGTTGTGTTCACTGTTTATCTTGTTAAATATGTAGTTAATTTGTTTTCTTTTTGATACAGGTTCACAATAACTTCTTGGTAGGCCAGCTACGATTTTGCTTCATATTTTAGGATGTTAAATGAGAATATTATTCAAAATTTTTGATGATCGGAGTATTGTAAAAGAAAACAGATTCAGGTTAGTTAACATCTGTTTAATAGATATTTATGCTAAGATTTGTAGTTAAAATAATTTAATGATTATGTGAACCACTTGTTTATTAATAGATCATAACCAGTTAAGTGAGAAAATAAGTTATTTTAAAAATGACATATTTCAATTGGAAAGAGGGTTGTTAAAACTAGGACTGCTATATGGATAACATTCGTGAGTTGGCAAGTTGAAACCAAAAGTTTTAAGTGAAGCCAATCACAACAGGAACCTGAAAATCGTCTGACGCTTATGAAAACGATAAATTTATTCGTGAGTTGACACGAACATGACCCATTACATCACATGTATGAGCAACAAGTTAGGTGAGCTAACCTGCGGACGTATCAGGTTTACTCGAGCACTACCCATTTAGCTGAACATGCTCAAGAGCTAAACGCTAAATAGACCCGAACCTATTAGACTAATTATAAACCCACAAGTTTCATTTTAGGTTTGTCTCTCTATTAAACTTCAAAATCCAATTAATTAAGAGAAATACTATTTAAACAATTAAAGAGTAAAACTTGACCCGAGTGACTCATATCTTCAAAATAAATATTTGTTTATTACTTGTGGAAATATAAATTAACATGTCCTATTTTTGCCAGTAACATTGTGATAAGTCTTTGGATCACTAATCATAGGAAGTAATTCAAAATAGGGAATGTAGTTTAGAAAGTTTAAAGCTTTATTAATTACAGTTTGAAAACTTAATGCAAGATGGTGTAGTTTGCAGCAAGTAGGAACTATAAAGGGTACATGTCATTTTTTTTGTTACTATCATGAACTTGAATTGATAAAAATTGTTGATTGACTTACTCAACAAAATGTGATAATGAGTGGTTACAACAGGAAATTATGAGAAATGATCTTGTCCGATCACGTACTTTTCTTTTACCTTCTTAACTAATAATTAAAAAGAGCATATTAATTAGTCGTCCATCTTATTATCTCAAAATTGTTATTTTTTTTTCTTTTTTGTAAATTTAATCCAAAATTAGTTCGCTCATTATAAACTGTTTTCGAATATAACCAGATCTTAGAAGATCTCTAGTGCAAATGTTTAGTATCCAATTTGTACCTGCACATAATAAAATTTTCACAATACATATATGAACTTACACATAATCAAATTTTCACACACACAAGTCTTAATACCATCAACATTATACATATATGAACCTAGACAGAAAACAATAAACTATTTCTTATTTTTGTATTGAACAACATTTAATAAGTGACAACTCATGCTAATAACATACACTTTTTGAATTTCCAATAGATGTTCGTAATACCCCTATACAATTTATGAATTTGTATATACAAGAATCTGTGTAAACAATACATGTAATGAACATTTGAAAAAAAAACCCAAGTATTGCACCATTGTAGGTTACACTATTCACGCACTTTTTAAACGTTCATTATATATGTAAATAGTCGATATATGTTGTTTTTATTGCGTTATTTGTAGTTAGCATATAATACATATGAAATTTGTTTTTGATTGTTCGATAATTCACGTTTTCTTTCAACTCAATGTGCTCCACAAATGATACTAATATCTATATCATCCATAAGTTCAGTTTGTAACCTTTTTTTATGTTCTTTTCCTTTTATTTAACTATAGTCAACCTTTTTTAAACGACTAACGAGTAGAAGTCTGACTATCTGGAATAACCATATGGCAAAAGAATATGCCCGTGATCACATATATCCCTGGGTAGCCCAAGCTCACCATCTCATGTTTCGAGGAAAACCCGTCACCCGTAAGCACATTAAGTAAAAACCCGGTTGGAATTAGATTCGAACTTGAAACGGTCTTCAGCCCAAATTTTCACTTCTATTCCAATACCAATTGAGCTAAAGTTCATCTACATTAACTAATTAACAAATTGTAATATTTCTTTATCTTTTTGGTAATCATTTGTTTATGGTTCAAGTTGATGTAAATTATATCTTTATAGCCCAGCCGAAGTTTATGTTTTAAAAAAACATTTAAAGAGAAACTTGTATGAGTTAAAGCGAAAGTCCATCTAATAATTAATTTAATTTTATCTATCATTTGTTGTTTTGTTTATCCCATCCATTTTGACCAACCCCTACTTTGATTCCACTATTTGTTTATCCATTTCTATACTGAGAACCACAATGCTCGTGAAATTCAATAATTATTTTTTAATTGCTTTAATGAAATGATTGATACTCGTTTAATTTAATTTTGTATATTTTTGTCCAATAATAGGGTGGAGTGGAATATAATGTTCCAAATGGTGGTTGTGATATATTCAAATGTGCTCTTGTGTAATCCCTTGGCATTCAGTAAAAATTGGTGTATATTATAAAGAACTCAATAAGGAAATCAAATTTTCAACTTTTACTAAATGACCTCTTATAACTGTACTAGGCCTCTCAATATTAGACATATTCATGTACATTAGGCTCTAGTACTTTGTCTAAAGCAAAGCTTCCCCAAAGCCCTCCAAAGCATCCCATACTTTCACTGAAACGTGCACCAACTGCTAGGCACACCTTGTCATGAGGCCCTTTGGCAACTTTACAAACAATATGGCCACATAATTATGCGAATCCATATATATATATATATATATATATATATATATATATATATATATATATATATATATATATATATATATATATATGATTGATTTCTTTTGAGAACCGCTTTGAGTTTTAAGTACTCGAAAGAACTCAACGTAACAATTTTTTTTTGAATATTTTTGACACATGTGTAATACGTTAGTGTAAGTGATGTACAAAAAATTACGGTATTTTTTTACACATCGAATCGACTTATTACACATGTGTAACTAACAGTTAAACTTGTGTAATTATCAAAAATACTTACTCTCTCTCCTGCTTCATTTTTTTAATTACATTTAATCTCAGCCACATATTTCATGTCATTTAATTAAATGTGTGGTCCAAATTTGAGTTCTTAAAGTTTTTACAACTTAACATGGTTCTCAAAATATCTCTTCCCTATATATATATATATATATTGCCTTCTTGCTAGTTGCTACACAACGATCACCAGAGGGAGACACAAAATTTTAGTGATGAGTTCCCGGTAACAAGAGACCTAAGTTGACTAATCACGTGTTGGTTGTAATTCGGTATAAACTGTGTGTTATTCTTATTCATAAAACAAATATGAATACAATTTACAACTTGATAAGATAGGAAAATTTGGCTATACTAAGGAAATAAGTTATACAATAAATAGAAGATAAATAGATAATATATAGCAATGGAATAATTTCAAATCAAATTTTTACATAATTGAATAATTTCAAATCGAATTTTCAGACTCTCAGTTTGGTCCTGTAAGGCTCCAATCCCGGTGCCCTATTTGGACGTTGGATTTACTCATAACACAGTTCTAAATATCAGAGCGAATTTAAACTTTTCGCGGAATATATAAAGGACAACCATTCATTACACAAGTCTTAGAATTTAAACAATAATAAACATTTCTTTGAGTTTAAACATCATAATTTAAGTCTTTAAATGCCACCTTCTGTATTTTTCTACCATGTGTCCCTCTTCAGGCTAGCTGTCTCATCCTACTCACATGCGTGCATACTAAAAGTTAGCTACGCTGAGTAAGTTCTAGTTAATCAGGCGACATACAATACGTTCATATTCTACATACTTAACCTGCTTTACTTTCTTTCATACACACATAAATATATACCTTCCAACTCCAATACAGTTCTTATAGTTAAAGTTGCTGGTGGCTGATGTTATATCTATTAGTTGGATTTTAAGATCCTGAAACTGGTGCAAGAATGACTGCATTTTTGCCTCCATATTTGTGGATTAAATAACAATTACAAGATATTAAGAGGAGACAAATTGTTACAATATTATTAATACACAAAGGTTACAAAGTCAACACTATAAAAAATTGTTTGTGTACGTGATTATAGTATAAATAATTTTGGAGTGGTTATTATGTCTCTACCGGTGGACATTAAATTAAATGTTTAATATTTAACATGCAAACACTGCTATGTATAATTTAAGGGTAGTGGGTATTATGTCCAAACTGGATCTTTTTTAAATAATAAGAGAAAAAAATTTTAAATGAGAAGAAATAATGGGGTGAAATAGTTTATAAGAGAGAGAGAGAGAGAGAGAGAGAGAGAGAGAGAGAGAGAAAGAGTGTTAAAGATTTTCAGGTGATCTGTCATTTAAAATGGCGGATCTCGAATGATGACAGGGTGTGTTAGAATTAGAATTTGGCTGGTGAGGTGGAATTTTATCCCTTATTTCGCCATTTGAAACAGCAAAAGTGAAAAGGTTATCTTGTGTACCGTCACTAGCGACCAATGGGAGTTGTTTGTTGATGCAATGATCCTAAATATAAATATCGATGTTCTATTAGATCATAACTAATATGAAAAATTTGGTCATGCTAATATGAAAAACTTGAACCGTCTTGCTAAAAATGATTTGGTACGTGGATTACCCACTAAGATTTTGTTACTATTGAAAAATGTGTGGCTTGTGCCTTGGGTAAACATCATTGTAAAACTCATAAGCCAAAATTGATTCATGCGTAATTCATGGGTTTCATGGTGTATCAGATGGATGTTAAGACCGTGTTTCTGTACGGCGAAGTTAAAGAAGAGATTTATGTAGATCAGCCACCGGGGTTTGTGGACTCATAGAATCCAAATCATGTGTAACATCCTAGAATTTTGGTATTTAATAAAAGAAAATCGCGTTTAGTTATTGGGCCTAAATAATTAATTTGTATTAATAAAGATCATGGACTTGGACTAATTAAGATGGATTAAAGGGAATGGGCCTTAGGTCCATGGGCTTTAAGAGATATAAATATCCCCTTAAACCACCCTTAAACCCTAAACCCTCATTCTTACCATCTTATTCTCTAACACTTAAAAACATATCACCACTCACATATTTCGGCCGAGAGAGAGGTGAGATCCAAGCCGAGCAAGCAACGTGATTCTTGATAGACCATTACTACGCGAGCTGCATACAAGATCAATAACCCGTAAGCAAGCTAACCTAGAGCAAACGAGCTCCTAGAGGTATGTTGTTTACCTTTAAAGTTTACGTTCTTATAAGCGTTTAGCCTCGAAACTTAGAACGAGAATGGATCGGGTATGAACGAAACTTAAAGATGTAAACTTGATGATAAAACAACCTAATGAACCCGTAAACATAAACGGCTCGTTAAATCGTAGTTATGTTATTAAACGTTTTGAGCTTAAAGATCCAAACTTTATGTCTTTCCGGGCTAAGTTTTACCCGAACAAGGCCATGGGAATGATCGCGGGATTTGTTAACGTCATATCCAAGAATTTTTCGATGAAACGAGGGTGATTTTGGTGATTAAGAATGAACAGAGGCGAATGCTGAATAACTTCGCCTGCAAGCTAACTTCGCCTTCATGCAAGTTCGCTTGCAAGCAAGTTCGCCAGCCAAGTTCGCCCCTGACAACTTCGCCACAATAAGTTTGCAGCTAGTCAAGTTCGCCCGAAACTAAGTTCGCTGGCCAACTTCGCTTGTTGACAAGTTCGCCTATGATTAACTTCGCTGGGCTCTAAGTTCGCCGAGCCATAAGTTCGCTGAACCCTAAGTTCGCTTAAGTTAAGTTCGGTAACGAATCGGATTACGAATCATACTTAAATCATTATGAGGAATGAGTTAACGAATTAGAAAATAAATTAAAATCCTAATAGAAAATGTGTTAAGACAGTTAATGATGAGGCTCTGCCCCTTGGACCCCGCTAGGGGCTGCCGCCCCTAGAACCCCGCTGCCAGGGGCGCTGCCCCCGGACCCCCGTTAGTTGCGGGTAATGATTGAACTAGAAAGACGATATGGGTAGTGATAGTTAATTGATACGTGTAATTGTTATCCAGTTAGTCGTGCACAACTCAAGAAAGGGATTACCATAAACGGAGAACGTAACCGCATTCAGGTGAGTTTCTAGCCCCACTTGTTATGTTTTCGGGGCTGTGTGCATACTCGATGTGATAGTTAATACACTTACCTTGAGTGGTAAGTGTATGCCTTGTATGATTTATGTATGATGATTGCTTAACGGTGCGTGAACGATCTTTGGATATTGCATGTACCGTCAGGTGGTAGCTAAAGATGTGATTGATATGTATGATGTAAGATAAGATGTATGTATGAATATATATGATGTATGCATAATGTATGAATGATATGTTGATGGTACGTGAACGCTCTTCAGAGATTGTACGTATTATCAAGGAAAGTATGTAAGAACAGGTATGGTACAGTTGCATGAAATAAAGGGACCAGACCTTAATAATATCTGTGATGGTAGGGACCAGACCCTAATAATATCTGTGATGGTAGGGACCAGACCCTAATAATATCTGTGATGGTAGGGACCAGACCCTAATAATATATGTGATGGTAGGGACCAGACCCTAATAATATCTGTGATGGTAGGGACCAGACCCTAATAATATCTGTGATGGTAGGGACCAGACCCTAATAATATCTGTGATGGTAGGGACCAGACGCTAATAATATATGTGATGTTGGGGACCAGACCCTTATAATATCTGTGAGGTTATAGGGCGGAAGGCTCTTTAAATAGAATGGATAGTTATGTATGTAGAATATGTATGATTAATGTACACCCCTTCGGGCACGTGTGCAAATATGAGGACAGATTGTATGTTGTATGATTAACTAGAACTCACTCAGCGTGGCTGACTTTTAGTATGCACGCAGGTGAGTAGACTGAGGCAGCTTGCATAAGAGAAAGCACATGGCATGGACTTGAAGAAGCTGGCATCTCAAGGAAATGTTATGTTATTTTAAAGACAATGTTTTATGTTTAAATAATCTGAATGCCCGTTAAGACAAGAAAGGATGGTTATGTAATATATTGGTTGAATGTTTTAATATTCCGCGAATGTTTTAATTAACTATGATATTTAGAACTACGTTTATGAGTAAATCCAACGTCCAATGTGAGGCACCGGTAACGGGGCCTTACATCATGTCTACAAATTAGATAAAGCATTGTACGGTCTTCATCAAGCTCCTCGAGCATGGTATGCTACACTGACGGCACATCTTCCGGGACACGGTTATAAAAGAGGGACCATTGATCAAACTCTGTTCCTTAAAACTGTCGGGATTGATTTGATTATGGTTCAAATTTATGTGGATGACATCATTTTTGGGTCCACTGGTGCTGAGTTGTGTACAGAATTTGAAGAAGTAATGAAGAAAAGATTTGAGATGAGCTCGTTGGGAGAAATGACAACGTTTATGGGGGTTGCAGGTCCGTCAGAGCTCGACGGGAATTTTGCTGCGTCAAGGGAAGTATGTTGAAGATATGCTTGCAAAATTTGAATTTCAAGATTCCAAGAGCGCTACCACTCCTATGGCAGAAAGGCCTCTCCTGTCGTCTGATCCGGAAGTGAGTCTCGTAGATCAAACGTACTATCAATCGATGATCGGGTCCCTAATGTATCTCACCGCCAGTCGTCCTGACATCATGTTCGTTGTCTGCCAGTGTGCTCGCTTCCAGGCTAACCCTAAACTTTCTCATTTAATTGTTGTTAAATGTATTTTTAGTTATCTGAAGGGACAACCGAAGTTAGGTATTTTGTATCCTAAAAACTCATATTTTGATCTTTATGCTTTTGCTTATAGCAATTATGGTGGAGATGACATTGACAGGAAATCCACGTCAGCCAGCTGCCAGTTTTTAGGCGATTGTCTCATCTCCTGGCAATGCAAGAAGCAACAAACTGTATCTAGATCCACTACCAAGGCTGAATATGTTGTTGCGTCAGCTTGCGGCTCAGAGTTTATCTGGATGCAAAACCAACTGCTGGATTACGGTTTGGAATTTCTTAGCACTCCTATCTTTTGTGATAATGATGTTGCCATTGCAATCGTTAAGAATCCAGCTCAACACTCAAAAACCAAGCACATCGATATTAAAATACATTTTATTCGCGACTGTTACGACCGAAAACTTATTCATCTTGAGCAAGTTCACACTGATAATAACATTGCGGACTTAATCTCAAAACCGGTCGGAACAGCCAAATTTAATATGCTTGTGAGTTTTCTTAAAATGCTCCGTTTCGAGGATTGAGTCTTTTTTAGGGTAAACTTTAACATATTTTATTTTTTAACAAATTTACGGGGAGAAAATTAAAAAAAATCAAAAAGACTGTGTGTGTGTTTTTACTATTAAAATATTCACTTTCATTAACTGTCTTAACACATTTTTCATTAGGTTTTTAATTTATTTTCTAATTTGCTAACTCCAGCGAACTTATCATTAAGCGAACTTAACAATAAACGAACTTACTGTAAGCGAACTTAACGTCATGCGAACTTATCATCAGCGAACTTGTATTAGGCGAAGTTCATAGTAGGCGAACTTGTATAGATGCTAAGTTAACTTGAGCGAAATTAATATTCGGCGAACTTAGTCTTTAGCGAACTTAAACCTTGAGCGAACTTAGCTTTGCAGGCGAAGTTGCTCAGCAATAGTTACTGTTCGCTCTAAAACCCCTTAATCATAATCGTTTTGTCGTGAAATCCTTGAATATGACACGGATCAAACCCGTAAACGTTCTCGTGTTCATTCCCGGATAAAACTTGACTCGAAAACATATAAAGTTCGGACCTTTATGATTAAAACGTTTAATATTAGGTCTAAGGTTTATCTTTAAATGAGCCGCACCTATCGCAGGTCCTGTAAGTTCGTTTTAGCCTCAAGTTTACAACTTTACGTTTCATTTACACCCGATCCATTCTCGTTCTAAGTTTCAAGGTTAAATGTTAATAAAAACGTAATCTTTAAGGTAAAAGACGTACCTTTAGTGCTCGTTTGGATTTCGTTAAGCTTGGTTATGAACTCTAGATCTTGTATATAGCTTGTGTGGTAAATATCTACTACAAGCTAGCGTCCGTTTGGTCTCAAATCCCTCTCGTCTCTCTCTCGGCCGTAATATGGTGAAGGATGTGTGTGTTTTTGAGTGTGTAGAGATTAGGATGGAAAGAAATGAGGGTTTAGGGTTTTAGGTTGGTTTAAGAGGGTATTTATACCTCTTGAAGCCCATGGACCTAAAGCCCATTACCACTTAATCCACCTTAATTAATCTAAGTCCATGATCCGTTCTTTACTCGATATTAATTAATTAATAATGCGAAATCACTAAACGTAACTTTCTTTATTTAACGTTATAATATTTTAGGATGTTACATCATTCATGGGTTTCATGGTGTATCAGATGGATGTTAAGACCGCGCTTCTAGACGGCGAAGTTAAAGAAGATATTTATGTGGATCAGCCACCGGGGTTTGTGGACTCATAGAATCCAAATCATGTCTACAAATTAGATAAAGCATTGTACGGTATTCATTAAGCTCCTCGAGCATGGTATGCTACACTGACGGCACATCTTCTGGGACACGGTTACAAAAGAGGGACCATTGATCAAACTCTGTTCCTTAAAACTTTCGGGAAAGATTTGATTATGGTTCAAATTTATGTGGATGACATCATTTTTTGGGTCCACTGGTGCTGAGTTGTGTACAGAAATTGAAGAAGTAATGAAGAAAAGATTTGAGATGAGCTCGTCGGGAGAAATGACAACGTTTCTGGGGTTGCAGGTCCGTCAGAGTTCGACGAGAATTTTGCTGCATCAAGGGAAGTATGTTGAAGATATGCTTGCAAAATTTGAATTTCAAGATTCAAAGAGTGCTACCACTCCTATGACAGAAAGGCCTCTCCTGTCGTCTGATCCGGAAGTGAGTCCCGTAGATCAAACGTACTATCAATCGATGATCGGGTCCCTGATGTATCTCACCGTCAGTCGTCCTTACATCATGTTCGTTGTCTGCCAGTGTGCCCGCTTCCAGGCTAACCCTAAACTTTCTCATTTAATTGATGTTAAACGTATTTTTAGATATCTGAAGGGACAACCGAAGTTAGGTATTTGGTATCCTAAAAACTCAGATTTTGTTCTTTATGCTTTTGCTTATGGCAATTATGGTGGAGATGACATTGACAGAAAATCCACGTTAGCCGGCTGCCAGTTTTTAGGCGATCGTCTCATCTCCTGGCAATGCAAGAAGCAACAAACTGTATCTACATCTATTGCCGAGGCTGAATATGTTGCTGCGTCATCTTGCTGCTCACAGTTTATCTGGATGCAAAATCAACTGCTGGATTACGGTTTGGAATTTCTTAACACTCCTATCTTTTGTGATAATGATGCTGCCATTGCAATCGTTAAGAATCTAGTTCAACACTCAAAAACCAAGCACATCGATTTTAAAATACATTTTATTCGCGACTGTTAAGACCGAAAACTTATTCATCTTGAGCAAGTTCACACTGATATAACATTGCGGACTTAATCACAAAACCGGCCGGAGCAGCCAAATTTAATATGTTTATGAGTTTTCTTAAAATGCTCCATTTCGAGGATTCAGTCTTTTTAGGGTAAATTTTAACATATTTTATTTTTTTACAAATTTAGGGGGAGAAAATTAAAAAAAAATTCTAAAAAAGTGTGTGTGTGTGTGTATGAAAATTAAAAAAAATCAAAAAGAGTGTGTGTGTGTGTGTGTTTACTATTAAAATATTCATTTTCGCTTAAAATTATGTCGGTTGCTCTAGTTGGAAGGACATATACTTGTATATGTTTGGTCCTGTCATCTATTCGTAGACTCACAGGATAACCATTCACCTAAATACTAAAATCATATGGGGCGATTGTGATGTGTTTTTGTTTTAAATTCTTTCACTTAAAATTATGTCGGTAATTCTAAGTTGGAGGGGCATGTATTCTCATATGTGTTTGGTCCTATTAACCACTTATGGACATACGGGATAGCCATTTACCTGAAAACTAAGAGTGACCGCGGTGACTGAGTTTTAAATTGTGTCTTCTGTAATTATCTGTGAATTGATATTATTATTCAGTTAGCAGCTTTTTAAAGCTTCAAAACATTTTCAAATGAACCAACCTTTGGAAAATGATAGAGAACTTGTTTCCGTGTGCCTAACGGGTGAAGTTATTAAGCTTAAAAGGCTCTAAAACAGTCATTGATTTGTATGGTAGCTTTCCATGATGTGTAAAAGTTGAAGTGATATAAACTAAACTTTCTAAACTTATTGTGGAGAGTCATTTTGAATAAATGTGCATATCCCCATATATATCTCTCTGAAGGATAGGCAGAATAGCAATTACCTGGTCATGCACGAGCCCGTTAGTGTCTTGATCACCAAAAATATTGTGTTGTTTTGCTTGCTAATTAAAAAAAAAACTTTTTGTTTAAATATAAATTAAATTCTTGTTTTCAAAATCTTAAAGGGGTCAAACTAGAACTACAAGGGTGGGGCATTCAAGTAAGTCTTAAACACCCTGAATGAAAGGCATGTAAGTTCGGATAGCTTGTAAGTCCAACGTTCAACCTTGAAGCTTATAAAAATTTTTATGTGAAGAAAACGTTTTGATCAAGCACTAGGGGGTTGGATTCAAATTAGGGTGATCTGGGGAAAGCCAAATAAGCTTTGAGAAGAGATAGGAGGCATCACAGGTCCATAAGTGATGCCCATATAAGCTTTGTGCCTAACTGAACCTAATCCATATCATTGATGCAATGAAAATCATGCTAAGTCCGTTATACCTGCTATCAACCTGTTTCTTTATGCCATAATAACGCTGAACATGAATCCTTATGAAAGTACCTCAATCAATAAGATTCCATGTTCGGATCTTTTCATAAAGGAAGCAATTTTATCAAAAACTAAAACTTGATCCCAAAATCCTGTTAAATTTCGAGAATACTGGTGTTTCGTGTTGTTCCCACCAGCTAATCTGACAGTTCGCCTTTATAAACCTTCCCAAAACCACCAACTCCAATACAGTTCTTATCATTGAAGTTGCTGGTGGCTGATGTTATCTCTTCTAGTTGGATTTTAAGATCCTGAAACTGGTGTAAGAATGACTGCATTTTTGTCTCCATATTTGTGGATCAAATAATAATTACAAGATATTAAGAGGCGACAAATTGTTACAATATTATTAATACACAAAGGTTACAAAGTCAGCACTATAAAAAATTGTTGGTGTACGAGATTATAGTATAAATAATTTTGGAGTGGTTATTATGTCTCTACTGGTGGACATTAAATTAAATGTTTAATATTTAACATGCAAACACTGCTATGTATAATTTAAGGGTAGTGGTTATTATGTCCAAACTGGATCTTTTTTAAATAATAAGAGAAAAAAAATTAAATGAGAAGAAATAATGGGGTGAAATAGTTTATAAGAGATAGAGAGAGAAAGAGTGTTAAAGATTTTCAGGTGATCTGTCATTAAAATGGCGGATCTTAGAATGATGACAGGTTGTGTCAGAATTAGAATTTGGCTAGTGAGGTGGAATTTTATCCCCTATTCCGTCATTTGAAACAGCGAAAGTGAAAAGGTTATCTTGTGTACTGCCACTAGCGACCAATGGGAGTTGTTTGTTGATGCAATGATCCTAAATATAAATATCGATGTTCTATCGGATCATAACTAATATGAAAAACTTGGTCATGCTAATATGAAAAACTTGAACCGTCATGCTAAAAATGATTTGATACGTGGATTACCTATTAAAGATTTTGTTACTATTGAAAAATGTGTGGCTTATGCCTTGGGTAAACATCATCGAAAAACTCATAAGCCAAAATTGATTAATACCATTTGGGTTCTCGGCCCACTAGGTTTGAAATATATAAAACTTTGGATCTTCATTATTGATATCACTCTCAATTCATCTTCATATTTTCTTTTCTCTGGCCGAAAACCTCATTTTCTTAGTATTCTAACCAAGTCTCATTGTGCTCTAGCATCTTTGTGTTCGATTACAGGTAAAAGATCTATGGAAAACGTGGCATGATACTATTGTGAAAACCTTAGTAGGGGTGTTTGAGATAGAACGTCAATGGTTGTTCGGATCCTTGTTCATTGATTCAGATGATGAACAAGTATCGTGTTAATTGTTAGATTTGTTTAAGACCATTGTTGTGATCTTAAGAGGCTGTTGCAGGTTCTCTGTCCATGGAGTTCTAAGCACTGTTGAAGATGACACGTTTTACGAGATGAATTCCAAGGGTTTTTCCTTGATATGTTGACCGAAAACCCTTGGTCAAACCAAGAGTTCTCCGTTGACTTTTTTTGACCGAGAACCAGTGTTCTCGGTTGGACTGGACAGAAAACGTGTTCCATTGGCCGAAAACCCCCATATTTGACCGAAATCCACCTGTGTGGACAGAAAACTCACTTTTTGGACCGAACTCCATTATAAAAACATTATTATTTTTCGTTGACACTCACAATATTGTTAGAAACTTGTTTGATCATCCTTTGGCACACAAGGAGTTCAAGTCCATGATCGTCAATCTCAACGCCTGCAAGATTTCTCACGCCTTACGAGAAACTCCTATTATATGCAAGAAGATGATCACAGAATTCTGGAATAATGCCTCGATCAATCAACAAGCAGGGGGTGGGGCCATGACTATTAACTCCACAGTTTAGAAGAAGCCGGTCGTCATCTCTGAGGCTATTATACGTGAGGTGCTGTTATTTGGGGATCAACCTGATTACCCAACGGAATACTCGATATATAGCTGCTGTTACTGACGGATTGACAAGAATGGGTTACGAGGGATCTTATCCGCCTGCAATCAAGAAACTTTTTCATCCTTACTTGAGATTTTTGATACACACGTTCTTTACTTGTGTGTCGGGACGAAAGGGGGGATCTGTTGAGATTAGCCACTTCCAGATGTCGGCTATATTTGCTCTGATCACGGATTGGAATTTCAGTTATTCCAAGTTCATTTTCGATGAGATGATGAGCAACCGGTTCTTACAAATGATTTTTGATTCATATTAAACTGATCTTGTTAAATTTGTTGAGACACTAGATATGAAGTCAATGGGGCCCAATACTTTTGGATTGATGAAGAAGTCCACGAAAGGGTTAAAGGTCGTTTATCAGGGCCTTCATGATCTAGTTAAGTTTGGCCATTTTGCTGAAACGGAGACTATTCCAGTTACAACTCAAGTTGTTGAAGAGCATGTGGCGCTAGTTCAGAGGCGTGCTGCTACACTTGAGATTATTTCAGATGATGAAGATGAGGAGACTTCCGTACAACATATGGAGTCTAAACACCGTGAAACAGATAATGCTCCGACTACTGAGCAACTAAAAGATTTTAAGACTTTTAAAATACTACTACAGTCGACTGCCTTGAAGCCTCCTCAAGCAGCCACTGTGAATGAAGATGATGATACTCCTGAGGAACCAGCCGCCGATCTCATTCCACGTAAACGAAGGAAGAAAGATCTGAGACCTTGCGTGCTGGTCACTAAAGCTACAACAACTACAACAACAAGGCAACAACAAAAACCACATCAACGTGAGTCGAAAGTTCCTAAGACTCATGTTGACCCTAGTCCATCCACTGATGAGCCTCAAACTTAAGAACAATTTTTTTATGACATTTCTCGTGAGTTTGACTTTGAGGCCGATATTCCACATATTGATGCCCCATCTGGATCATCTGACCCAACCAATCAGGGCCAGTCAAGCTCTAGTGCCTCCAAGAAGCTTGCTCAGATTCTCGCCATGAAAGGGACTTATTTGCAAAATAAAGGAAAGGGGGTTGTACTTGAAGCTGCCCCCGTTGACATAAAAGCTCTGCAACGGCGAGTTTTTGAGCTCGAACAAGATTCAGTTGTAAAAGACGTGCGTATTCAAGAACTTGAAGCCAGCAACTCTGATAAAGATTCCAAGATCAAAGAGCTTTAGTCCAACATGGGAGGCCTAACTGCTATGTACCTAGATTTCCAACGGAAACTGATTCAAAAATTTGGAGACGAATTTAAGGGCAGTGAAGAACAAGTTAAGAAGCCAACTACTGTTGAACAATGTGGGAGCTCCAGTGCACAAACTTCTGCACATGCTGACGCTGCTGAGTCACTGGAGCATTATCTTTCATTTCCACCAAAAACAGCTGAACAATCGGAATGCATTCAAAAGAAGCTCCTCATAATGAAGAATTCTAATCAAAATGTTGAATCGTTCGATCATCCAGACAGGAATATTGTCATTTTTCAAAAGGGATTCTCAGATAAATATGGTGATCGTTCTGGAGTCATGTCATGGGGCTTTGATGCTGAGAAGAACATGTGGTGGGTTAAACGGAGGTCTGGGAGTACTGTGTCCTATAAGAAAATGAAAGACTTCGGATCTTGGACGAAGGTAGATCTCAGCGACCTGATCAACGCTCCATTCCACAACCCAACTAATGAGAAGCGAGCTACTGATTTCTGGAACTTTCTACGACGTCAAGTCGATACTGGGTTTCCAAACATGAAGACCGTTGATTCATTTTTGAAGAAGGCTAAGGGGGTTAGGGATCCACGGACATGAAAGACTATGGTAAATGTTATGTGGCCTGCCACAAATAAGGCTACTCATATTCCTGTGCCTAACGCCATTCTAGATGGTACCCTGGATAATATGAGGTTCTGGATGTATGATAGTGAGACTACTACCGTTGTTATACATTTACAGAAGGGTAAGGGGCAGTTCAGGCTTGTTGATCCGAGAGATTTTCTTAAGTATGGAGAAAGAGATATCAAGACCCTTAGCATATTTCATGGCTGATCCAATTTTTGAAACGACTGCAAAGGAATACACCAGTATGGCGGCTTCCATTACCAGAACTGGATTTTGGGCAGGTGGTTTGAAGGATGCGGATATCGATTACATGGAGCATGATTAAGAACGAAGCTACAAACTAAGGGGGAGATTGTTGGGTCTACTTTTAGTTGGTTTGTACTTAGTTATAATTTAATGTAATTCGTGTTTTTGGATTGTGTATGTAAACAGATATCCTTTATGGATCTCGGTGGGTTTTGGGCTTGTATTGGGCTTGGTTGTTAGCTACCCTATATATAGAATATGTGCATAGGGTTTAGGTTGGCCGTTCACTTTGTCAATTGTGTTGAACGAGTATTGTAATCAAGTGCTTAAGCACACGACGTTAATATAACGTGTGTTTTGAAGCATCACATTGTGTTCTTTAGGTATTTGCTTGTTTATCTTGAATCACCTTACGATATATTCCGCAATATCGTTGAGGTGTGTTGATATCATATTGAAAGATCTGTCTTTAGGACTTACAGATAGACTGTAACCCTAACTGAAAGTGTCACTATTGTTTCCAATGTTGAGATTCTAATAAAAGATGTTTTAGTTTTTAATTTATTTTTTTTCTCAATTCATATGGAGAAAAAAGATTTCTAATGTGAATGCTCTTATAAACAATAATTTTATATAGTCTTTATCGCTTTTATAATTATTTGATACGAAAATGGGTCATTCCTTTACTTGTTAATCAATATATTATAAGTTATTAACAAGCATGCAATTCCTCTTTGTAAAATATTTTTAACTAGATTTTCATCCCGGCGCGTTGCGTCGGGGCTACTGGCAATACCCATAAGTTGAAACCCGGGCGTTGGTAAACCCCGAACGTTACGACGATGAGCCGACACGAATTCGGTAAGTACCGGCTGCGTTCATAACAATATAGACACAATTGGTAAAATTTGAGGGTTAAAACCCAAAATATTAATTCGTCAAATTAACATATAATAAAAACAAAATATTGAAGACGATGTTTAGTTGGTTGGCAAACCCAGACGATGGTAAAACCAAAGCATTGTCGGTCCCGAGCGTTGAGGCAGTAACTTGACACGAATTTGGTCAGTTTTGATTGCGTACCTTACGGTACCGGAATTAAAAAAATGAAAAAAATAAAAACTTGAGGTGGACCAACGGCCAATTGGGGGGGGGGGTCGGTCGGTAGCGTTGTCGGTCATGGGCTTTATAAAGCCGCGATTTTGCGCGAACTCGGCCGGTTTCTTTCAGATTTGTTATGGTACCAGAACTAAAAAAATTGACGTTTGATCAGTTTTCATTACATTTATTGTGGTAACTAAACTAAAAAAATCAAAATTCGCCGACCAATACGGTGCCACCAAGTGGCCCAATAAACCACTTGCGGCACCAAACTTGTAAATTATATATAGTTATAATGCCCATGTATTCAGAGGGCGGGCTGGGGGAGCGTACTTACATCAATGTGAGGGTTGGTACCCATAGGCCATGAACCCTCAACTTCTCTCATAAAGTGCAACTTTTTTTAGGTAATAGGTTACCTTTACCCATTAAAACTTTTAAAAACCAAAACTTCACTTTCAAAGTTTTATTTAAAGCCTAAAATAATTAAAAACCTACTATATTTAAACATCACATGAAACGATATGCACCAAACGAGTAACCCAACGCCGGTACACGCATAAGTGGCAGATCTAGACAAAGAATCTCATTGGCAACATTCAAAATTTTTATTTTACCATATTTCATACAATGTAAACAAAACAAAAATATTAAAACAATAATATATAAATTTAAACACATGAGGTGTAGTTTCTGCTATTCAGTTTTTGAATCTTGAAATCGAATTTACATCCTCTTTTTTTACTTTATCAAAAGTCTCTTTCTACCGTACAAATAGATTTGTGGATAATGTCACTTTTGCCAACATCTTGTTAAATCCTCTTGGTCTTAGATTATTCATTGTTCGGTTTGTCCCGTTTATCAACTTAGACACTTCCAACTTAAACCATAATCAATCATTCACTTGTCCATAAAGAATTCCAAATTTACAATTTATATAAGCAAATAAACAATTAGAATTTTGAATATATGAGGAAAAATACCTAAATTGTAACAAGTAGAAGTGGAAGAAGGGGCAACGGCCGATCGAAAGAAAGAGGAGTGGCGGGTTAGCTGCAGCCGGAGGGCAAAATATGTCACACCCCAACCTAAGGCGGAAATGTCAGAGCATGAGTTTTGGTTCACAGCTCACAATGTATTATCATGCAATTGTAAGGTGACAATATATAATTAATTATTTTAAATAAAAAATTTACAAATCAGTATATCCATTCATATAATATTACAAACAAATCTGAACCATCTTGTATGTAATTTATTCTTGAGATTATCACTATGTTTCTTCATCTTGATAGACAATCCAACCTGCAAATACGTACAAAATAGAAAATGTTTGTCAACATGAGGTTGAGTGAGAAAATCACATGTTTTGATACTAACATTAATATATATATATATATGTGTGTGTGTGTGTGTGTGTTTGTGTATAAAAGAAAACCACAAAATTGTTATCTGTGAGAATAACCAATCAAACCATAGCATATAGATATTGCAAACAAATAATAATGTGTGGATTAAACCGTTGTCATGCGAATCGGGCGTTGGTTACCATGAGTGAGTAATCGATTTGTCAATGAAACCATTGTCATGTGATCAGACGCCGGCCACTACGATATGATGTGACAACTGATAAATGACGGACCTCTTCGAATGTGATCGGACGCCGGCCACTACGATATAACCAATCAAACCATAACATATAGATATTGCAAACAAACTCATACCACCTAGTCGCGGTTGCAAAAATTCCGACCGCCTAACCACCGGTTGAAAAGTATTCCGACCGCTTAGCTATTGTGTCAAGTAATTATGCATTTCGGTAGCAAATTTGTTAAATCAGCCGTTAAAATTGCTACCGTTTTCTTTCGGCAGCAAATTTTGATAGTAATTGCTCAATTTTCTAGTAGTAGGGCTAATTTTGAAATTATTTTACTCGGGTGGACAAAAGCGAAATTACACTAATTTTGACGTTATTTTACTAATATCATGAAAATAGCGTTAAAAGTGGCGGAAGGTTGATCAGGCATCATGTGGTGGCGTTGATAGCCGAAAGACAATGGTACATGCACCAATCAGCCGGAGTCCCAATGATTGAGTGTTATGTGCCTTATGTCAAAGGCTTGATGCAAAATTAAAATCGAGCTGGGGGTATCACCGGAAGCAGCCTCTCTATCCCTATGTGGTAGAGGTAAGGCTGTCTACATCTTACGCTCCTCAGACCCTACCATAGCTTTGCTATTGTTGGGATATAATGAGTACGATGATGATGATGATCAAATTTTGTTTAGTATGAGGTAATAAATAGATTTGAGAGAAAATGAAATAGAAGAGTGAATGAAATGGACAACATGATGAAATTGAGGTTATCATTCATTTGTTTTGTTTGGTTAAGCTATATGAATGAAATGAATCATTACTTTTTGTTATTTGGTAGATATAAAAATAAGTGAGAATGACATACAAACGACAAATATACACCTACCTTAAAAAATACCAAATATAAAAATGGCAATGACAGCGGCGATGGTGGTGGTGACGGTGCGATGGTGGTGTTTGTGGCGGCGGCAGCGATAGTTAGATGATGGTGTTCAGGTGGTGATGATAGGGTGGCTTGATGATTAGATGGTGGTATTAGAAAATAACAGAAACATATAGTACAATCGGATGTTAAATAAATTGTAAAAAGTAAATTGTGCTTTCACTTTCACAATCCAAATTCAAATGTGAACGCGAAAATGAACGCAAAAAAAAAAAACGCCGAAGTAGCTTTTCTTTAGCTGTTGGAACCACGAGAAAGTCTTTTAACTTTCAAAATGAGCTAGCTCCTTTTAACATTAAAAAACTAATTGCAGGTCAATCAATCATAGCTTGATTCCTTGTATTTTCATGTGTTAATAACATATTATTTATGATATCTTTTTTTTTTTTCTGAATAACAACATTTTATTCATAACAACGTACGGTCAAGCAAATACAAGAACCAAAGTTACTTTCAACATTAAAAAGGAAAATTATATAGGGAAGTTGGTCAATCACCTTTGAACTTATTTCTTGTAACAACAAATACAAGTCACAATCTTTTTAGGTTTTATTTATAAAAATATTGTGTTCACGTTGATATTCGGTCAAAATTGACCAAGAGTCCATCCCCTTGTTACGTGGTAACGTGAAAAGACTCAATTCCTTATCTTTTTTTCCCCAGTGAAATGCAGAACCAACGGATAACAAGCTGAAGCACTAGCCATTTTTAGATAGCAAATTAAGTCGTTTAAAAATAACATTCATATATAGATCGTCGGGTCATAACATTCCTAAGCATCACAGTAATCCCTCATATGTGGTCTAGTGGTAGAAGGTTTGTGTTCTCCAGTGAAGACTCAAGTTTGAATCCCACTTGTGTCACTTTTGAGTGTATATTGGCAATAAAATATTTGAGCTAGACCTTATGCAAAGGTTGTCAATTCAAACCCTGAGCCCACCCGGGTTTTCGTCACACTGTGTGTTACGCCAGAGAGTTCTACTCTTGTGGTGGCACAACGACTGTCGAGTAGCAGTCAGCGGTATGGTTTCACGAGGGAATGCCCAAGCCAAATTCTGAAGTCAACGTGGCCGTGAGCCCGGTTAAGACAACATAGACTGACCAGAGTGAGGGCTCTCCAAATTTGAAGAGTGCGGTAGCAAAAATAAAGAAAGTCGCCGGTCTAAAAAATATTACTAAACATTACAATAGCTCCATAGCTTCATGTGCTTAGAAACCAAAAGTATAAAATGTAAATGATGTAAACACATGTTGGTTGTCAAGACACGTCTTTATGTGTTTGGTCACTTTATGAAACAACTTTTAATACAGTCTAGCTTACTGTAACATACTACTACCCAAGCCCATAAGAGAGGAGACCTCGATATGTCAATTCTACACATTTTCCCTCCTATTTATCCAAAGAACAAATGTCATAACTGTAAAGCCCAAATGAACAGCTTGGATTGCCTATATATATGGTGAACCTGATTTCAAAATTTTCATAGCCTATCACTCTTAAAAATATTTTAATATGACAACTTCCATTTCTTCTTCACTCTTACCATCGATTGTTGTGGATGTTAGTAGCAACAAGCAAGATGTTATACGCCACACTGTGAATTTTAGTGCTAGCATGTGGGGGGAGCAGTTTCTTACACCTGATGAGGTTTTTCTGTCACTACATGATTGCTTAATTAATTGTTCATTTATAATAAGAAAATCATCTTTAAATTAAGTTATTTTTTAGGTGCAACTAGAAGATTTAGTGATGGAGAAACAAGTTATTGAAGAGCTTAAAGAAAAAGTAAGAAAAGAGCTAATTGTCAAAGCTTCTTCAAATGCATCGATGCTACATAAGAAGTTGATGGAACTTATTGACGCAGTCCAACGCCTTGGCGTTGCCTATCATTTCGAAGAGGAGATCGAGGAAGCCTTGCAACATATCTATGTTACGTATGGCAAAAAATGGACCGATCAAAATAACCTACAAAGTATCTCTCTTTGGTTTCGACTCCTTTGACAACAAGGCTTCAATGTTTCATCAGGTATGTAGTTACAACTTACAAGTTTATTAATGCCTCTTAACTCCTTCTCAACAATACTTGAACATGATATGATATCTCACACCTCCAATAAGATAACTATCGATATCACTACATAAAAGGTAAGAAGCTTAATGTCAATATGTATGGATCCGTTTTCTCCTTTACATATTTTATTAAACATCAAACCATGGGCGTACTCTTTGATCATGGGGTCTACCGCTTCGATGGAAAAAAAAATATATAGTGCTATATATACGTTAAAATTTTGATTGACCCCTAACAAATTTTAACTGCTACCCATTGAAATTTAAAGACCAAGAAAAACCAAATTATAAATTTATAATTTAACAAATATAAATCTAATATAAATAATGAAGCCCAATTAAACGCTCGTATAATTTTATAAACATCTAATATAAATATTTAAACCCACAAATATACCAATAAGAAAACTAGGTCCATGTGATGTGAATAGTTAAATATTTTAAGCCTGTTTTTTCTATATTTCCTTTCTGAATAGTAACTGGTACACTTTTCCTACTCTTAAACTACACCAAAAGAATAATGCACCACCATGCCATAATTTTAAACCTTCAACACCCAGTCTCACACCCGGCTAAGGCTGGAATTGTTTAAACCTAAATAATTAGGTTCCAAGTGAAATATAATGTGTCAGATTTTGCCATATATGATGATGAACATCTAGTGAAATACGATGGCTAACTATATATATATATATATATATATATATATATATATCTTCTCAATTATGTTAAATTTTATCTTTATATTTATTGTTTTTTTATTTATATTTAGGCTTTTGTCACTAGATTATTGTTCATTTGTTTAGTGGATTATATTATTGATTGCTTGATGGTGATTTATCAATGCTTGATTATTTAAATTTTACTGGGTATTAATAGTAAATAAAGTATTAGATTAAGCTTTAATCACTAGGATATAGCATCTACAACAAAAAACTCATACAAACCGACATATTATCGCCACATCATATTCCTAACTTTTCTCAAAAATATAATTTCTTTCACAACAACAAACCTACGCAAACCTAATTAAAAACATTAAATGTGTATATGTATAATATATATGTGTGTGCATGTGAGAGGGGATGTAACATCAAAAGTTCATTGAAAGTTTGTTGTAGATGTGTGTGCATGTGAAAGTGTGTGTGTGTGCATGTGAGAAGGGGTGTCACATCACAAGGAAGATTCCCACCTAAACCTTTGTTGGGTTTTATAATGGATTATCAAAGTTCAAGTTAACCATATTTAACATGAAAACGCAACGGAAGCTTAGATTTTATAACTTGTTATGAACATACCATTATGTTAAATCTAAAACCCAATGAACAAGGATCAAAATTACAAGAACAAGATGCTCACAAAATGTAAATTGTACCTTCTTCTACCTTTAGAAGAACAAGTAAGTTGTTGAAGATGATGGTGGATGAATGGCAAGCCTCCAAAGAAGAAGACCTCAAGAGTGTGATACCCAAGCTATTTGTGACAACACCAAGTTGTTTGCTAGGATTTATGAACACTTTAACAAGCTCACAATGCTCTCAAAATTCTGCTCAAGTGAGCCGTGAATATTGAGAGAGAGATGGATGATTTTCTTGATTCAAAATTTTTAATCATAATGCCCAAGTCAAGACCCAAATGCATGTAATCTTATTGGAGATGTATAAAGTTGTCATCACATGGAGACAAAGTTTTGATTGGACCAAAACCCCCACCCACATGGGGTGGCCGGTTATGTTAATTATTTTTTTTTTTTTTTTTTTTTTTATTTATTTTGTTTTAACCATTTAAAACCATCTCCATTCATTTTATAAAACTTAATTATATAAAATGTACATGTATTTACATAATTATTTAACCAATTAAATAATTAATTTATATAAACAAATTATCCAGATAATTTATTTAAATCCTCAAGTGTGTTTGTTTAGAAAACCAATTTTCTAAACACGTAGTGTTCGGTATTCGTTTAAATGATCAAATCATTAAAAGAATACATTTGGTGTTGTCTAGCTTGTTATTGGGTATGACCCGACTTGGATCAAACACAGTTAGCCACATTAGTTTAAGTATGTGTCTCGGGCATACGTAATTCCAACAATCTCCCACTTGCACGAGATACATAGAAAATTAATGCAAGTGCTGAATACCGCCTAACAACAGTTCACCACCCCTAATGTGTTTGACGAAGTGCCATTCAATAACATCATCCCTTCAAGTCCCTTACTTGATATGATTTAGGTGAATCTATCATTATATCCCTTTGTTACTAGATGTCATGTTGGATCTAAGAGACATAGGCGATCATTCTCTTTACAATTCAACTTTATCAGGCTTTAGACATCTAAACTCTCAACACATAAGAGGAACAAATTCCATCTTGACTGTATACGCCTCTCACTATCACTTTATACTCCACCTGAGCTCATCCTTATGTACCATCTTTTACGAATAGCGAAGGGGAGAGTCAAAGTGTAATACTTGGTGAAAATCAAGACCCAGTATACATCTCAGGTCTAAGGATAATATGAAATTCTCCTTTACTCAAGATTACTAATGATCAAGTCAATTGACTCCATGTAGTAATATTGAGAGCGGGTCAGTCCAATATTTGTATCCCACAAATATCTATGAACTTTGGCAGCAATCCTATGCTCCATATTCATTCCTTATGAATATCCACCAATCCTAGTTCATAATAGTCTTGCTTCATATTTGTTCCCACAAATGTGATTGACTACGGACTTTTAGAATAAGATAACTTATTCATGGATTAAACATGCAAAATTAGAATTTAACTCAAGATTCCATAATCATATAAAAGAGTTAAATTACAAAAGTCTTTTAAACTTTAATACAAAATAGATCAAATCCAATTACTAGAATATCGAAGTCCTAAGCCACTCGCATGACGCTCATGTTTCGGTCTTTCTAGGAGCTTCGTGAATGGATCCGCAAGATTTTGATCAGTTCCAACTTTGCGAATACATATCTTTCCCTTTTCAACTTCATCCCTTATGTAGTTGAATCTCCGCTCTATGTGCCTTGTCTTTTGGTGCGAACGAGGTTCCTTGATTTGTGCAATCGCACCCTCGTTGTCACAAAAGATTTCTAGGGGGTCTTGAATGGAAGAGACTACCCCTAGATCAGTAATGAATTTCTTCAACCATGCAGCTTCCTGAGCTGCCAATGAAGCGGCGATGTATTCTGATTCTGTAGTGGACAATGCTACCACTTCCTGTTTTGAGCTCTTCCAAGAGACAGCTCCTCCATTAAGAGTGAACACATACCCAGATTGTGATCGAGAATCATCTCGATCAGTTTGGAAGCTCGCATCCGTGTAACCTTTTATAGCGAGTTCCTCCTCACCAGATCCATATATCAGAAACATATCCTTAGTTCTCCTAAGGTATTTCAATATGCTCTTAACAGCCATCCAATGACTGTTTCCTGGATTCTGTTGGTATCTGCTTGTCATGCTCAAAGCGCATGACACATCCGGTCTAGTACATATCATCGCATACATGATGGATCCTATAGCAGAAGCATATGGGATTTGTTTCATCGTCTCTTGCTCACCCTTTGAGCTTGGACATTGAGCTGAACTCAATATGGTCCCTCTTTGAATAGGTACAAAACCTTTCTTGGAGTTTTCCATCTTGAACCTTTTCAAGATCTTATCAATGTATGTACTTTGGTTCAAACCTATCAAGCGCCTTGACCTATCCCTATAGATCTTTATTCCCAAAATATAGGCAGCTTCACCAAGATCCTTGATGGAAAATCTACTTCCAAGCCAAGCCTTAACGCTTTCCATGGTTGGAATGTCATTTCCAAATAGTAGAATGTCATCGACATACAATACTAAGAAGGTAATTATACTCCCACTAGCTTTCTTATACACACAAGCCTCATCAGCGTTCTTGATGAATCCAAAACTTTTGATTTCTTCATCAAAACGATGATTCCAAGTTCTAGATGCTTGTTTCAATCCATAGATTGATTTCTTTAACTTGCATACTTTATTAGGATGTTTTGGATCGACAAAACCTTCAGGCTGAACCATATAGACATCTTCCTCAAGATATCCATTTAGGAAAGCGGTCTTGACATCCATTTGCCAAATTTCATAATCATAATGTGCAGCTATGGCAAATAATATCCTAATAGACTTCAGCATTGCCACAGGCGAAAAAGTTTCATCATAATCAACCCATTGAGTTTGAGTGAAACCTTTAGCTACAAGTCTTGCTTTATAAGTATCCAAGTTTCCATGCATATCAGTTTTTCTTTTGAAAACCCACTTACTTCCAACAGCTTTGGAGTTGAGTGGTAGTTCAATCAATTCCCAAACTTGGTTGTCATACATGGATTGCATCTCAACGTTCATGGCTTCAAGCCATTTGTCACAATCATTCTTGGACATTGCATCACGGTATGTGGTTGGTTCATCCGAATCTACCACGTAGCAACCTTCTACAAAAAATCCATATCTTTCAGGTGGATTGCTAACTCTACCAGATCTGCGAACGTTTTGTGTGTTTTGATCAACCACTTGATCACTTTCAACAACCTCTTGTTGAGTGCTAGTATCAACCAATTGTGTATCATCTTGTGATTCTTGATCCTCATCAAATTTCACTGTTCTACTATTAGTTCCTTCCTCAAGGAACTTAGTTTCCAAGAACTTACCCTTTCGAGCAATAATAACATTTTGCTCACTAGGATCGTAAAAGTAATATCCTAAATCATCTTTAGGATAACCTATAAAGATACACTTAGTGGATCGGACTTCTAATTTGTTTGGGGTGTATTGCTTTACATAAGCTTCACAACCCCAAACTCTTAAGAATGATAGCGATGGAGCTTTTCCATGCCATACTTCAAAAGGTGTCTTCTCCACTTTCTTGGTTGGAGCCATATTCAATATGCGAACAGCGGAAAGTAAAGCATAGCCCCAAAATGATAGAGGTAAAGTGCTTCTAGCCATCATCGATCGAACCATATCTAATAGGGTACGATTTCTCCTTTCAGACACACCATTATGTTGTGGTGTTCCAGGTGGAGTAAGTTGTGAAATAATTCCACAACTCTTAAGATGATCTTGAAAAACACCACTTAGGTATTCACCTCCTCTATCACTACGAAGTACTTTGATTGTGGTCTTGAGTTGTCTTTCTACTTCAGTTTTGAAGTCTTTGAACATTTCAAAAGCTTCATCTTTGTGTTTCATTAAGTACACATAACCATATCGACTATAATCGTCAATAAAGGTAATGAAGTATCTTTCACCATTCCTAGTCATTGGTCTAAAAGGACCACATACATCCGAATGTATGATACCCAATAATTCTTTTGACCTTTCAAAAGTTTTATTAAAGGGTTGCTTTGTCATTTTGCCTTGTAAACAAGATTCACATACATCAAATGAATCATACTCATTTGTTTCTAGAATACCACTCTTGCGAAGAGTTTGCATGCGATTCTTGCTTATATGTCCAAGGCGACAATGCCAAAGATAGGGATCACCCAAGTCCTTCTTGAGTTTCTTGGTGTTGACATTATACATTGAACTACTATGTGATATACCACTTTGATCTATTTCATATATACCATTCATGGGTATAGCTTTAAAATAAAATATGCCATTCATCAAAACATGAATATCATAATCCATAAATTTAAAATCAAAGCCACATTGTTTTAAAAGGGACACGGAAATAATGTTTCTCCTTAACTTAGGAGCATACAAAACATTCTTCAAAATTACTTCCAAACCACTTGGAAGCTTTAACAAGTAGTCTCCTTGGGCTTGGACTTCAACTCTTGCTCCATTGCCCATAAAGAGACTAATGTCCCCTTTGTTGAGTTGTTTACTTCTTTTGAACCCCTGCAACAAATTGCAAATGTGAGTTCCACATCCGGTATCAAGTACCCATGTATTTGAAGAAATAACATTTAGTTCAATATGTATAGTAAAGATAATACCTGAGGTATGCCCCGCATCCCTCTTATCTTTTAACGCATTGAGATAGGTCGGACAATTCCTTTTCCAATGACCTATCTCTCCACACTCAAAGCATGGATCTTGCGCCGCAACCTTTTGCTTTTTTTCCTTCGGTTTGATGGGCGTGATGGCTTTCCTCTTTCCCTTTCCTTGGACGTGGCCCTTGCCCTTAGCAACACTTGCTTTGGGGTTGGAGTTATGTCCCCTTTTCCCTTCATTGATTGTTAGAACGGGTAAAACCCTTTTACCCATTCCCGCTTCGGCTGTTCTTAGCATTGCGTGAAGCTCACCAATGCTTTTGTCCCACCCGTTCATGTTATAGTTCATGACAAAGGTTTCAAACCTTTTGGTCAAAGAGTTGAGGATCAAATCCGTAGCCAACTCATTTGAGACGGGACAATTCAACCTACGAAGCTTTTCAATGTAGCTTTTCATCTTTAGGACATAAGATGAGACGCTTTGGGTTTCCTCCATACGACATGCATGAAACGCTCGAACCGTTTCGAAACGTTCCGCTCTAGCTTGTTGAAGGAACATTTCCTTCAATTGAGTTATCATGTCGTATGCCCCATGATGCTCGAAATCCTTTTGGATTTCGGGAATCATAGTCCCCAACATGAGGCAAGAGGCTTGCACCGAATCTTTGGTGTACTTGACCCAATCGTTATACGCCTCCTCATCTTCCACGTTAGGCTCATCGGGAATGGGATCGTCTAAGACATATGATATCTCTTCTTGTTTGAGAACTATTCTCAAGTTGCGATACCAATCCATAAAGTTATTATGGTTTAGACGATCCTTTTCAAGGATGGTTCTTAAGGATAGGTTACGGGTGTTATGGGTAGAGGTGTTTGCATTGTTAGCGGCCATCTACAAAATTTAACAAAGTTTTATTTTAGTATTATAAACAATTTAATTATTAATACCCTTTTATTCCAAATTTTAAAATAATAATTAAATTCTAGAATCCAACGATAAATCAAATTTCGGTTAGGTGACCTTTATCCCGTTATTTGATTTAACAAGGTAGTCAATCTTGACAATTGCAACCCTTTGCAACTTCTAGAGGTATGGGACCATTCGAAATCCTTATTTCGTGTTGGCATGTTAATCCCATCAACACCATTGGATCCCCATGCTTAGGTGACCTTTATCACATGGTTTCCAATTCAAGTCGTCCTACTTGTATAAACATGTAAGATTAACATACAAGTGGTTAGGTGACCTTTATCCCACAAATATGTTAATATTACCCTAAGTATATTAGTTTGCTCAAAATGGTTAGGTGACCTTTATCCCATTTAAAGTTCCCTAATACGTTAAGTGTCATACAAAAGGATGGTGTAAGACTTGTTTCCTTGGTAATTATGAAAAAGGGATTTTAAGTTTTCCAATATTCTAGTTTGAAAAACATTATGCCATATCCTAACATGCATTTAGTAATATGGCGATTTTGAAAACCAATTTTCAAGGTTCAAGTTATAATAAAACCAATTTTATTATATGTGAGTAATCGCTTAGTTTTAATAAACCCATTTAATTAAACTAATTGACGCGATATTACCAAATATATATTAGAACCCGTTTTATGCTTGTTGTCGTTCCTATGTGACGGTTTGGATATCCTAATATCTATCAACCACACATTACAATAAGTAAAACAAACAACCAAGCAAACACATGCAAAATATAGTCATAACCGAGAACCGCTAAGTTTGACCATACTTGTTAGCCGAAACAAGTATAGGTCATAAGTCACACCTAAGGGACAAAACATGACACAAGGATGGAATGTTGACTCCCACTTGACCTTGCATCCAAATGCTTCAAGTATCCTTTCCAAGTTGTTGTGTTCTTGTTGGGCTTGTTAATGGGCTCCAAACTTCCAAAAGTCTTCTTGGGCCCAAGAGTGAAATTTATGGGCCTAATGGGCTTGAATCCCATGATGGGCCGGTGAGGCCCAACAAGCCCAAAATTTCGGTCCAAGGCCCAAATCCACCAATTCTTGCATCTTCAATTTTTACAAAATGTATCCTAATACATATTTTTCTAAAAAAAGAAAATGCAACTAATCTATTTATTACAAACCAACTTATGAATAAATAAATTACACAAGCCTAAGATTATGAATTATTACAACCATATTGAATAATAAACATAATCAACATACACAAACAACAATCAACACATCCAAGGTCTAGGTTTCGGTTATGACACATCCAAACATACCAAATGTTCTAAGCATGCAACCTAAGCAACCAATGCCCAAAATCACCAAATAAAATCGCCCCCCCCCCCCCCCCAAGAGGCTACGGCCCAAATATTTTTATTATTTTTTTTTTATTTTCAACATCCAAATGTTAATAATGGTTTCCTAAGATCTTTCATGCATGTCAAGATCTTACAAATCCATGAGGGGTAAAATCCACCAAAATTTCGGACCCCTTTTTCACCCATGAAAAACCCGAAATCTATGAACATGTAAGAAACATAAGTCCTTGTAACCGGCTCTTGATGCCATTGTTGGGTTTTATAATGGATTATCAAAGTTCAAGTTAACCATATTTAACATGAAAACGCAACGGAAGCTTAGATTTTATAACTTGTTATGAACATACCATTATGTTAAATCTAAAACCCAATGAACAAGGATCAAAATTACAAGAACAAGATGCTCACAAAATGTAAATTGTACCTTCTTCTACCTTTAGAAGAACAAGTAAGTTGTTGAAGATGATGGTGGATGAATGGCAAGCCTCCAAAGAAGAAGACCTCAAGAGTGTGATACCCAAGCTATTTGTGACAACACCAAGTTGTTTGCTAGGATTTATGAACACTTTAACAAGCTCACAATGCTCTCAAAATTCTGCTCAAGTGAGCCGTGAATATTGAGAGAGAGATGGATGATTTTCTTGATTCAAAATTTTTAATCATAATGCCCAAGTCAAGACCCAAATGCATGTAATCTTATTGGAGATGTATAAAGTTGTCATCACATGGAGACAAAGTTTTGATTGGACCAAAACCCCCACCCACATGGGGTGGCCGGTTATGTTAATTATTTTTTTTTTTTTTTTTTTTTTTATTTATTTTGTTTTAACCATTTAAAACCATCTCCATTCATTTTATAAAACTTAATTATATAAAATGTACATGTATTTACATAATTATTTAACCAATTAAATAATTAATTTATATAAACAAATTATCCAGATAATTTATTTAAATCCTCAAGTGTGTTTGTTTAGAAAACCAATTTTCTAAACACGTAGTGTTCGGTATTCGTTTAAATGATCAAATCATTAAAAGAATACATTTGGTGTTGTCTAGCTTGTTATTGGGTATGACCCGACTTGGATCAAACACAGTTAGCCACATTAGTTTAAGTATGTGTCTCGGGCATACGTAATTCCAACAACCTTAACTCCACAACAAGAGATTTGTGTCCTTCAAAGTTTGCATCGCTACGTAGATCCAAATCTAGGGAAAATGAGCTTGTTGTATATGTTCTTAGTGAACGTCTGTTTCTTTCATGTGTACTTTAGAAAATATAATTCGGTTTACCTCCTTTTAATGTGACGTGACCCGACTGGTCTATAACCAACTGTTTTTTTTATCGTACAACCGACACCCAAATTATTTCTGACCATGTAAAATAATTTTTCTACATCGAAAACTCATTAATTATTCCTTTTGTCCTAGCTGGGACTTAGAACCCACAACACATGGTTGGTGGGGCTCTGTTGCCATCAAAGAGCTACATTAGTTTCCTGGTGTTTCTCTCATGTGGGACTCAAGCACTAATATGAGGGTTGCATGTTACAGGAATATTCAAGAACCATATGGATGATAAGGGAAATTTTAAGGAATCTTTATGTGAAGATGCTCAAGGAATGCTTGCTTTGTACGAAGCATCATATATGAGGGTGGAAGGTGAAAAGGTACTAGATGATGCCCTTGAGTTCACCAAAACTCACCTTGCTATCATAGCAAAGGATCCTTCTTGTGGCTCTTTATTAAGAACCCAAATACAACAAGCGCTAAAGCAACCACTCCGGAAAAGGTTGCCAAGGGTAGAGGCCGTACATTACATGCCTATTTATCAACAAGAAGCTTCTCACAATGAGGTCCTTTTGAAGCTTGCAAAGTTGGATTTTAATCTGCTTCAATCAATGCATAAGGAGGAACTTAGACAACTTTGCAAGTACGTAATATACAAATAACGCACGTTTATTTGTTAATAAATAATCTTTAACTTAATCAAGCTACGCAAAGATACTAATCCGTTATAGAGTGTTTCAATATGGCTAATAACTCATATTAATTTGTTTTAGATAGTGGAAGGACTTGGACATGCAACAAAAACCACCGTATGTTCGAGACAGGTTGATAGAAGGCTATTTCTGGATACTAGGAGTCTATTACGAACCTCACCATTCTCGTACACGAATTTTCCTATTGAAAACTTCTATGTGGTTGATCGTTTTGGATGACACTTATGATAATTATGGTACTTATGAAGAACTCAAAATCTTACCGATGCTGTTGAAAGGTGCCTAATATGCATTAAATAATCCTTTGTATATATTAAAGTATACCCTCTAGTTTAATTGTTTTGTATAATCTTTTCTTGTTAATTGAATATAATCCAGATGGTCAATGAGCTACATTGATACACTTCTAGAATATATGAAACTAATATATCAAGAACTTTTGAGTCATCACCAAGAAATGGAGGAAGAACTTGAAAAGGAAGGAAAAGCATACCAGATTCCCTATGTGATTGAGATGGTATGTTAACTATATTATATAAATGTTTGTCTTGTCTAACTAGACAAATAATTTATGGTTGTACCATCCACTTATTTGGTGATACAGGCAAAAGATATTATTCGAAACAACCTATTAGAAGCCAAATGGTTAAAAGAGGGGTATATGCCAAGTCTGGAAGAGTACATGTCTGTTTCAATGATGACTTGTACCTACGGCGTGATGATAGCGAGAGCTTATGTTGGTAGGTCCGATAATTTGGTCAATGAGGATACCTTTAAGTGGGTCGCCACATATCCTCCTATTGTTAAAGCCGCATGTTTTGTTTTAAGACTAATGGATGACATTACCACACACAAGGTACTAAACACATAAATATAGACATTCAACTATTCTAGTTACAAAGTGTTTACGCTACAAAAGAACACACAATAACTCTACTTATGACATACAACTATTCTGGTAATATGTTGACTTCAAAAAAAATCTAGTTGCATAACTACTTTACTTATAAATATAATTACTATATTTGATATAAGACGAAAATTGAATGAAATATTACTGAACAATGAGACCATTCAATTAATTACTCAGTATTATTTACATAATTTTATATATAAGTTTTCTATTTGATAAATAAAAATAAAAATCAAATGAAACAATACTGAATGATGATACGGTTCAATTACTTGGTAATTAAGTGTCTCTTTCAACCATTGATGTCGCACCATTTATAGTATTCAGTTTCTTCAAGTGTTCAACTGATTTCGCACGATTAACTGGACTTGTATTATTCAACTGATTTGGCGCTCTTTGTTAATTCTATTGATTGAGTTCTTAATCTGCAATTGATTAGATGACTTATTGCCGCCACTCCCTACTCATCTTCACGGTCTCCAATTATGATGGTGATACACGTGCTAATAATGTGAAATGATTTATTTAGGAGGAACAAGAAAGAGGTCATGAATGCTATCAAAAGGAAACTGGTGCGTCCGAGAAAGAAGCGTGTGAATTTATATCAAATAAATTGTTGAAGATGCATGGAAAGTTATAAATAGACTCACTCCGGCCAACTGAAATCCCATTCCCTCTACTTACACCGATAATCAACTATGCGCGTGCGTGTGATCTCCTTTATAAAGTCAACGACGGCTACACACATGCCGGCAAAGAAACTATAAATCACATTAAATCTATCTTGGTCCACCCTGTACCTACTGAATATTCAATATCAAATACATGATGGTTGTTGGTGTTTACAAATATCATTGCTATACAATACTTTATGTTTAATTAGTTTGTTGCATGTGTGATAGGGTATGAATCTGACCATACGTGTAGTATGTTGTTCCCAGGTAAACACATAGAATATGTATTCTACTTATGTTATGATTTAGGTGTTTGGTAATGTAATTGTCGTTTTAATTTATGCTAATGAGTAATGAGTGATAGTTGATTCAATTCTAGATCCACCGGTTACCTATAAATACAGAAAATAACCGGGTTACTAGGGTAAAATAAATCTAAAAAAGAATTTGATTTATTTCTATTACTTTAAGGCTTCGAATTCAAGAAATATTTTTTTCGCCAACTAGTGCAACTTTTTTACTATTTTCGTTGTTTTTTGTAATCCACTACCCTTGAAAAAAATATAGTGCTATGTCAAAAGGCCAATAAAAAGCATTTATAGAATTATCTTTACTAGCATGGGCAATTAAGGTTTCGAATTCATAGGGAATCGGTGGAAAGTGCTACTATAGTTCATTGTTAACTAATGGATTATAGTAAGACAGACAGACGATATCAAACATTTTATAAATTGATTTGTCGGTGAAAACACGATTAGCATGTAACACATCAACCTTAGACGGATTATACACTAGAGCGGTACATGGATTGTTTCATTGCTCGTAGCACTATTTTAAAGTGAGAGTATATATTTATTGAATTTAAAATAGTCGCAAGTACATAATAATAATCCAAATAAACATTACATCGAAATAATAGCATAACATTATATTTAAATAATCCTAAAGGTCCAACTAGTTATCCTCGTCATCGCACATCATCGTATCAACATGTAGCAAGTTTAAAATGGTGACAATACTTCACCCTTGAAAATTGGGTTCATAAATATTATTTATTAATGTTAGTTGTGTACGGGACAAATAATTTGAAAATTGACTAATAAATTTTGAAAGTAAACATTTGTAATGAGACAAATAAAAAAGGAAATGTTGACACTTTTAATGAGACGGGGGAAATAATAAAAAAACATGCATAAAACTTAAAAATTAAGAAACAATCTATTAATAAATCCTTATATTATTAGCCATTAGAGCTTTCGAAAATAAAGTCCGTATACCTTTTAAAACTCAATTTTATGAAAGTTATGCAATAAACTGACTAATCATAACTCCTATCAATTGGATAATCACATTGACATGACTTGTAGATATCTTAACTTATTATTTACAAACATGCACATAAAGCTTTCCATATGACACCATTGGCTTCCTTCATCACCACCATCATCCCATTATTTGTGAGAAATATCAACTCCAAAAACACTATTGTGTCATCGGAAACAAACACACGGTGAGAACATGAAACCAAAACCCATAAATATAAATCCATTGAAAGTGTATTAAAATGGTATGCCACAATGCAATGGTGAAACTGTGTGGAGAGACATTTTTAGATTTGTAAAAATTTAAGAATGAACCTCGTGTGGCGTTTAATTTGTGTGGAACTTTTTACAATCGTCTTTTTTAAAGCACTAATTTAAAACAACCCCCAATACCAAACATTTCTCAGGCGAGATGTTAAACGTCTATACTGATTTTAACATTATTAATGAGGAAACACACCATTGTCGGAAAACATAACTAGCCAAATGAACGACAATCAAAGCATCCACACGTGAAAATATATAACACAACTAAGTTCAAACATACAATAACTGAAATACATTATTTCCAGCACATAACATGTTTGTGCTTCATTTAAGTTGTTGCATAAAGATGAAATCATGTTTATAAAGTCTTATGCTTTGTGGGTACAAGGAAAAGGGGATCTTTCTTTCTCAGAACCGAGGTACCCAGTTCTTCCGTGTTCAAATTTTCAATCGTCGTTCCATCAGGAAGCTTCCAATCAAACCAGTAAAGAAGGTTTCCGATCACGAACTCTAAATTACCTGGTGCTATGTTCTTTGCTGGGCAGGATCTTCGCCCCCCTCCAAACGGAAGCATCTCAAATCTATCGGTTCCAAAATCAGCATCAGGATTGGCAGTAAACCTCTCTGGATAGAACTCATTTGCATTCTCCCCCCATATGCTTGTGTCTCTTGCTAGCCCCCAAGCATTTATTGGGGAAATTTCGTATAAAACCCGGAAATCTGAGAGGCGTGATAGCACTTTCAGATCAAATTATTTCGGTGGTTCACCCGAATAATTTAATCGGATACAACTCAGAGAATTTTGAACAACTAGTATAATTTTGAGTGGATTGATTGAACCAAAAAAAAAAATTATAATAATAATTATATATGACCAAAAACATGAACGAATCTCATACGGGGAAAAACTGCCAATGGCAGTTGAAAACGGTTTCCCAACCGTTTTTGTGAGGGAAAAATAATTTCGAAAGTAAACGTTAATTATTTAAAAATTCAAAATCTAATGAATTTTTAACATAACAATATTAACGAAAATAAATTTTTTCCAAGCTGACCTGGCAGCTCGCCCCCAGCCAGGGGCGCCGCCCCTTGGACCCTGCCAGGGGCTGCCGCCCCTTGGACCCTGCTACCGGGGCCTTGGATCCCCCGTTCGGGATTCCAACCGAACACTCGGAATTATAATAACTCAAACAAGCGTGCCGCCCGCACCTCCTAACTTGTTTGATCCCGATTACACTAAAATATCTAACAACATTGACTAGAACAACAGTACCAGGAAACACATCATATCCACTAACTTTAGTATGTTTTAAGCATGCGTGTGGAATCAAGTACGGGGCAGGCGTGTGCAATCTTAGTGACTCCTTGACAACCATTTTCAAGTACACCATTTTTGAGGTATCTAGTTCTTCTACCTTTTGTATTTCTCCCGCACAAGTTCGGATTTCACTCTGTAGTTTTTCCATCACTCTCGGATCTTTAATGATCTCGAACATTCCCCATATCAAAGCCACAACAGTTGAATCAATTCCCCCAGTAATTATATCCTGAAATATTAGTTAAGCATTTAATTTAATCTTTACAAAAGAAATGTAACAAAACAAATGGTTTACCATCATAAGAGCTTTTAAATCGGCATAACTCGGTCGACAGCCAGAAGCATTTTCTTTGGAAGCCATGTCAAGTACAGTATGTACAAAATCTTTGTCTTCGTCACTTATTTCTTCCACCTTATTTTTTCGATGCTCGTCAATGATTGTATCGATGAATGTATCAAGATTTCTAAAGCCATCATCCAGCCTACGATTCCATCCACTAAGTTGGTCAATAAAATAACCTAACCATGGAAAAGAATCACCAACGGATCCATTTAGTAATCGGATGGTTTCGTCAAGCATAAAATCTAACGATGGACCCTTTAGCAGTTGGTCCACATAGCTCTTACCAAATGCCACCTTACACACCTTATTTTTTACTATCTCTAAGAACATACTACTTAAATTTACCTCCATGTTTGGTGGATTTGACGAAAGAGAATGGACGACGCTCTCCATCTCTGTCACCAACACATGATTAGTCAATTTAGCTCTCTTCAGACCGAGAAACTCAGTCACCAAAAGCTTGCGCATTTCCCTCCAGTGATCGCTGTGTGGCGAGAAGGCAGCATCATTATAATTGTACGTAAATCGTTTGGTAGCCTGGAAACGTCCACGGGAACAAAAATTGTGATCTTGAGTTTTCAAGACTTCTTTGGCCGTGTCAGGAGAAGAGATGACAAGGAAGGGTTGTGAACCAATATTGATTTGCATAACGGGGCCATATTGTTTCGAAAGTTGCCAAAGGGCCTCATGACGAGGCTTACCGAGCAGCTGGTGAACGTTTCCGAGTATGGGAAGCTTTGGAGGGCTTGGGGGAAGCTTTGCCTTGGATGAACTAGTATAGGTTAGAGTAGTGTATATGAATGTGCAGAGAATGGAGAGGCTTAGTATGGTTGTAAGAGGCCATTCATTGAAGATGTCCATGTTATTAATTGGTTTTAATTTGGTATTCCAACTTACTCCTATGTCACTTTATATATACAAGGGAAGGAAAATCACTAGAATATATATCACTGTGATCATCATTCTTACCCCCATCCAACTTTATTTCAACCAGGTAACCAAACCCGCCGTCACGACACAAATTTGGTTGGTATTGATTAAGTTCGTTACACAATGACACTAGATAAAATAAATAAACATGTGAAGGCCTAAAACATTAATATCAGCTTATTGATTAAGCAGCTTGCATTTGGTTGGTATTGGTTAGGTTCGTACCGGAACTAGAACTATACTCAATAAATAAATTAGTAAATGCCGAGAATAGTAGTGACACTCGTATAACTTATATACAAAAAGATAACATAATTAAATGACGTTTTTTGGTTGGTATAACACGGGTGGTTGATAAAACACTGCGATGCGGTGAAGAGTCGACACGAATTTTGTCGGAAGGTATTGGCTAGGTTCGTTACAGAATCAGAGTTAAAGACAAAATAGGATTTCTTGAAATTAACTTGTTTAGAACAAAAAATATAATGTTAAATGACATTTATTTGGTTGGTAAAACATGGGCGTCAAGGTGGCTAGTCGTTATTCGTTCGGTATCGGTTAGTTTTGTTACGATACTTATACCAAACCCAAAAGATAATTTGTCAAATTAAAAAAATAAAGCAAAAACAAAAATATAAACAAAGGCGTGCAACGGCGAGTCAACACGAATTGGTTTGTATCAATTAGGTTTGCTACGATATTTGAACTAAATTGAAAAAATAATGTCATCAAGTTATCATATTTTAAAGGAAAATAAGATTTAAATAGTCTCAGCTATAGGCTATTGGCAAGTAACAATCCCAACTAATTACGAGTTGACTGCTAATAGTCCTATCTTTTAGCATAATCGTTCAGCGACTAAAAAATCCCAATTATTGAGGTTGTTGGGATCCTAGTTTTGTTAATCGCGGGTCTTTGGGAGAAAATATGCTAAAAAAGGGTTTGTCAGCAGCCACCTATTTAGTTTGGACTGCTATTTATCAATAGTCCATAGTTGAGATTATATAAATCGAATTTAAAAAATAAACAAGGAAAACCAATTTGTTATGAATTATCATTAACAGTGACTATCCACATACATGTATGTCATAGTGTTATGGCTATTCATACACTTAACTTCTCTTAATAATTAATGTAATGAGCCGATATATAGAGAGTTTTCACTCATTATTCTCGTTCTCTCTATATTACTAATAGGTTCTAGTTATATCATAACATAATTAAATTGTTGAAAAAAATGCAGTGGAGGTTGAAAGGTTATAATAATGACTATGCTAACATTGAAGTTGCGTTATCCGGCTAAAGATTGGCATCCATGAAATTGAAGAAACTAGTTTTAGATATTTTATATTTTAAGAAGTGAATGTTTTTTTATCGTATGCTCAAATCCAACATTTAAGACCCACCCTTCGAGTTTGGGGCGTTTTATTCATTGTTTTTCCATACGTGCAAAATTAACTCTTATTAGACAACTTTGAGGCCAATTCTTTTTATTGTTAATACTAAAATCCCCTTGTGAGCCTTTGTAATTCTTCTTAAGAGAAAAAAATAAAAATTAAAATTAAAACTCTATACATATAGTCTCTGGGCTAGTATAAATCAAGTATTTGTTGTTTAAAAAAAAATTATACGTATTTATTATGAATTGTTTAAATCCGGAAGGACTTAATGCTATTATTAAAAAAAATGAGAAAAACGGGTTAAAATTGGCCATAGTCAGAAAAGAAATTGTTAGAAAAAAAGTAAAGTTCAGAAAAAAATAAAACATTAGTGGAAGAATATCCAATACAAAGTTACTTGAGTTTCAGCTTAGCTAGTTGAGGATCTCACCCATGTTATAATCTACGCCATTAGAAACTAACGAAGTTAAACCTAAGTTAATAGCAACCGATGAAAGAAAATAACATGAAAGTCTGGATTGTCCTCAACAATTTCTTTAGTTGAGACTGTTGTCGTTCAATATGTTATAGTTGAGATTATTTGACTTAAATAAACCTTATATTAATATAGATTGCTTTATGTTTTAAAATAAATTAGTGTGTTGTCATTTCATAGCAGAGGACTACAAGCCCTAGCCGGATCTAATTACCTTTAGCACTCCAAATTCATTGTCGTTGTTCGTACACCATTGTAGTAAAACTTAGGGTAGCTAGCCACACATGAGGTCTCGAAGTTCTAGGAATAAGCTCACCGGTGGTACCTAACAAAAGCCTGCTGCTTTAAGTGACAATTATCGTAGGTAAAATCAACCAAACGAGTGAAACTAAATCAAATGGTCTAACACCTAATTGATATCTTTCCCTAGGGGAGTGAGACGTTGCTAGGCATCTTTCGTTATCTACACCACAAAACTTTTGACAACGTTGCAAATAACATATAATCCTACAAACTCATACACTAAGGTAATATAGATCGTGTTTAAATATGATTTAAACGTAAGAATGCCTAGTCAAGATTATTTAAATTATTATATGACGCTATAATCCCAAATAAGGTGTATTATTTCTAAAAAATCTAGATTGTAAACATACTAGTGATTTACCCGTATAACCCTAGCGTTGAACCCTGCATGTTGGTAAAACCGGAGCGTTACAACGGGGAGTCGAATCGAATTTGGACATTATCGGATAGACTCATTACAATATAGACACCGTTGGTAAAACCTGAGCGTTAAAACCCAAAAAATAAACTGGTCAAGTTAACGTATAAAATATTAACATATAAAAAATAAACTATTCATCGTTTATTTGGTCGGTAAACTCGGGCAGTGAAAAAAACGTGCGTTTTCGGTCCCGGGTATTGAGGCGGTAAGTCGACACTAATGCGGTCGGGCACCATTAATTTGTTACGGAACGAGAGCTAAAAATTGGAAAACATATAAAAATTGAAGTGGACGGGTGGCGTCATTCGGTAAACTCGGGCTTTGGTAAAACCCGCGCGTTGTTAGTCTTAGACGTTGAGGCTATGAGTCTAAGCGAAATTAAAACTCGGGTTTCCGTCATGTTCGTTACCGTACCGAAATTAAAACAATAAAAAAACAAAATTGACGTTTGCTCAATTTTCGTTACGTCTGTTATTGTACAAAAGTAAAAAAAAACAAAATTGTGAAGACTAATAAGGTGTTAATCGGCACTTAGCGGTCCAATCGGCACTTATCGTCACCAAACTCCTTAATTATTATATATAATAATGCATTTACTGTTGAGGGCACTATTAAATTATTTAACAAAAAAACAGTAAGTATACCCAGTAAAATTTCACCAATAGCACAAATTTAAGCAATGTATGAAAAGGTGTGATGTAGGTAACACGTACATTTCATAGCATAGGACTACAAGCCCAAGCCGAATCTAATTAATTCTAGCCCTCCAAATTCATTGATGTTCATACACCATAGTAAAACTTAGTGTAGCCACACATGGGGTCTCTGATTTCTAAGTATAAGCTCACCAGTGGTACCTAACCAGAGCCCAATACTTTAATGCAGTTATCATAGTTATCATAGGTAGAATCAATCAAACGAGTAAAACTAAATCAAAAGGTCTAACACCTAAGTGATATCATTCCTAGGGGCAGTGAGGCATTGCTAGGCATATTTAGTTATCTACACACATAACTTTTGACAATGTCAAATAACTTATAATCCTACAAACTCATACACACTTACAAAAGTAATAGGCAAATTAGATTATAATAATGCAATTAACCAATATTAATCCCAACTTAGAAAAATAGTTTTCACAGGCCCCAACTTTCACATCATTTGCTTTCATTGGACCTTCGTTAAAAAAACTTAACGGCGTTAAGTTTTTTTTTTCCAAATTTCAAACTGATATTTTAGGGTTATTGATCGTTATAAGGACACGAGTCGATTGTTGTAAAACTTACCTCAAAACGGTGGTCCAAACGACTACAGGATGCTTCAATTTCGGTGTTTAAACTTTTAATTAACAAAAATCAAGTTGTTTGTAGCACCGTTTCAATTTAAGTTTTACATTAATCGATTCATTCTCATTTCGATCAAAATCCCTAAAAATCAATTTGAATTTTTGAAAAAACTTAACGCCGTTAGTTTTTTTTAATAGAGATCAATAACAACAAATAGTGTGAAGGTTAGGACCAGTGATAGTTATTTCTAAGTTGAAATTATTATCGACTAATTACATTAAGTTGGAGTTATTAAAATCTAATTTGACTTTTGTAGTTCACTTAACTCATATCAGTTCATATTAAACTAATTGTCGTATTTGGGCCATGTCTAGAGTTTTAATCATTAATATTAAAATATATATATTCAAAAAATAAAAAAAAACTATAAAGTTTTTTTTGTTTTATTATTATTATTATTATTATTTGTGCGAATTGTTTACCAAAAAACATTAGTTCAAATCATCATGTATGTTTTTCTTATATGTGGCTTTGTTGTTAAAGTTGCCTTAGAGCATATTTGTAGTGTTTGCTTATTGAATTAAGGGAATATTGAAATATATATGTGTTTTTAATTCAAAAAACATATGATATATGTAATTAAGTTAATAATTGTTTGTGTTTACGTGTCAAGTTATTCTACTAGAGAAAGAATAGAAAGAGTTTTAATAAAAAAAAATCTTTAATAAAAAATAATGAAAAATTAATAAAAGAAATAATAACTCAAAACTTAATAAAAAAATGAAAAATGTAAACATAAATATGTTTCCACCGTCTTTCACATTCTAAACAAAAATATGTCTTTCAATTATCATTGTGTTTTATATTTATTTTCAACATTATTATATCTTTTTTTATATCATATTGTGTTATATTATTTAACCGACAGGTACAACTTATTCCAACCCAAACCCGTCACAAATCGACAATAATAATAACAATGATAATAATAATAATAATAATAATAATAATAATAATAATAATCCAATTTCCCGATCCATTCCGCCATGGGAGGCCACGGAGGTCTAAACATCCTTCCACAGAAGCGATGGAACGTATACAATTTCGACAACCGCGAAAAAGTCCGTAAAGACGAAGAACAAGCCGCTAAACAAGAACAGATCAGCCGCGAACAATCTCGCAAACGCCACACCGAGCATCGTATCCAACAGCTCCGTCAAGCTCGCGGCTTGGCCCCGGCTTCATCTGAGCCGGTTCCATTACCAGAAGCCAAGCCGGATCCATTACCAGAAGCCGATCCCGAGCCGAAGTCTAGACATATTAATTTGTTCGAAGGAATTAGGTTTCTGGATCCAGTTGTGATTAATAATAATAAGCGAAAGATGTCATCTGGAGATGATAAACAGTTAAAGAGGATGAAGAAGGAGGTGGAGGCGGCAAAGGCGGTGTTACCGGAGGACGAGAAGTATCGGTTAGGGTACGGAGTGGCTGGGAAAGGCGTAAAGGTGCCGTGGTACTTGGAGAAGCGAGTAAGCGGTGATGAAGGAGTCGGTGGTGGGGGTAATGGCGATGAGTGTGGTTCGGAGACGGTAACAAAGAGTAATAGGAAAAAGAGTGTGGAGGAGTTGAGAGAAGAGAGGTTGAAGAGAGAGGGGAGGGAGAAGGAACGGAAACGGGCGTTGGTGAGACAGAAGGGGCGCCATGAGGCGGTGGCTCGGAATGGAGGATATTCGAGAAGGTAAAATACTAAGTACATAATAATACTTTGATGTTGTTAATAAGTATATTGATAAATTTGGATTGAGTAGAGTTAAGCTTTTTAGTTTTTAAGTAATTTTAGGCTGTTTGATTGTAAGGAAAGTTTATAACTTCACTTGTGTACTCGTTATCGTTACTAAGAGACAGAAGCCCATGACTTTTATGAAAAATATCGATTAGTGTCATGTGTGATAAATATCGTTTTCAGGTTTGTTTTACTAATTACTTGCTTGAAAGTTGAAACAAATATGCATTGATAACTAAGCAGTTAATGCGGAAAAATATCGGATATCGGTCAAGGACCGATATT